>NW_024097627.1:267500-867500 GCF_016545835.1 Crotalus tigris
CTACCAGAATTTGAATTTTGAAAACGAAACGGGAGAAAGGGACAGCAGTGGCTGTTGGACTGCCCCCCCCCCTTTAAAACTGAAACTTTTCTGAAGGTTCTTTCGCTGTGACAAGTAGAGCGAAGCGAGCGCGATGTTCAGGAAAAGGGGCGATGGGAACGGGGTAAAACCTAGCTAGAGGTGGATAGTGACGGGGGTCGTAGGTCGGCCCCTCCGCAGCAGAAGGACCGGGATGCCGGCCTTTTTGCTGTAAACCCCCAAAGTGGAACAAACCCCAACGCCTTGGAGGTGATCAATAGCGGTGTAAGTCTGGAGACCCCGAGCCCCCATCCCGTCCCTGGGCGATTCCTCCCACGCCTCGCCGCCCTCCAGCCTCTTCCTGACCGGATAACGGGACACCTCGTTCGCCGGGCCAGGGCGCCGCGTCCCCGGCTAGCTGGCAGCGGGATTGATTAAGATAATATTAATCGGGAATCACTTTCCCGACCTTGCTCAACAGATGGCATGGAAAGTGGAGCCTTTGGCTTTGCCCCATTCAGGAACTTTCGCCTCCTTTTCAGAGGACTTAATCCAATTAGGCTTTCTTCAGTTGTTATGCAAAGAATCCTTTTGCTTTGGCGGAGAAATATGGCTTCATCGGGGGAGGGGGGCCGGGGGTGGGAAGGCAGCTCATTTTAATTTTCCTTCTGGCCGTTCACATCTCTTCTCCAACCTACCCATGCCTTTAAAACGCTCTTTGGGGAAATGAGTTGGAATCTGAAGGCTTAGCTGCAGTTTGCTTATATCTAGTTTGTATCAAATACTAGGGCATCGCTAGAGCAGTTATAACGCGAGCAAGTAATAGCTGCATTAATTACACATCTGTATAATTAACAATAATTGTTGTTAAGCCATTCTGAGCTAACTCTAATCTCATTCTGATTTCAATATATATTTCAAACAAAGTTGATTCAGCCGAATGTGGCTAAATCAGATAAAACCCGTGCAACAAGTTGATCTATAAAACATATTTGCCCAGTTCCGTTAGAGCACAAATTTCCTTTGGTATATGATATATTGGACGCTAAAATCTGAATGTAGATTAAATGTAAATTATATTTAGAACGTATCACATTAATAGAAGTTAATTTGTAACCAACTGTGGTGTGTATCTATGTGGTTTTTTTTAATATAAATATGAACTGATAGCGGGCAGGAAACTTAACTCTGATAGTTAGGCAGGTCCTTAAATTCAATGCCTACCAAAGAAAGTCCTTTCTGTTAAACAGCGATAAGATTAATTAATGAATTAATTGAAACTGAGAAGTGGCCAAATTGATAGAAGCAGCCAAACTGGAGGTCCTGACCTTAGGATCATTCCAGAGTCTATTTTCGGAATCCAGAAGCCAAGGAAAAGTGATAGAACTTTCCCTTTTCTCTATACCTCCCCACTTCAAGACATTCATTTGTTAGAAACTGTTTTTTTTAAATACACTGCTCTAGAATGTGTGATGTAGAAATCAAAGCAAATATCTTAATACACGTAGGTGATAAAATGCAGTGCCTAAACATCTGCTATTAGGATATACAATAGGAATTCTAGGAATAGAATTAGACAATGTTCGAATCTGAAATTATTCTTATAACCACCCCTCAATGCTTTAGATATAGGTAGTTTACTACCTATATAAACTGTCAGGCCAGCTGTCTTTTGGAGACCTCCTGTTAATTTTCTTTTGCAGAGGTCAGCAGGTGCCTATCCCTAAATCCTGTCCAAGTGGCACTTTAGTTCCAGGAAGGGTTCTTGAGTCTCGGGATGAAACTTTTAAAACCACTACCTATTGCTGTACCATATAATACGCACTGGATTAGAGTTTGGTGAACCAAGATTAGCCATTTCATTGTTATTAGCTGCTGACCCCTTTTCTTTTCCTTGTCCTCTTCCAAGCCTCCCACTGATCTTGCTAAGGAAAGATGCTTGCAGAACCCAGCTAGTTTGGCAGTGATGGTTATTGACTGTCTTTTTCAATCAGAATGAAATGAAGGCATTACCACACAATTTGGAAACACATCCCTTGGATCCTTTTTATTGTAATTGGATAATGAGAGAAATGGAAAGTGAGCAGTATGTGAGAGGGTTATTTATAATCCAAAATTTGTGAGCTGAATCCCTAAAGAGAGAGGCATACGCATTACCAAAGGTCTTAACTGGCTCCTCAGCCCAATATGGTCGGTCAACGGCTGTTTTCTCACATTCTAGACCTATTTTCATTTTAGACCTATCTTTCATGTTTCACATATGCTTATTGGAGGGTCTATCTTTTTTTTTTAAAAGAAAAAATAAAGTCCATAACTTCATTTTTTTTTTATTGTGGCTAATTTCTGCATTCACACTTTTAGGAAAGTCTGTGCATTTATTGATATTTGTGGGATTCTTTCCCATTAAGCATTGCAGAGGCTGTTTTACAATGATTGAAGGAAAAGGAAATGCTGGGTGCCTGGTAGAGAGGCAACTAGAAATTCCAAAACAGTTCTCTACTTAGTGAATGAAACAGAGGATTTGAGAAACCTGTGTGACTTTCCAACATAGGAAGATACTTCATAACCTATCTAGTACACATTTTATTCACCAGTCATGATTTCCTGTAATTTATAAAAATGTCTTGGCAACTACAAAAGTTTAGGCTTCAAATAAGCAAGAATGGGCAACTCAGAAGGGGTTTGTTTCAATGTTTGCAAGCTGGGCAACAAAAGCTATGCTTCTATAACTTTTTCTTAAAGGTATCCATGAAGAACATATTTGGGCGTATCTTTTTCATATTGTAATACTTCTCCCTCACCCCACCCCAACACCGCCATAGTCTGTTAAGGCAAGGTTATCCAAACTGTGCCTTTTTAAAATCACCATTTCTTATTTGCTCTTTCCTCACTGAACAACAATACATTTTCCAATTTCATCTGAGAAAAAAATGAACATTTCTAACCTGTGAGATGTTTGAATCATTCAGTAAGATGATAGCATAGATAATGTTCCTCCATCATCTTCTGTTTTGTAGGATATCAATTGTATGTGAAATAAATATTTGGCTGTTGAATTCTGTTTACAAAATGCTGAATTTACAGACATGTATGCAAAATTGGTTCTGTGTTGTCTTCTGATTTCAGATGTATTAAAGAAATCAGTGTATTGTTAAATTTAACAAGCTTAAGATCCATTATAAGGAAAGGCATGTGATTAAAGAAGCTGCAGTTAAATATATATATAACAACACCATGAGAGGTAACATTGATCACAAATTCTGTTTTGGCTCAGACAACGTTTGGCATTATGCAATTACATTTGGGTATTATAGAATTCCTGCATACAGAAGGGAAAATGAAGCAATGAAGTGTATTTAGTAAATCATATAAGGTTTACTGTTTGCTTGAAGACAGCATGGTGGTTTTTCACCAATCTCACTAAAGAGAAGGTCTTATTTTACAGGGTCCTCCTAAATCACACTGAAAGCTTCCCATTCATTTTCCTACCTTGAAATAACCTCAGTAGGACTCCAGGACTATGTGTTGGGGAAGGAGGGATATAAATTCTTGTCTATGTTTAGAGAAGTGTTATCAAAAGAAGTGGGAGGGAGGAAAGGGACCACTATGTTCTTTGCTTTCTTTCACTCTGAAGCATTTACTCTTTGTGTGTGTGTGTGTGTGTGTGTGTGTGTGTGTAAAGTTATTACTTGCCTTGGACAGATTTAACTGCATGGGTACCGAAGAGCAGAGGGAGAGGCAAATAAGATATAATTGAGAGAAGCATCTGACTCATAAATTGTGAACGATTCTGATCCCTTTTCACAACAGGCAATAGAGATTCTGTTCCTCACAGAAATTTTTTATCTTCAGTTGGGTGGAATGAAGCAGTGGCCTCCAGCAACTGACTTTGAGGGTAGGAAATAGCAGTATGTTGTTAGTTTATAGGTAGCCCTTGACTTGCAACCAGTCTCTTAATGAGCATTCAAAGTTCTGCTGGTTTCTGGCATTTATTTTTGGTTTCTAGCAAAAAAAAAAAAAAAAAACACCTATTGGGGAAAAGGGGTTCAGTTAATGGCTGCTGCAAAAAATGTCAAAAAATCATATCTGATTATGTGATGCTTTGACTTATGACCATAATTCCAGGCTCAATTACAGTTATATGTTGAAGACTATCTGTAATTGTTCATGGCTACATTTTTACAAGGAAGCATAGGCAGAAGTGGGATATTTGGATTTAAGCAAACACAGTGTGGCTGGGTATGAGTGTTTTATGACTTCACTTGGGTCATGGATATTTTTGCTGTCAATGCTAGGGTGAAAAAGCCAACATTTTTGTTGTTGTTCTAGGCAGAAGTGAAATGAAGACTAACTTGATTGCTTCAGTTATAATAACTATAATAACTATAGTGGTATTTAGAATCAATGTAATTGTGGTATCATAATGAATTAATGGAAAGTGTAAATTATATAATTCATTTTAGCAAGGGCAGCATCTGGCTTACCAAGCAGAATCAAACCTGGTTAATATTGGGTTTGACTGAGAAGTTAAAAGCATCTTGGAAAAATGCAATGGCATGCATCATTTCACCTTGATATTAAAAAAATAATAGTCAACTGAAACCAATCTCAGCTTGAGAATGTTGCTAGTTTTATTTATAATTAAGTTATAAATACTCTAAATAGCTTGCAAAGTTTATAATTAATTTATAATTGATATATGTCTATATTACAATCCTTGTAATAAAATTAATTTATAATTAACTTTATCTTGGGGACACAGTTAAACAATTTAAATAACTTATTGTATGCAACGGTGTTACTATTGTATTATATACAAAAATACAGTAAAATAACAAGAAAATAAAACATTATTTTGAACAAACTATTTAACACATCTTGTAGAATAAGCTGGGATTTTGAGTTGGTAGAATTTGAGCCATAACACTATAGTAGCAGTTAATTACACAAAATAGGCTACATTTTTGCATATGATTTGTTACATAAATTGTTCATATGCAAGGACTTTGGAATCATATGCAAAAATGTAGCCTATTTTGTGTAATTAACTGCTACATTGGGGAAAGGATGTAACATAATCTTCTCATTAATGTAGTATTACAGGGTGCTTTTTATGTGTCAAAATCATTTGTTTAATGCTACTTGAAGAGATACCTTTAAAATTCTATCATCTCATTCTGCTATATAATATACAGAGAGATGGCAAATACAGTTTGTGTGATGCTTTGGATCTGATTCCAAAGAAATGTTTCAGAGTGTATATGGGCACAAACATACCCATCTGTAGCTCTTTAAAGTGGCTATGTTTTTCCCCTGAGGATCACACAGTTGCTGCAGATTGCTAGTTGTAATTGTAAAGATTAGCAGATTGCTAATTGTAAGGTAAAGATGCAATTGCTTTAAAGAATTGCTCTGAAGAACTTCTTTTTCTAAATTTCTTCCCAAGTACTGCATAGTCTCAGTGTAAAAATGCCTTGTTAATTTTTGTTGCCATTAATTTTAGATATGAATTGCTTTCCACTTCTTTAAAAACAGTGCTAATGTTTGCTTGAGTGGCTTAATCTGCCTCACTTTTTAATATTTAATATGCATCTTTACTTTAGTGCAATGTTTCTCAATCTCAGCAATTTTAAAATGTGTGGACTTCAAATCCCAGAATTCCTCAGCCAGCATCTTCAAATTGCCAAGGTTGAAAATATTTTACTAGCCAAAGGAAAGAGTTTTATGCTCTTTGTGTGGTTGCCTGGATGTGAAAAGGTCCTTAATACTGAAAGAAATGAGGGCGAAGGTAGGTAACATCTTCAGCGGAGTTTATAACAGAACACTGACACTGACATCCCTAAACTCCGCTGAAGATGTTACCTAGCCTGGTAACGAAATGTTTGAAAACCAGCCCATAAGCTCGGAGGAAGGACCTTCACCCTCATCTTACCTAATGGGTTGATACTAAACTTAGTATGTATGATCTACTGTAGCAATGTTGTGGCCCATCATCAGTGCTAGATTTGATTGAAACAAGAATTATTTATACGGGATTGTTTGGAGAGAGATTCAGCTGATATGGTATTAATTGTATATTCCTTGAGTGTTTTTAACTTGCTCTGGTCTTTGACTGTAAGAAACATTGACTTGACTTGATATTGGTATTTGTGGATTTGTATATGAGACAGGAGTGGGTGACCATACACCAAGTTACTATTACAAATGCTCTTTCACATCGACTTATTGAATTCCACACAACAAATGTAAAAAAATAAAGTCACAGAAAAAAATAAAATGTCATATAAATAATTTTGAATTGGTGAAGGATCTACAATTCTGGACTGAAAGAATGTGTCACAATGACTGGGTTGACACAAGGCGAAGTTGTAGCATTGTTTGGTTAGTTTTAAAATTGTATACATTCAATTACTGGAGATGGGAAAGCAGGTTTTTGGTTTTAATTCAGTGAGTGAATCAATGTGTCTTAGTGTACAAAGTATTACTAAAACAATGACTTTGTACAAGGACTACAACCAAGCAATATTTATAGTATTTGATTTTGCCAGAAACAAAGTTTGATATTTTAAAATGTAAGTGGCCGTGGTACTGAATCTCTCTCTTTCTCTTTCCACCCATTATCTATCTATCTATCTGTCTGTCTGTCTGTCTGTCTGTCTGTCTGTCTATCTATCTATCTATCTATCTATCTAGCTATCTAGCTATCTAGCTATCTAGCTATCTAGCTATCTATCTTCCTTTCCCCCCCTCTCTCTCACACACACAGAAACATGCACAAACATACACACCTTCAAATCAGTGTTCACTCCTGGTGATGTCACTCAGGTGGTTTCATGTAGTGCTAGAACTATTAGCATGATGCCCTAACTACTACACAAAAGTGGCTCTCATATACATAGATATATAAATATATGCATGTGTACAGTATATGTGTGCATATATACTTATAAATTCCCAAGATCCTTCTACACAAATCAAAATATTATCTCTAAATCTTACACACATCCGGTAGTCCTTGTGTTTACTGCTCCTTCACATTCCCTCACATACAGAGAAAACTTTACAAGGAAGAGTAAGTACTAGCAGGTTTCCATAGCCACAGCCTTGCTCCTACTAGTGACATCTCCATGGTGATTGCTGAGATTTGGGGAGGGGGTGGTATTGTAGAGGGAAACAGTTGCTTGTAATTATGGGAGGGAAGAAGGCAAAATATTATGAGTTTGCAGTTCTGCTTTAAACAGGGATTGGAAGCAGGGGGCACCCGAAGAATGACTGTGAACATACAACAAAGGAGGAAGGAGGGAGCCAAAGGAGCAAAGATCCAATGGAGAGCACGCTTTCCTCCCTCCTCAGACAATACAGAAGGCCCCACCATTGACTGTGAAATGAAACCGTCCAAAAGAGAAGAGAAGAAACCCTGCTGAAGCAGTGCTCAACAAACAATTCTTAATCACTCATTAAGAACCGTCCAAACAAGCTTTGGAGAAAGCAGTTTCCATCTTTCTCTTAGCCATTTCAAAGCACAAGATTCATTTCTGCCAAATTGTAACTGGAGAAGCTCCTTCCTTCCTTCCTTCCTTCCTTCCTTCCTTCCTTCCTTCCTTCCTTCCTTCCTTCCTTCCTTTCTTCCCATGGCTCCAGTGGTGGGATTCAAATATGTGAACAACCAGTTCTCAGTGTGGATGCCACTTCCAGAAGTCCATTCTGAGCCTGGGCAACAAAAAATTAGCTACCAGTTCTGCGAACTGGCTGAATCCCACCACTACATGGCTCACAGATTATGTTTTGAAACTCCTTTGATGGAGGTATCTTGATTTCTTGCAGTGCTTGCTGAGAGTTTGCCGGGTAACATGAAAAATCTTGAAAAGGACAAGTTGATATAGAGCAAAATAGACACTCAGGTTGTAGTCCGGTAGAATTTACCTGATAATTTGAGCAAACATTTTGTTTTCTAAATATTAATCTGCTGTGTGCTATTCTTTGTCAGAGTTGTGTGGCACGCCTCTTATGTCATAACTGCTAATACACTATGTTCTGTTTATTGGTTCTTCCCATATAATGTTGCACTAGATTGGCTTGGGGATTGTGCTTAAGAGAAGCCTTCAGGTAAAAGGGCAATCAATATGTATTAAATATAAAATGGTGCTGTTGCTGTTCTGAGTTAAGTTCATTTCCAGTTGATCTTCACAGGACGAGTGTAAGTTTAGGGTCCATTCATTTATCATGGACAGATCATGCTATATGTTGCAAATATATATGGGTTTAGCGCTAATTTAGAATTTAGGACGCAACTTCAGAATTGAAAGAAAACTTCTGGAATGTTAAAGATATTGTGCTTAGCAATTAAGGAATTGCTAAGACTTGATTTCTTAAGGGTATTAGACATTGTTCATATTGAACAAGGATGGCAATCCATAATCATGTGCATAGAAATCTCATAGCTGTATGTTCGTAAAATCATACTTCATATATTCACTTGTTTGGTTTTGGCTCAATGTTCAGCTATTGTTGTTTGTAAACAAAGGCCTGTGCTTTTGCATGCATTGGTTTAATAAACCATGTTCAAACAAAATATGATTTAGTGGAATGTGTGAACCTGATCATATTCCTTTAGCTTTCCCAACTGTAAAAATTGGAGAAACCAGTACAATTTCAATATTAGTGAAATCACTTATTGTTCAGCACTTGTGCGCTTATCCTTGGTGCAGTATGGGAGTGGGGAACTAGCTTTACACCAATTAGCAAGAGTCGCTTGGGTTGCTGGTTTTTCCGGGCACCTCCCATGGTCCCCATGGTCACATTATCAAAATTCAGACATTTGACAACTGATTCATATTGATGACGGTTGCAGTGTCCCAGGGTCATCTTTTGTGATCTTCTGACAAGCAAAGTCAATGGGAAAGCCAGATTCACTAACAACCATGATATTAACTTAAGAACTGTAGTGATTCACTTACCAACTGTGGCAAGAAAGGTTGTAAAATGGGGCAAAACTCACTTAACAATTTCATACTTAACAACAGAAATTTTGGGCTCAATTGTAGTAAATCTAGGAATACCTTATATTGGTTGTTTGAGGTCTTGTTTTGTAGGGTATTTAATTAATATTATCTGCTCAGATTTGTTGCAGTAGCATGGGCAGCTATATACATCAAACAAAATACAAAATCTTTCACTATCTCACTTTTATAAGCATCAATCACTAGGTGCTGAAAAGAATGAACACAATCTGATAAAAAATTCTGTTAATAAAATATTTTGTTAACATCATAATTCCTTTTACTTAAGAATTTAGCAAATGGTTATTCCTGGTGCTGTTTTTATATGATATACCATAACTTTATTTTATAGATAAAGTTCCCATTATCACAAGCAACATTTGCAAAGGAAAGGAAGAGTTAGCATGTGACTGATGGTTTTGCGTGACTCATAAACACAAACTGTCATTTGTTTGGCTCTGCTGACGCATGTTGAGATTCATATATAACATTAGGACATATTTGGTATTGTCTGAATGCCATTGTGGCTTATACATAGCAGCAGGTATAAATCCAGGGAACTGGTTTTGTCACCAGATCATGGCTTAGTGTACTATTTGAACTTGGCTGCAGACACTTCTAGTTGGCACCTTATATATCCTAATGGCAATTAGAGGGCCAGTCTGTCCAGACTTGTGATAAATATTTTAATACATTTTTAGGTTATTTAAAAATGACTTGGCCCCTGATAATATATTTAACAAAAACAGCATCATCAATAAATTGGACTTTGTTCCCTCAACTCCATTCTATCTTATCAGCAAGTTGCTGGCAATGGGAATATAACTTGAAACATTGTGGAATAGGATTTAATAGAGTATTAGGACAATTACCTTGAAACCTGACAATATCATATGGATGTCTGCCTCGTATAAACTGATGACTAGGGAGATTACTTATGTTGACCTGAAAAATAGCAAAATAGAAACAGAATTTCATTTCTGGAATAAGATCAGCAGCTTCTGTAGAAAAGACATAACCCAGCCCAGCTCAACTTCCCTAAGGGGGCACCTGGCCACGCTTACCTCCTCTTTGAGGCTGCTGCTGCTGTGCTCACTCTCCTTGGGGAACGGCAAAGCTCCTCTGGTGGATGATACTTTGCGGCTCGCCCTGATCTCACCTTCCTCCACTGGAGACTTCCGGATTCCCCCTGTCAACATAGCCTGCCCCCCCCTCACAGGCATCCCTAGACATGAGCAACGTTGAGCCAGCCACTTCAAGCTGGCCACGCCCACCCAGCCACATCCACCCAGCCATGCCCACTTGGCCCTTTGAGGGCAGCTATAATGCTGATGCGGCCCTCAATGAAATTGAGTTTGACACGCCCGCCCTAGCACATCTGTTTCCTTTTTTTCATTCTGATCACTGATCATAATAGATCATGACATTATTCTATTTTTTAAATGTCCATTAGAGTTTTATGCTGTTACAAAGTGAAGCATTATTAACATTTTGAGTTTTTCATTTCTCCCACCTTTTAAAAGAAATCATTTCAGGAAAAATGTATTATACCAGTTGAGTATGTTCTCAGTTAAGAGCACTGTTTTTCAAATTCAATAACTTTAAGATGAGTGGACTTTAACTTCTAGAATTCTCCAACTTCTACCAGCTTCTTAAGGCTACAATAAACAACTGCTTGGAAGTAAGTCTTCCATTGCTTGGAAGTCAATGACCCTTGCTTTTAAGTAAGCTCCTCCATAAGGTTGCAATGTACGTGTTTTATTCATGTTAGAATTGTTGACATTGGACAAAGAGGTAAAACTTCATTTTCATAAGTCATCAAAATTCTTACAGAATTATAGGCATTATATATATAGCATTATAGATGAAGCCAACTTTATTTTAGCCTAATGTTTTGTGGGAACAAATCTCATGTAGCTAATTTATGGTCAGTGTGATAGAAACCCAGAAAATACAATTACCTGAAGAAATAATAGCAAATGTACTTCATAGAATGCTTCTTATTTCTTTCAAAAAAATGGGGAAACCTATAAAAGCACTATTTCTATGTTCTCCAACCTGATGACCCCAGATGTGCTGGAATTTAAATTTCCACAATTCCTGTAGATCATGTTGATGGAGTATATAGTCTTTTCTTACAATCTAGGGTATACTAAGTTGTGAAATGATAAGAATAATTTCAGTTTATTTAAAAGGACTCTTTAATGTTATGTTCTGATTCTCCTGAAAATTTCCAAGTATAAGCTAGTTCTGAGGTGGGAAGAATATAGGTAGTCCTCAACTTACAACAGTTAATTTAGTAACCATTCAAAGTTACAATGGCACTGAAAAAAAGTGATTTATGACCATATTTCACACTTACAACCATTGATGCATTCCAATGGTCATGTGATCAAAATTCGGACGCTTGGCAACTGGCTCATATTTATGACAGTTGCAGTGTCCTGAGGTCATGTGATCACCTTTTGTGACCTTCTGACAAGCAAAGTCAATGGAGAAGCCAGATTGACTTAATAACTGTGTTTCTAGCTTAACTGCAGTGATTCACCTAACAAAATTCATTTAACAGTTGTCACACTTAGCAACAGAAATTTTGGGCTCAGTTGTGGCCGTAAGTTGAGACTACTTGTACTGAAAAGAAATTATGATCAAGTAGTGCAGCATGTGTGTTGTGTGTAGAAGATCTTGGGTTCAATCAATAGCAGCTGTGTGTTAGTATATAAACTGAGGAAGATGAATAGTTGCCTAAGGCCACAGAGGAGTTGATGGTTGAGACAAACAATCCATACTGCTTTAATTTATACATTTACACCATTATGTTATATCATAACTTGGACTTATACCAAATAGACTTGCTTATTAAAAAACTTAATATTGAACTCAGTTTGACAATTACATTTATATTCATATAAGGCATTATTCCCACAAAAGATAACAACTCCTTTAAATTTAGCTCAACTCCTGATTACTTCACAGACATCAGCAATAATAATTTTTCCTCTGTGACTTTTTCAAGCATGTTTAAAATAAACATTCTTAGCCTAGCAAATGGTCACGGTATTTCCCATAGTCCAATTCTACTTATTTTTTTTCCAGAACGCCCAAGATGGTACTGCAACTTGAACTGAACAGATTATTGTATTATTTAATTCATGGTCTCATTCATGCAATATACTTAGGCAATGGCTAGATTCCCTAACAGTCTGAACTACAGGCTGTGCAGCACATTTTAACTTAGAATGTTACATAAACTTGGTCACCTTTGTTTCAACTCTTGTTTGACATTCAGTAATATACTACTTTTTATTGTATTCCTTTCAACCATCCAAAAGCTTGTAGAAAAAATTCCCCAATGTGGTGCCATCAAGCATATTAATACTACTATGCTCAAAGATTTTGAGACAGTTGTGGCTCAGACACCTCCAAATCATACCATGATTGTGAAGATTGTTCTATAATAATCTCAGTTTCAGTGTCATATCCTATGTAGCTAAAAGTTCAGCATCCAAAAACAAAAGATAGACAACAGTAAGCTGAGGAAAACCTGAAAAAAAATTCTAAGGAAAATACATAGAGGGAGATACATTGCCCTTCCTTCAATATAGCTCCATGAAAACTGAACACTTCAGAACTTCTGGTGTGACTATGAAGACGGAAAAAAAAAATGAAATGGGAATTTCACAAACAGAAGCACTCTAACTCCAAAATTTTATTGCGGAACCATTTCCTGTTTTCATCCTGTTGTACAACAGCATTTAATTGCAAATAACATTTCCACACACACACACACCACCATCCCTCCATATGTCTGGATGGAAAAATGGCTCCAGCACAATATTTTGGCTGACTTGTCTGTCAATTCAAGTTCCACATTTAGGCGATCCAGATACCAAGGACATGAACTTTTTGTTCATAATTCTCTTCCACGAAGCCAAACCCGGTCACAAAGCTATTGCAATACTTCTTTAAGAGACTCACTTATGGGCTATTATTGAATGAATGCATGAATAAGACCGTTGCTTAATGCAATATACTGCATTTATTTTAACAAAAAAATGCCTCATATTCATATGAACAACAAAGTTTTGTTCATTGTCTGACTATTTCCGCTTGTCTTTCCATTTGCCTGTATCTAATTGTAACTGAAATAGACTACACCATTGCATTTGACCCTAAAATTTAGAGCAGCTGAGTAAACTATCTATTGGACCAAAAGCTGGTATAATGGATGTTTTGTGGTTGAACTGAAAGATAAGGGCAAATGCAGTATAACTGGGATAACTGCAGCAATTGAGGATGGCAATCAGTTTTTCAATATTTGGGAGGATCTGTGGGTGTGCAAGGGCATTATATTTTGTTTGATAAAAATTGCTGTAGTGAGAATCTCATTGTTATATCAGTATCTTCTGCTTACTTCTCTTCCAAATTGGACAACATAATGGATGATGTTATGTATTCTCAGAATGCATTGCCAGCACAACGGCTAAAACAAAATAGTTTTGTACATTATATAAATAATCTTTAAAAGGGGGGTGGAAAATGATAGTATTTTGTTACAAGAAGTATTTTTAACAAATATTTAATGAATTGATATTATGTAATATGTAATCTATATTACATAGTCACAAGGCTAGAAATTAAGGTGAGTTCAAATCCCACCTTAGCCAAGAAAGTCAGCTGAGTGACTATGGGCCAGTCACTCTCTCTCAGCCCAATCCACCTCACAGGATTGTTGTGGGGAAAATAGAAGGAGGAAAGTGTGTTGGATATGTTTGCTGCCTGGAATAATTTGTAAAAATAATAAAGGTAGGAAACAAACAAACAAACAAATAAAATGATCAAATCTTGTTTTCTGAAGGTACTATTTTGAAGACAAAAGAAAAAAAAAGAGAATGTAATCACACCTCTCCCTAAAATGTTTGGTTGTTTTTTTCTGTTTAACCATTAAACTGTCTAAAATAGGCCACTAAGTAAGGGCATCCAGGATAAAAAAAAAAAAAAAGTTGCTGGCAAAACCGAGTGAGTGAAGCCCTCACCATTTTTACACGCATCTCCCTGTGGAACCCATCCCCAGTTCAGCTTTTCTAAAATAAATGCTCACCTCTTCTTCCCAATCCTGAGCCTGTATTTTGCAGGACAGAAAATAAGATTTGGAATTTTGCGGGCTTCCTTTTGGACAAAATTTAATTTCTGCTTAGGATTATAAATTCAATTGTATTTATTTAACTTTATATACTCTTTATATACTCACTAGAGAAGAGCCTACTGCTGGGAAAGATTGAGGGCAATAGAAGAAGGGGAGGTGGCTGGTTGGAGTCATTGAAGCAGTAGGCGTGAGCTTAAGTGGACTCTAGAAGATGGTAGAGGACAGGAAGACCTGGAGGAATGTTGTCCATGGGGTCGCGATGGGTTGGACACGATTTCGCAACTAACAACAACATATACTTCTTTATCTGGAAAGGCAAAAAGTGGCCAACCACAATAAAAGGTAAAACCAAAATTACCAGCACACCTTAATAATCACACAATTAAAACAGATAAAATTATATATATAGTAAATCCATTAAATCTATAAGAGTACTGTTCTAACACATAACCAGTAGTTCAAAGTTAAGCTATGATTCCAAAACTTACATTTCATGCTATAGCCAATCTGTGCACTTGGAATAGTTCGATTTATGGCTCTTTCATATAGTCACTTACTGTGCCTTTCTTATCTTCTTCAGCTTTACAGTGCTGGGTAAATGTCCCTATTTTTCACCTCCTTCTTCCCATATTCTGTGCAATAATTCCTTTAACTACCCAAAGAGAGGAACAAAAAACAAAATAAATCTAGTTACTTCCCCTTAGTTCTTCTTTAGCAGCAATTTCTTTGCATCTGTAAAAAAAAAAAAAAATCCTGAGCAGTTGCTGGGTAAGAGAAACAAGAAACTGTACTCCGGCTGTACAACTGTGAAAATGCTAAGTAGAAGAGAATATGAGGAAGTGGGAATGACTACATATACTACAGTCCCAGAAATAAAACTCTCCAGGTGTCTTAGCAGTGTTTAATTCTGGAAAAAGATCTGCACCCCATTACTGTGTGGGAATATAAGGAGACAACTGGGTCTGGGTTGAAACAGGCCTAATTTACTATCGTGGGAGCAATCATAAAAGTTGAAACATTTACTATAGTGCAGACAACTAAGATGTTGCTGGAGGAGGCAAGAAAAACGAACACTCACTAGCACTGATAATGTTACCTAGCTAGGTAATGTAATATCTGCAAGCAAAGAACCAGGCTCAGAGAGCACCAAGGACTCCACTGTTCAACCTTGAGCTAGAGATATTCTTTTCTTTTAAAAACAGTTCTTCTTTTGATACATTACCATCACAGAAAGAGAGGTCTCCACAGGAAGAGATTCTGGGAAGTCAATTCTGTACGTGTTCAGAACTAATTTTCATTTGTTCGCTGTACTTGATTCAGTGTTATACCTGGTTCAAACCATTTTAAAAATTCAAAGGGAAGGTGGTTAGTGTGTTTTGTTTGAAATTTGCTCTTACAACAATTTTCCACAGCTGCTAGTTTTATTAAGTTTTATCAAGAACCAGCTACATACATCTAAACATTAGTAATTGCTATGATTTTTCTCCAAAAGCAATAAGAATAGATCCATGTATTTGACCAGATTACGTTATTTCATTATTTTCATCAAGATGCCTATATCTGGATGGGCAGTGTCCTTCAGAATGGTCCATTCAAAATTGCTCTAAAAACCCAACAACAATAAATGGCTTTGAATAACAAAAGAGAAGTGGGGGTTCCATTAATGGCAAAGTTTTGGCTGACAGTTGTGTGTCCAGGCTCTGCAAACACTGACTCGGAATACTTATCTTCCATGCAGTCAAAATCATATGTAGGCCTCTCATAATCTGAATTTTAAAATAAAAATGGTAAGGCATAAAAGTAGCAAAATTCTTTTGGTGCTGGGTGGCAATTTAGGGAGCTGAATTTTAATCAGATGAGTGGCACAGTCTGGTCACCCCTTGCACTCTCTCTTTGTTGGATCATTTCCACCCTGAGCTCAGTACACAAACCATCTATTGAGCAACTTGTATTCAGTGGCAAGGATTATTCAAGACTAGATGCTTGTTTTGTCAAGTCTAAAGGAAAAGCGTAAGAAGATTCTCTTCTTTCCTTTTTATGTTTTCTAGGCTGTCTTGCACTTTCCTCAGAGAAAAAACGAGCCCCATAGTTAAAGAAATGTTAGCGCAGGATCTTCCCAAAGGAGACTGAATGTTGGAGGGGAATGGAGAATTTGAACAAAAGATGGGTGGTTTGTACTTTAATTCTTAATATATATATATATGGAGAAACTGGAGGTTTCCTAGAAAAGAGGGAACATATCCACATGACAGATGCTTTGTATGATAAGCCATTGTATAGCCGTACAATCCCAATAGCAATACATTTTTTCCCTTTATTCCTTGTGTAACGGATGCAGGAAAATACAGTGATGTCTCAAGGCCCCAGTCAACCTGGGTACTTGAGATAGAAATTCCTATAAGTAGCTTTTTCCTCCCTGGTGGTAAAAAATTAACAAATTATCTCATCATTTGTTGACCTTTAGCGACAAAATTTGCTGTCTGGCACAACCATCCCTCTGTGTCTGGAGACAAGCCCAAGAATAGGTTTGTTGCTGTGCCGAATACAAGCTGGGCTAAACTGCCTTCTTTTCTGCTTATTGCAAAGAGGCAGATAGGATGGTCAGTCATCTCTACAAAGAAGAAAAGGGGGCAGCTCATTTATGGTGCCACAAAAGGGTAGAGCAAAGATTTCCTTCATTATTCCTGTATTTTTTTAATCCCTTTAGTGTTCTGTCATTATTTTTTTAGGCTTGCAAATGATTTTAAAAGTTTCTCACCATCTTGTATACATCATTTTGTGTATGCTTCTGATGTACCCAGGCTGTATGCATTTTTTCTCATATAAGCAAATTTCTCTCTCATGTGTGTTTCCCATACATTTCTTTCATGAATAAAGGTAGTCCTCAACTTACAACAGTTCATTTAGTGACCGTTCAAAGTTGCAACAGCACTAAAAAAAGTGACTTATGACCATTTTTCACACGATCATTGCAGCATCCTCATAATAATGTGATCAAAATTCAGACACTTGGTAACTGGTTCATATTTATGACAGTTGCAGTGTCCTGGGATCATGTGATCAGCTTTTGTGATCTTCTGATAAGCAAAGTCAATGGGGAAGCCAGATTCACTTAACAGCCATGTTACTAACTTAATAGCTACAATAATCCATTTAACAACTGTGGCAAGAAAAGTCATAAAATGGGGCAAAACTCAGTTAACAAATGTTTCACTTAGCAACATAAATTTTGGGCTCACTTGTGAATTACCTGTATATAGATTTTTGTGGGTCCTTCTTTACTATAAACACATATTTCACGACTTTTGATTGCAAAATTAAGAAACATTCAATGAAAACATCACCATATATTAGTTTACATATTTCAAATCAGAGAAGCATGCATTAAAATATGAACTGAGTTATCTTCCTCTACATTCTTCCCATGAAGACTTGCCAATTACCCACTTGGTCTCCCATTATTTTCTACTATTCATGCAATAATTGTCATCAGGATTTGTTATTAGACTGAGAAACAAACCAATAGCAGTAGCAATCACATAACCATTTGCTTTCTTTACTGAACTGAGACTTACTACTAGGATATTTCAATTTTCATGTCCCCAGGATAAAGATCTGGAGTCAGTTATCTTGTGAAGATAAAATCAATGAAACTGTTTAAGTAGCTTTGCCTATTGTAGATGGATAAGCAGAACAATCTTTCTTTAGCCTCTGTGATATGTTTGCAAAAAAAAATTGTTTGAACAAAAATTATTCTTTTTTTTTCTGATTTAGTTTCCAGATTGTCAGGGCATGTAGGGTAACTAGAACAGAATAATCTGGGATTCTTCTAATATTGCTGATATTGTGAGCTTTGATGATCTGAACTGAAGACTGAACTCGTGTTCCATCTGGCTTCCTTGAATGGCTAAGGAAGAATTGTAAAGCTTGCAAGTGGTAAGGCTTCTTTGAAGAAGGAAGTTGTATCCCCAGCTTTGAAGGATGTATTGATGCACCTTGGAAGAAGCCATCTCTCTATCCATCTTATTGTTTATCTTGGGGGGAAGGCATTGAAATTATAAAGGATCTTAGATGAAGCAAGTTATCTAGATTATTTTCAATCAGATTTCACATCTTGGCATGGAACTGAAACTGCTTTGGTTGTTCTTGTGGATAGCTGCCATCTGCACCTGGATAGGCAGAAGTCACTCTTCTGGATGGATTTCTTGGTAGTGTTCAATGTCATTGTCTGAGATTGCTTTCTGTCTGCCTTCAAACATTACAAGTCTGGATCATAATTTTGTAGTACTGCATTCACAAGCTGATAGATGAAAGTTATTTCAACAATGTTACACCTATACTGACTTCCAGGAAGAAATGGCAGACTGAAGATGGTTCTACAAAAAGTGGAGTCAATAACTGCAATAGAATGAAGGGTTGGCAAGTAGATCAGTGTTTCCAGACAAGGAGAGGACTTCAGATAGCCCACAAATGCTTCAAGTGGACAGTAGATAAAACTAGAAGAAACCAAAAATTGTAATTAAAAGAGAAGAACATTGAAATTCAGCTTACTAATACAGAATAAAGCAAAATATTTCAATGTTGAATATGTAAGCTGTTCAAAATAAAGCTGCCTTTTACAATTGATGGTAATTTTTTCAGTGCTGATGCCATTCATGTTCCAGTTGTTCTGGGCTTGCACCTTTGCTTTCTTTTGCCACAGTTGTTCTATTTCTATTTGCAGATCTTTGTATTTTATCTTCTCAAGTTCTTTCTCTTCTATTCTATTCTGCTATCTCCAGGTACTGCCACGTCGACTATCCAGAGGTTTTTTGTCTTTCTTATCAACAATTGTTAAGTCTGGGGTGTTATGTGATAAGTATTTGTCAGTTTGAATTCTAAAATACCAGAGCACTTTAGTGTCTCCATTTTCTATGACTTTCTCTATTTTATGGTCTCACTAGTTTTTGCTTGCAGGAAAATGGTATTTTTTGCAGATGTTCCAATGCACCATTGTTACTTTGTCATGCCGTTGTTTGTAGTCAGTCTGTGTGATCTTCTTGCAGCAGTTAACCAGGCGATCCATTGTTTCTTCAGCTTCTTTTCAGAGACAGCACTTGCTATCTGTTGTTGCTTCTCAATTTTGGTTTTGTATGCATTTGTTCTATCTAAGGCATGGTATTGTGTAGCCAAAATTAGCCCCTCTGCCTCTTTCTTCAAATTTCCTCCTCTTAGCCATTGTCAGGTCTTGTTATTATCTATTTTCCCTGCTGTTTTTAATAAAATTATATATTTTTAAAAAGTTACACCTTTTTGGCAGATGCTGCACTGATTGCCCATATGTTTTCAAGTATAAATCAAACTGTTGGTTTTGACCTATGTGGCTTGAATCCGTGTTATCCATGGGAATATCTTCTTCAAACAGGGCTTACCTGCTCTGTCTGGTCTAACCATGAAACAATTCTTCAGATCTCTTTCCTTGAAATGTTAGAGAAGATGGGAATTCAAAATAATATTTCATTCTCCAATAGTCTGTCACTCAAGGTCTAGATGGCCTAGTCAATTTTTTATTTTATTTTATTTTATTTATTAAATTTATATGCTGCCCAGCTCACTATCAACTGATTCTTTTAGAATTGAGAAGAGTAATCAAGATGTTGTTTCATTGAGTTTGGGGCTAGAAGTGCCTATCATAATGCTATTTCATTAGATGACTTAAACTTATTATTTTATTATGTTTATTGACCTATCCAAACCTTTGGGAAATTGGATGAGCTCTAAATTAAGTAACATAAATCAATCCATTGTTAACCACAAAATGAACTTGGTATTCTTTTATTTTTTATTTTTAAACATGATCAGTATTTTTTTTGTTCATTTACTTGATCTAATTGAAAATTGTTTTTTTTTTTACTTATTGTTGTTGTTGTTGAACAGTACTAAATAGAAGTGTGCAGAGCTTGGATACAAAATGAGAAATGGTGCTTTGGAGCTTGGTGTGGACAAAATGGTATGTGAGAATGACCTTGGGAGATAGGAGGAAGAACTGCAGACTAGGGAAAGATCAGATATGAGGCAGTTGAGACCACAGAAGAAATGAGGATATGGCAAACATCAGGGAAGGGACCCTCCCCAGTTTCTTGGACTAGGAGGGGGGAGAGAGGTACTTTCAGACTTGCAACATTCTGGTAATATAACCTTACCATAAAACTGAAACTAGTACTCCTGGATGTGCTTTTTATCTGGTTGACTACCACATATTTCAGCAGCTCTCTGGAGAAATTTTATATTTCCCTGAATTTTTACAGTAGCTCAGGGAAACATGTATTTGAGTCAAGGTGGTCTGATAGAGGAGGTGACAAGTTGCAACCATGTGCTGCCATCCTGTTGTCATATTCTTAACAACTCATCTCTTAGCTAAAATGAATACTTTCCTTATCCAGTGTGGCTCCCATGGAAACCCAAGAAAAGGCATAGAAACATAAAAGAAAACACCAAGTCTAGCAAGGATGGCCATTCTAGGATTTTTAAGCACTTTTGTTCATTTCAGCTATGAATATTTCACACTTCAAAGAGCATAACAAACAACCAGAGGTTCAGCATTTAATTTCTGTCTTTCAATTAAGTAAAAGTCACAATATCCTGTAGGCTCTGATACATTCATCAAAATAAGGAAAAATATACCATTGTCAGGATGCAAGCTCCATACTTTTTATTCATGTGTGCACCATGTTGATACATGTACAAAAGAAACAGAGTTTGAATATTGGATGGCACAATGCTGCTTTCATCATTCCCTATTTGAACTTCACTGCAGACTTCTGTTGAGAAATAGCAAATATTTAGGGATGATAAAGGCAAATGGATAGCATTACTCGACAGTATGGCAAAGAAAGACATAGAAGCTTGCTCCGTTTCATATAAAGCTTTGCCTTCCAAACTGGCTGTATTTCTACCAAGCAGGCAAGTTAATAACAACCTGTTTGCATACATTAAATCTCAATATTTTGATAATTTGGATTGTGAGAAATAACTTGCTATGATTCAATGAACATAACTGGGATTTTCAAAATTAATACACACACACACACACACACACACACACAAGATAATATGCAAAGCAATTCATTCACACAATAAAGTTCTAAAGTTTATTTTGGATATATTGGAATCTGTTGTTTTTAGAGCACTTGGAGGGTTTTTTGGGGGGAGGGGGGTTATGTATATGCTTTTAAAAAACTTTTTAACAGTTTTATTATTGTTCCAAGCTACCCAGGGTTATACTACATAGGTTGAGCAGGTGTATAAACCAAGTAAATAAAAAATAGGTATCATATTGAGATTGTATGGTTGGTTATTCATAACAAAACTGGACAGGAGTTACACTATTGATATTATCCAGGATAATTAATACATTGCAGTATTAAATGAAACAGTAGTGTGCTCTTTCACATATTTACCTGGGAATAGATCTCAATGGTGTCAGTGAGTTAGCAAGGATGCATAGATTTGCTACATCCCATTCCATGTGCAACAGAGAGGGGTAAACTGGACATGAACTCTACAAGATAAGGTCATAGATACTTAGGACTCTGGACAGCTCACTGTGAAACTAGTTATGGCTAGCATACTTAGAATCAAGAATTTACCTATTTTTCCCCAAAGAAAGATAATCCTGAATTTAAGATGATCCCTCTTCCCCAAAGTATGAACCCACACCCACAAATCCTATCCCCAGTCCAGTTTCCCCAATTTATCAGTCTATACCCCTGGTGGCGAACCTATGGCACGCGTGCCACAGGTGGCACGCAGAACCCTCTCTGTGGGCACGCGCACCATTGCCCCAGTCCTAGGCCTTCAGCTGGGTTTTATAAAACCTTTTCGTTTTAGGCCTCCACTGCCAGGTGCAAAAAAAAAAAAAAAAGATTCAATCAATCAATTTCAACTTCTTGTGGGGGAAAAAAAAGATCTCGCAAAGTTGGAATTAATTGACTGAACTTTTTAGTCCCACACAGTGTGCCATTACCACCACAGCCATGCCCACCCAATTGGCCACACCCACCCAATGGGCCACGCCACCCAGCACCCAATGATACATAAGTGGGTTTGGGGTTGCAGTTTGGGCACTCGGTCTCTAAAAGGTTCACCATCACTGGTCTATACTTTCAAATCCATTTGAAATTAATTCTAGATACTTTCCATGTCACTGTGTGTGTGTTTGTGTGTGTGTGGGGGGAACGGGGATTCCATGTTTTTTCATATATATGCACATGGACAGAAGCCACAGGGAAAAGAGAAAAATGAGCAGGGCTAGGATTTAAAAAAGAAAGAATGAATAACAACTGGTTGAAATTAATTCCCTGTAAAACAAAGTGCTCTGTTATATTTGCATAGTCAAACCATTCTCAAATAAAGCATTTTTTATAACACATACAAACATACAAATTCAGATTTCCAAAAGGACGGAAGGAAGGAAGGAAGGAAGGAAGGAAGGAAGGAAGGAAGGAAGGAAGGAAGGAAGGAAAACACAATTTTGAGATTTTAATGAGAAACCCTATAGAATTGACATTAAATATGACAGCTTGCCTTATGTAGCACACTGAGGTGGGAGAGGAAAAAGCACTAACTGCCATTGCTGCTGCTTCCCTGAGAGAAAGATACAGAAGCTTATGCATGAAGTCCCAGCACACACAAGGATTTCCGTCCACAGACTTCTGAATGGTTTTTCTAGAACAGTGGTGGTGAACCTATGGCACGTGTGCCAGAGGGGGCACTCAGAGCCCTCTCTGTGGATATGCGTGCCATCACCCCAGCCCCACCTCCCCCCGTGGCTCCCTCCTAACCAGCAACCCCCCCCAGAGAAGAGTCACCTCAGGATGCGGCCCGCATGGAGCAGCACAGCCGGGGCATAGCAGCTGGGCAGCGGGGACAAGACTCTGCCCTCGTGCCCCGTTGCACGCAGATGATGCTGTGGGGTGTGGGCAGAGGGCATGGCCGCCATGGTGCTGCTAGGCCACCTGGGTGATCTGCTGCGGCAGGCTGTGGAGGCAGTGGGTGGCCCTGTGGGGGGGCAGGGGGGTGGGATGGGGCAAAGCAGGGGTGGAGTGGGGGGGTGGAGCAGGGGCAGGGGGCAGGGCAGGTGCGGTTTTGGGGCACTCAGTCTCTAAAAGGTTCACCATTACTGTTCTAGAGTCTTCTGTTGTACTGAGGAAATAATATCTGCTTTTTAAAACAACCTACTTTATTCTGGAAATATCTGCCACCTTCCCATTACATAGATATGTGGGGGAATGGATAACAATCCTTGTGTTCCTTTTGATATTCTCTAAGATTTGTATTCTCTCTTTTTCAGAGACTAATTCCCATAGTCCTTCTTAAGTATGGATGGTTGGGGAATCTGTCATTGGCGCCAATGACTCTTGAAGAGTTGGGTTAGGGCAGTGTTTCTCAACCTTGACAATTTTAAGGCATGTGGACTTCAACTCCCAGAATTCCACAGCCAGCATTGCTGGCTGTGGAATTCTGGGAGTTGAAGTCCACATGCCTTAAAATTGTCAAGGTTGAGAAACACTGGGTTAGGGTCAGATTTTACAGCGCTTGGAAAATGTTCCAGCAGGGGCTCCAGTACCATCTAGATGACCTTAAATCTAAGTTTATGAAATGAAGGGGTGGGCATTTGAAAGGATACACGAAGACTGACAATGCTAATCAACTCAGTTTTAGACTCAATGGCTACAGCATTTACTTTTATGTCCCCAAATGTGAACCAGTGTCAGGAGGCAATCTGGAGGATGGCTGCAGCTGCTTCTTTGGAATTTTATTAGAGTGATAGGTGAGATCTGTCCGATGAATTACAGGGATTTTATAGAGAGATTGTTTGGAATAGTGGAAACTGTACCTTGTTTTGGAACTGTTGGCTATGGCAGAAGTGGAGAATTTCCCAATCTTCTTAAATACAGCCTTCATACTTTGCAGGTTGTTATGGGAGAGAAATACCTATTAATTTAAGAATTGTAAGGGTTCCTGATCTTAGAGCTCCACATGTACAGAGCTAGACGAAAACATATTCTCCATGTTTTCTTAGAATCTTCATCTGGGAGAAGCTTAGGAAGTTGTAGTAGATGTTTAGAGAGCTTTCTACTGAAGTAAGAGTTTTAAAAGGGATATGTATAGGAAGTGGAAGAGGTGTACCAGCAAGAAGCTGATTTCTTCAGAAAGACAGGCTAAAGTGCAAAAGGGATTTATAACAGGCTTGCAAAGGAAACCAAAAGCAGCATGAAAGAATGATTGAGTTAGTAGCAAAAAAGAAGAAGGAAAGGCTGGTCTGCTTTTAGGAAAAGGTGGTAAGACAATAGCAGGTGATGAAGAGAGGGCAGGGCTTCTCAATTCCTACTTTATTTAATTTTCTCCCTAAAGGAAACTGTTCAAACAAATCTAAGCAGAACAATAAATAAAAGGAAATAATGACAAGCCAAGATATGTAGAGGTGGTTAAGGAAAGAGTTAGGTTAGGACTTAGTTAGCTTTCTTGTAAGTCCTCTGAAAACTAAATATGAAAGTTTTGCATTTTCATCAGCTATAAGTTTTTTTTTAATCTAATTCTTTTTACAGTGCAAGTTTTGTCGGGTGCAGGGATGTTGCTTGACTATTTGTCTATATATGAACAGCTATCGACTGAAGCCTAAAACAATTTAATTTTGAGACAGATGGATAAATAAAGCACGTGCTCTACAAGCATAAAGACATATTTTGTTTGTTTTTCTTTGTACCCCTTACCACCCTATTAAAGCCTGACTGAATTGTTGGATTGGGAAATGAAATTCCATTGCCCAACCTTTTAGCCCATGCAGAGCATAGACCAGTGTTTTTCAACCTTGGGAAATTTAAAATGTGTGTGAACTTCAATATAGCTGGCTGGAGAATTCTAGGAGTTGAAGTCCACACATCTTAAAGTTCCCAAGATTGAAAAACACTGGCATAGATCCTTTTCTTAGTTGGAAGATTTTAGTCTATTGTGAGGTAAACAATGGACATTTTCTCTCTCATTTGCATCCTTTCAAGATTCAGATAGCAAACTTTCAAAGGGGGATGACTAATTTTCCTCTATTTGTGGAATCTCCTCAGTGATTTATAACTCTACATGCTACAGAGCAGCCTTTTTCAACCTGCCCGTCATAATTATTAGATTGCAACTTCCAGTAGTTCTCTTTTTCTGCTTTTAAATATATAGGATTTGTCTTTTCCTAGTCCAATCTAATTCTCTAAACCAGTGGTCTTCAGTTTGGAGGGTGACAGGTTGAGGAAGATTGGCTTAGAACATTAGACTAGGAAAGATACTGGATTGACTATGAGATTGATGGCCACCCTTCAAAATAGGATGGGTCAGGAAACAAACATAGCAGAGATTTCAGAAATGCTTTTTATTGTAATAAAGCAGAAAAACAGGAGCTTGGGTGTCCAAGTTTCTATCTGTCTGCTCTAAACAAAATCAAGTCGGGCTATTCTGAGTTTCTTTCTTACCCTTTCCTCTTTCTCAGGGCTGAGTTACCTTTTTAAAAATTCTTCTCAGGGTGGCAAAGTGGCTGATTGGTTAAGACATTGGGTTTGTTGGCTGGAAAGCCAACAGCCTAGATTCAAGGCCTGAGTGCCATGTGATGGGGTGAGCTCCCGTCCTCGGCCCAGCTCCTGCCAACCTAGCAGTTTGAAAGCATGCAAATGTGAGTAGATAAATAGGTACCACTTTGGTGGGAAGATAATAGTGCTCTGTGACATCATGCTGGCCACATAACTGTGGAAATGTCTTTGGACAATGGTAGCTCAGTGGCCTTGAAATGGAGATGAGCACCGCCCACTGTAGTCAGCAATGACTAATGGAATAAAATCTACAGGGATTCCTTTACCTTTTACTTAATAGCTTACTCATTCCTTTCCTATGCCCAAGATAAGCTCAGTGTTCCTTAAAGTATTGGATTAGGAATGGGGAGAGCCAAGTTCTTGTTTATCTCAGCAGGAGAAGCTGTCTTTGTGACTTTGGGATGATCACTCACTGCTAATCCGACCCCATATAGTTGCTTTGTGGGACAAAAAGAGAGGAAGAAGCATTATGCATTATTTCTAATGCTCGTAGATAAAAGTCAGGGTAGAAATCTGACATATTTGAAATGGCGGCAGGAAGATCATTCACTCCCTTGAGCTTGTTAGAAGAATGGTAGCATGCAAGAATAATAAGTAAATGGTATCAAACAACATCCTCAGAGTTAAAAATTGCTCAAAGAAGTTCTGATTTCAGAAGTTTGGTTTCCAGCATGTGAAGATATGCAAATGAATGGATGTTATACAAGAGATGTTATCATGTGATCAAAAGAACACTTGAAAGATTTTGTGCTTTATGCTTTGAATTAAATGCCGTTTACATGGTACTCCATTCTTCTATGAAATTATAGACAGAAGTACAAATATTTTACTGAGTAACTATGGAATTTGTATATGAATGCCAAATCTTATAGCTAGTCCTAACATTTGGACAACTCAGTAGCAACTAGACTAGAATAAGAACAGAACAGAACAGAATAGAATAACAGAGTTGGAAGGGATCTTGTAGATCTTCTAGTCCAACCCCCTGCCATTTCAGACAAATGGTTGTCCAATCTCTTCTTAAAAACTTTCACTGTTGGAGCATTCATAACTTCTGGAGGCAAGTTGTTCCATTGATTAATTGTTCTGTCATGAAATTTCTTCTTAGTTCTAGGTTGCTTCTCTCTTTGATTAGTTTCCATCCATTGCTTCTTGTCCTGCCCTCAGGTACTTTGGAGAATAGCTTGATTCTTTCTTTATGACAACCCCTGAGATATTTGAACACTGCTATCATGTCACCCTAGTCCATATCTTCATTAAACTAGACATACCCAATTCCAGCAAATGTTCTTTACACGTTTTAGCCTCCAGTCCCCTGATTAGCTTTGTTGCTCTTCTCTGAACTCTTTCTCAACATCTTTTTTACATCATAGTGACCAAAACTGGATGCAGTATTCCAAGTGTGGCCTTACCAAGGCATTATAAAGTGGTATTAACACTTCATGTGATCTTGAGTCTATCCCTCTGTTAATGCAGCCTAGCACTGTATTAGCTTTTTTTTGGTAGCTGTAGCACACTGCTGGCTCATAATAATTGCCTTGGATAGCTGGTAATGAGGATTAGTAAAGATTTACATATTGTTATATGTTTTTATTTTTTATTGTAAAGGCTAGAAGAAAAGAACTTATGATTTTTTTTGCCTCAGTTGAATACATGAACTTTGTCTTGAAGAGTGGGAAACAGCCTTACAAAGCCAAATGCTTTGGGATGGCTCTGGTATTATCCTTTAGAAAACAAGATAAATATAATACAGAGGCAGTTGAATTGTATTTTACATTGATCTTAGAATGCCTTGGCTCATAGTATCTTTTAGTGTAAGGCACATATATTCTACTTTTTCCCAGAGTGGAAAAATATTTGACATGGTTTTATCTTTACATGAACATCACATGTTTGTGATGTTCTTAGTCTTATTCCCAATTTGTACTAAAAGAAGCTGTGGCTCAGAAGAAAAAAAAATGTGGTTAAGTAGAGTACAATCTGAATCCATTTTTTCCTCTGAATTTTTACACAAAAATGTAAAATACAGATTAACTACTTTTTTAAAAAATTGTTTTGCAGAGAGTTGGATTGAAAGATGCCTCAGTGAAAGTGAAAACAAACGTTATTCCAGCCACACATCTCTGGCAAATGTTTCTAATGATGAAAGTAAGTATGCTTTATTTTCTATAGAAATATATATATACCCATTTGTTAAAAAATATTTGAAGTTTATAGTGTCTATATAGATCTGGAAAGCCACATCTTCAAGCAGGGAAAAAATTAAGAGTTAACTGACAAATGCATCAGCCAGAAAAACAGCATTTTGTATTTATATTGGACAGCTGAGTACATATGGGCAAAGGGACATACTGTAAAGATAAGCTATTAAGATACTAGCTTTGTAGATGAAGCCTGAATCTCCCTTCTGGGACCAAAACAATGCCCATTGGAATACTTGAATGTAAGTTCTTCACTGGCACTCAAAAGGAAATTAATTGCCAAGGGAATTGTTCATCTTCCTGTGAAAGATTGCTATGAAGAGAATTCCCTGCTGAGTGTTCTGATCATATATAACTCAACAGCTGATTCTCAATTCACCACCTTCCACAACCATTCCAATGCTGGCTCCAGTTCAGATTTTAAATGATTTCATTGTTTTCTTGAAACTCTTTGCTAATGATCAACATAAAGGCTGGCTGCTTAAAAGGAGATTCCCCATGGGGTCTCCTTCTATATGGAATACCTTGACAGAAGTGGTCAAGGTATTCAGTGTACACCTGGCCAGTGTAGAAGCCTGTGTGATGGAAGAGGCAGGATGACATTTTAAAGCTCTACGAGAATACCAAGCCTCTATATCCCTTTTGCATGGAGAACAAGGACAGTCTGGTAGTTATGACTCTGCTAACAACTTTGTTTTGGAGACTGCAAAACATATTGATCTACTTGTGCATGCAGTGGGTATGATTATGGCAAAGGTGAACATTTCCTTAAGAAGAATAATGCTTCAGGAATGAATGAGGAATGCCTGGTTTACATTGTCACTTGCCTTTCAGAGGTATCATTGGAATGGGAAGGAGAGTATTAGAGCAATATGGCTAAAGAAAGAGTGTTCAAATATGGCAATCATAGGAGATAAGCATGCTATTCTGTCTTTCCTTATTTACTTCTGTAGGGTGTCCTGTTCTGGTACTCTTTACTATTGCAATGGAATAGAGCCCATTCATCAAAAGTGTAGAAGTAGGGCTGGTTAGATGCTTAAACTCCATCACAAGCTCAGATACAATCTTTATGGGGGAAAAAAACCTTTACAGAGCCCTTTCCCTTCTTTCCTACAGTTAAATGGCTAATATGGTCTAAATGGCTGTAGAATGAATTCAGAGTGCAATAAGCCTTTGTTTCATGCATTCTGGCATCTGAGTTTTGGCATCTTTGATTTGGGACTGTAGTCGACCCACAACTTACACCTGACTCCTCAAAGCAACTTTTATCTAGGAAGTTCTGCTGAAGATTCTATGCATCTTCAGGTGACATCTGGGATTCTGTCTGTACAATGGGTTTCCATCAAAGAGGTCCATCAGCCTATATAATCCCAGCTCAGGATTGTACCTTGAGATATTAATGAACATTTTCCCGTTCTGAAAAAAAACCTATTGAATTATAGTGCAAGACTGTAATAACAATTATCTCACTGTATAATTTATTTTCTTAGTTATTTTGCTACTACATTAAGTATGACATTTTTACTGGGCAGAATATAAATGTAAAAAAACCTTAACCAGGTTGATTAGGATTTTAAAATATAGAGTTGCAGAAATAACGCAACAAGGTCCTATTTTAGCTTCTTTAATATAATGATATGAATTACCCAAGCAGCAATATGCAATGAAGAACAAGTTTGCTTTCATTTGGGGATCTGTTCAGTGTCAATACTGTGCATGTTTACTGAGAACCAAATCCAACTGAGTTCATTCTAGGTAGATGCCCTCCCCCAAGCTGTATATGTAGGACTGTAGCCTTATATATGTGGAATTTAGGCTAAACTACAGGACAAAATGTAACAAATCAAGACAGAATTTCTCAACAGCCAGTCATTTCATTATTCACTGTTCAATAGGCATACTCATAAAAATTATATTTTGGGTGATTTGAAAGTGATATGTTTTGTTTCATTTCCTTTATAGTGACTCATTTATATAAAATACAGCAAGTATGGCTTGTATTCATTATTTTTCCCATGCAGAAAAGCTACACTAGGGCTTAAAATATAGGCATTGAAATATAATAATAATAGTAATATAGTAACTTGAATTTGTTTTTTAAAAAAATATGTTTTATTAATTTGTTAACATAATCATCTTAATATTCGGTAAACTGTGTTGTCTGGGTTTACATTTAAGAAATATTCACTAACAGTTGATTTCTATAATCTATAATCCGCATAATAACTTTACTTGATTTCCTCTTTCTCCCCTAATGTTCTCTTTTACAAATCTTAAGTTAATACAATTCTTGTTATTTTAGTGAATGACGATTGAGTATAAAAGTTTTCTAATATTTCTACAGATAATAACCACATCAATATAATATTCCTTTTCTATCTAGTCATTCTGATTGTCTCATCATAGATCCTATTTACAGTTCTTGTTTACGTTCGTTTTTCCCACAATGTTCAAATCATTCTTACTGGTTAAGATCTTCTCAAAGTTAATTACACTTAAATATTTAAGTCTATTTTTTCTCATGTAAGCCAACCCGATACTTTTACCTTTCTTAAGGAATAAATAAGTCTAAAAGAAGAAAAAAGAATAAGAAAAAAGATAATATGCTACTTAAAATCCCTATTTCCTATGAGCTAATATATATTTATTTCCCAAAAATTTCATTCTTTTTACCATAATTAAAATATATATTTAATCTTTAAATATTCCATTTAGTAAATCTAGTCCTATAATTTTTTTTAACTCTTATTCAAAACATTTTTAATCCATTGTAATTTTCTTAAACTCAGTCACCTTTAAATATCTAAAACATTTCCTTTACATAAGCCATTCCAACTCTTTTATATTACTCATATCAAGAAGTAAAATAAAAAGAAAGAAGAAAAAGAAAGAACTATGTTACCTGAGGGGCTCTTCCCTCTTACTGTAGATATAAAAGATAAGTCAAGTTCAATATCTTTGTGAGAGGCATTTGCCCATTCATTTTTGTTGAAAATCTTTTTCTTTCTTTTTCTCTCTGCTTCTCTTATCATTTTTTGCCTCTCCAGTTCTAGTGTTTTTCCTGGCATCACTGCAGTCCATTTTGTCCATTTTTTTTCTTATCCTCAAATTTGTTTTGTGGTGTTAAAGTACAAGTTGTCTTTTCCAAATCCAGTATTTCTTGTAAATTTTTTTCCACTTGGGTTAAAGCATACTTCTTTGTTTTGTTAGATTCCATCTTTAACTCTCTATCCTCAAATTTGTATTCAGTTGTCTGTTTTATCTATTCCTTCTCTGTTGTTGTTTCCTGGGATTTTTTTGTTGTAAAGTTAAATTGGAGATGAATTGGTTTATATTTTCAAAGTTATTTTGGATTTCTTTGTGGTTTAAAATCATACTTGAAAAGTATTTATTTTTTCTTGATAGGTTGTTTCTATAAATCTCTGATTTTACATGATGACCAAGAATCCAAATTTTCTTTTCTCTGCAAATAGCTTTGGGGTCAGAGTTAATTAGATATTTGTAATCTATAAAGTTCAAACAAGGGTTTTTTTTTTGTTCTCTGAAGTTTGTAAGTCTCATTTTGTCTGCATCTCAGATTATTTTCTTTTTTGTCACAGCTGTTCTCTACTGTTAGAGCTTTGAAGGTCACAAGTAGAGATTAGTTTTTTTCCAGATTTTGCCAAGTCCTGCATGAAAGCCATAGCTGTCATAGTCTTCATCCACCACTAGATGCCAGCACTGGTTTATTTTTCAAATTTTCAAAATGAACAAATTGCCTTTAAAATGAGAATCTTAACCATTCAGTAATTTCAAACTTATCCAAATTTAGGTTTTATAACCATTTCATTTCATTTCAATATGTTTTAGTCCTCCATAAAAAAGGGTGCTTCCATTAGTAAAAGGGTGGGGCAAAAATCCCTCTCCTTCACTTTTGGAAGTTTTTTTGCTTCTTGGGATTTTTTCTTCTTCAGGAAAGTTGATAAAGGAGATAGTTTGGGGTTTTGCATAGTAGTGCAAGTAGCCAAGGGATCATGGAGCTCCACACCCTATGGCCAATTCTTTTCTGTTTGGGGACCCTAAATGGGCCTAAAGTCGCCCTGGAGAGGCAACAAAGAAGGAGGGAAGTCCCACCAACCATGGAGAGATGGCGGTTGATCCAGTCATTTGGGGAAAGCCCTCCAGAAACCAGCAGAAGAAAGGTTAGCTTCACTCCAGAGTCTAGCCCAAGCTACAAGCAGCCGAAATCAAAAAGCACTAATTTAAGCTTGATCATAAACAACGTGTTTGGAACTGGGTAAGAATATCAATTCTCTCTCTTCTACTTGATATTTGATTTCCTGGAAAAAAGAAAAAAAACCCCAAGAAGCAAAAATCCTCCGAAAGTGAGAAGGAGGGGGATTCTTGCCCTACCCTCCCACAGAAGGAAGCGGTGAATTAAACTTTTATGGTGAACAGAAATATATTGAAATGAAATGAATATAAGACTTAAATATGGATAAGTTTGAAATTGGTGGAATTTGTTAAGATTTTCTTTCCAAAAGATTATTGATGAAAACAGAAGAAAGTAATTGTTTGTTTTGAAAAATGAAAAAATGAACAGGTGCTGACATCTACTGGTGGATGAAAATATACAATTGTAGTAGCTCTAATACAGAAACTGACAGAAAGCCCAGTAAAAAATAACTTGTTTTTGTGACTTTTAATGTCTTAACCAAACAGAGAACAACTTCAAAAAGAAAACATTCTGGGCTATTTACAAGGCAAGAACTATAAACTTTAGGGGGAAAAAATTGACCTTCCTAGATTATAAATACTTATAGAATTGTGACTTTAAAGCTGTTTGCAGAGAAAGGAAAACTTTGATTTTTGGCTATCATGGAGCATCAGAGACCTGCAGAAAGAACATACCAAGAAAAAACAAATACTTTCTAAGAGGAAGTGTATGCTATGTTGCAACTAACTCAAACGACAATGATTTCAAACCACGAGGAAATTAAAAACAACTTTGCAAATTTAAATGAACACATCTTCAATTTAACTCTACAACAACAACAAAAACTCTCAGAAAATTAAAATAGAGAGCAATTAGATAAAGCAGAGAATTGAACATAAACCAGAGGAAAGAAATTTAAAGATGGAATCCAACAATGGAAGGAATTATAGAGAAAAACTTGCAGGAAATATCGGGCATGGAAAAGATAACCTACACTTCAAGATTGCAAAATAAGTCTGAGGACAAGAAAAAAGATTTGACAAAATGGATTATAGAGCTGTCAGGAGAACTGTGAGAACATGAGAGACAAATAATGATAAGAGAAATTAAGAGAGAAAGAAAGAAAAAGATTTTCAATGAATACAAAGGGGTGAAAGCCTCCCAAAAAACATTTTACTGGATTTGTCTCCTGTACCTATGACAACATCCACAAGACTATGGGAGAACTTTTTGGTCCAGCGGAGCATACTGATTAGGAAAGATATTGGGAGGGGGGAAGGCTAAAGTTAGAATTAAGAAATTGGATGATGGGACTTATCGGATGGAATATTTAAAAACTAAACATTTGTTTGAATATGATTTAAAAAAATAGAAAAATTCTGAATATAAATGTATTTTAGTTTAAGAGGGATAGGCCCCTCAAGTAACATAGTATTCTTTTTTAAAATTTTGTTTTATTTATTTATTTATTTTTACTATATGAGAAATATAAACATGTTGGGATGGTTTATATGAGGGAAAGGTTTTAGATATTTAAGTGTAATTGATTGTGAGAAAATCTCAATTGACAAGAATGTTCTGAATAGACTCAAAAGATTAGATGATTGGATTTATTAGATGGAATATTTAAGGATTAAACATTTGTTTGAACATGGTTAAAAAGAATATAAAAATTTTGGATATAAATGTATTTTAGCTTAAGAGGGATTTTTTTAAAGTAGTATATTATTTCCTTCTCTTTTTCTTCTCTTTTTCTTTTTTTAAGACATGAGAAACGTAAAACTGTTGGGATGGCTTATATGAGGAAAAAGATGTAATACTTAAGTGTAATTAACTGAGAAAATCTTAACTGGTAAGAATGTTTTGAACATTGTGGGGAAAACAAATCTAAATAAGAACTTTGAAAACAGGATTTATGATGAGGTAATTAAGATGATCACTTAGAAAAGAAGCTTTATATTGATGTGGTTGTTAAATATTAGAAAAATGTTTATATCCAATTGTTATCTATCAAAAGAAATGTACTAATTTAAGAGAATGTTACTGGAAGAAGAGAAAATCAAAGAAAGCTACTATGTGGATTATGGAATTATAAAATTAATTGTTATGGATTATTTTTAAATGTAAACCCAGACAACACACTGTTTACCAAATATTAAGGTGACTATGTTAAAAAAATCAATAAAATAAATTTTTTAAAAAACTACTGAGGAAATAGTTCAGTGCACTTTAACTCATATCTATTAACCTGGTGTCAATCTCTTAGCCTTTGTGATATCACTGGTTTCATAGAAATCCTAGCGCAGGGACTCAAGTTGCAGGCATTGGCCTCTATAAAAATTTGAGCCTGAATAGTTCCCATTTAAAAGAGATAAATGCAAAATCCTCAACCAGTTGAGACTACTCTTGTCTCCTCAATGTCTGTGAATGGGAAAGAAAAACCACCCATGAGGGAAGGGAATCAGATACATCAATCAGTACCAGGTAACAGTATTGTTCTACTTCAGTGCCATGTCTCTCATCATAGAATTGCCCAAAGGAAGGACTACTTATTGTTCATCAAGATGCATCCTCAGAATTGGTAAGTCTCAGGAGGAGGACAAATACTTCCCCAAACTAGCCCATATGATATTTGCCAGCAAGGGTTGGTCACTTCATCTTCTAAAAAAAGGGTTGATCCCACAGAATCAGGCTATTGGTCTGTCATTCAGCCTCCACTTGATCATATTCCTCATTGTCCAACTGTTTATATGCTAGTCCAATAGAAGACAACAATAGACAATAATAAAACTTGAAAACATTGTCATAAATATGTTTTCTTCCTGGGCAAAAAAATCTTGATAAATATTCCTTGTTCCCAAGAATAGCATCATTACAACTGCTTTGAAAAATGAATTGGAACACTGCTGTCCTGCATTTGCCCTCCACAATGACACCCCTAACAGAAAAGGACTTTTCTGGCTTAATAGATCAAGTTTTAATGGGAGCCTCAACACTGAATGTATGAATGGCTGCCCATTTTTAAGAACAAAGATATGTTCAGAAATATTCTTCAAAAGGAGCAAGTTTTTCTTCCACAATTTCTTCCATTGCTTTTAACAACATTTCTTGTTGACAACATTAAAATCCCAAACATTGTTGGGATTTGTTCTGGTGCAGCAAGAGAAGAGAAGGACGGTGGAAGGAAATGTCTATTGTAATTACTAATCTATTGTATAATAGAACCTTCAGACTCTAATGAGACTTTCAGCCAGTATTTGTGTTTAAATAGTCACAACTGCAATAAAGAATGAAAAAGAGATGCTACATCTCTGTGGAGCTTGTAAGAGGTCTATTTTCCTATATATAGAAAGTCCTGCCATAACTTTTTTCCAGCTTCAAGTTTCTAAGCAGGAAAGGTAGCGTAATGACACAAGATGTGAAAAGATGTGGAAGGGTAGATGAGATGTAAACATTTATTTCTTTTAGGTCCCAAAGAAGGTATTCATGGGATCACTGGTGCCCACAGGCATCAGATTGTGCAGCCTGACATTTATTTAAACAATCATTCTGATTATCTTAATCTTCAAGTATATTTACATATTTCAAGGTTTCTTCTGGGGAATTTGAGGATATTCCTAACAGTGGAGTTTTCTCATGCCTCAGCACCTCAGCTGAAAGAATGTCCCCTGATATTATTTTCTCTTAACAGATGAGGAGAAAGAGAATAATAGAGCATCCAAACCGCACTCTACCCCAGCAACTCTGCAATGGTAAGATCTGTTTCTTGAAAAAGACAAATAAATAGCTCTAGCAAAACCTAGCAAAACACTATAAAATATCAATAAATGTATGCACATAAACGTATTCAGTTATATCTCTTTTATTTACCCATCTAATCACTGGAGACATAGGAACATAGAGAAGGGTTTCTGGAAACTGATTAGTTGAACATATTCATATTCTTTTCTGAACTTAAGCTCTCCTAAACTGTGTTAGCAAATGGTTATTCTTTCCCAAATATTTAAACAGCATTTCATTTCTTGCTATTGTTGTTCTTTTCCAGCAATTAATACTTCAAGCCTCCTCAGAAGGCAATTGCTTAGTCTTTCCTATAATTTGATGGACTCGTTTCAGCCAAATTGCCACAGCTAATTATCTCATAAAGCTCTTCTCCCAGGAGAAAGCAAGTCAGTAATGGTAGCATCCTTAATCATAGAAGTTAATACATCCCAAAACTCCCAGGATATTCAGCTTGTTGGAATGTAGCCATTATTTGCTACCATGTTCCAATTGCCCAAGAGAGGCAATAAGCCATTTTCTATCATTCAGGCCACCATCTTTAGCAGCATAGCTGCCCTTGCGGCTTGCTTGTCCTTGCACTTTTATCTGCCCTAGTTGTGCTTGCCTGGGCTCATTGCAAAAGAACTTCATGTTCTCCAAAGTACAATAACCATCACCCCTTTTGTTTATCTGCATTTGATTCTAAGCTGCTGTATGCAGATAAACTATACATGTTTGATCATAACTTCAGCCTGTAGGACCTAACATTTCAATGATTGTGAAGCAGAGGCACATCATTTTGCTTCCTAATAAGCCAGCAGCACTTTACCTCTTCCTCTTTTAAGCAATGTGACAATTGCAATTAGTTTGGTCAGGGGGGGTCTGGAGTGGCATGAACAGCATTTGAAAAGGGATAAAGAGGAGGCAAAGTAGCTATGGCAATGTGCCAGTCAGTCTAAACTATGTTTGGGCTAGCTAACATAATTTGATTTGGTTCATATATCTTGCTTATTCATATATTATAGATTGCTTGTCTGAGCTTAATGTGATGTGTCAATTCAGCCTATTGTGGCTTATCTGGCAAAAGATTTTTTTTTTTTTTTAGCAAACTACAGCATAGCATGGTGTATTAACCTAGCTGATGTTAGTTCTAGCCTCATCTCTGGCCAAGATTTTGGAAGACCAATGAATTGTGGTGGCAGCAACCTGAGTGAGCTCCATCCTCTGCATCTCATTTCAGGTTGTTTGGCCCATGCAATCAAGGCTGAGCAGAGATGATGGAGCCCAACCTAACCAGCTGAGTGAGAATGGAAGCTGCAGGGGATGAGTATGTGTTGGTGGGGAGAAGATAGCAAATAGAGAGGAGAGTTTAGAGAAAACAAAGGAGAAAGAAGCGAGGAAATGGCCGTGAGCATGGGAAAGTACATTTCTGTGCATCTGTTTTTTTTTACTTCACAAATTAATTAGTTATTTATGAGTTTTGAATTGGCCACCATGAACTTGATGCATTATGTTCTCTGAAATCATCTGCCTTTTGTCCATGGGTTCATTGATTATTCCATAGCAAGTGAGTCAGGCACTTTTAGTGCTCTGTATCTGACACAGAACCTGGAATTTCTTAAGTTGATCTGTGTTGGCTTGAAACCAGTTATGTAGGGATTAATGATGAGAATCTTGTAGGTTTTTTGTCATAGTAAATATTGTCATAGGCATCTGGTACACTATAAAGATATGCATACATACATATATTTTATAGGCTGCCTGACTCCCAACAACATTGGGCAGCTTATAATTAAGTTTTTTTTAAAAAAAAAAAACATAAAACACCCACAAAGAGATTTATGATGGTCCCAGAAACTTAAAAAAAGCTCATTAATAATTTCCTGAACATCAGCAGGGTGGGAGGCAACCAGATCTCTGGGAGAATATTATTCTGCAGGGCAAGAGCTACAGCAGTCATACTTCCTAGGCCCCATAAGATGACATTGCTGAAGTGATGGCACCAGATGGACAGAAACAACTGAAAACAAGCAGTCCTTCAAATAATCTGGGCCTTTTGCCTTTATAGATGATAAATAGCACTTTGAATTGCACCTGGAACTTTATTGGTGCCGCTGTGGAACAATGGGGAGGTCATCAACAAAGCATACCTAACATTGTCGATATTACTGCATTCTGGAACAGTTGTAATTTCTGAATAGTTTTCAAGAGTAGCACCATGTACAACACATTATTGTAATCCATTTATGAGGCTATGAGTGACTGTCTGATGGGGCCCTGGTCCAAGAAAGAGTGCACCTGGCACACTAAATGTACTTAAGCAAGTTCCTCTTGGCCATAGCTAGTACCTGCTCTTCCAATAGAAACTGTGTATCCAAGATGACCCTCTAGTTGTGCACCAATCTTGAATAGGAAAATGTACCACCATCCAAAACCAGATTGAAGATCACCAGACCCTGAGGGTACCCATGAATTTTGGAAGTACTTTAACAGAATAACAAAGTTGGAAGAGACTTTGGAGGTCTTCTAGTCCAACCCCCTGCTCAGGTAGGAAACCCTATACCATTTCAGACAAATGGTTGTCCAATCTCATCTTAAAAACTTCCACTGTTGCAGCATTCACAACTTCTGGAGGCAGGTTGCTCCACTGATTAATTGTTCTAACTGTCAGGAAATTTCTCATTAGTTCTAGGTTGTTTCTCTCCTTGATTAGTTTATATGCATTGCTTCTTATCCTATCCTCAGGTACTTTGGAGAATAGATTGACTCCCTCTTTTTTGTGGCAACCCCTGAGATATTGGAACACTGCTATCATGTCACTCCTAGTCCTTTTTTTTTTTCATTAAATTAGTCATACCCAATTCCAGCAACCGTTCTTTACATGTTTTAGCTTCCAGCCCCTAATAGTCTTTGTTGCTCTTCTCTACACTCTTTCTAGAGTCTCAACATTTTTTTTATATCGTGGTGACCAAAACTGAATGCAGTATTCCAAGTATGGTTTTACCAAAGCATTATAAAGTGGTATTAACACTTCATGTGATCTTGAGTCTATCCCTCTCTTAATGCAGCCTAGAACTGTGTTGGCTTTTTTGGCAGCTGCAGCACGCTGCTGACTCATATTTAAGTGACTGTCCACTAGCACTCCAAGATCCCTCTCACTGTTACTACTGTTGAGTCAGGTATCACCTATACTATACTTGTGCATTTGGGTTTTCTTGCCTAAATATAGAACCTTACTTTTTTCACCATTGAATTTCATTTTGTTAGATAGATTATGGTGTACTAATTAACACTTCCAAGACTATATAGTACTTCTTTTAGATATTACAGCTCTTTATTGAACTGGGATAATGCTGAACTAGAATGAAATGTACAGTTGCTGAATGTACTCTTTAGTCAGATACGTTCTTTTTAATCCAGTTCAGGTTGTCAGAGCATTCATTAAATTCTACAGCTCTCTGTATTTGTGCCCTCTGAATGATAGATGGGTATTTTATCATAATAGTAATGAAAATTAAAATAACAGGTGGTTATGGAGAATTATATCTGATTACTTAACACAGTTCATTTAACTACAAATTATTTAATAAGCTAGAATTGAGTGATCTTTTTCAATATGCTAAGCCATAAATCAAAGATTATGAACCATAATCAGTGGTAGGATTCATCTGGTTTGCACCATTTCAGCAGAACCTGTAGCTAATTTTTTGTTGTCCAGGCCCAGAATGGATTTCCGGAAACAGCATCTTCACAGAGAACTGGTGGTTCACATATTTGAATCCCACCACTGACCGTAATGATTGTAACCACACAACCTACTAAGTAAATTCCAAGCAAAGCAAATTATGAATGACTTTGATGCAGGAATCCAGCCTTCATTCTAATGAAACGCCAATTTTATAATCCTGATTTGCTTGGATTTTTAAGAGTATATAATAGAATGCAAATGAATTTGTTTAGCAAATAAAATATACTGAAATGTTGCACATAATTTTAAAGATAGTGTTTTAAGGACATTGCTGATAAAATAAATAATCCAAGTTCATTATAACACTATAGGCTAGTCCAGAGTTCAAAATATGAACTCCTGAAATGACAAAAATATGTAAAACCAAACAATGATCAAAATGGTTTTTGGTCATTAAAGAAAAGTTCAGGCATAACAGAAGATTGTTTAGCACAGACTAATGATTCACCAAGAAAGAATGGAGAGAAAGGAGGAAAGTCATTAGATATTATGAAGAGAAATAATTGAGAGTCTTTCTTCCTATCCTGTCTTGGTCAGAGAAATTGATGTGCCAATTAGCACCTATGGCATACAAACAGTCTGTGTCCCTTGAAAAGGGGTTTTGTTCAGGGTCTGTGTATCTGAGGGCAAATGCCGCAATGATATTGTAGTAGACAGAAAACAAGAATAGATGCTGCCTTTAGAAACCAATTCTATTCAACTACTCTTATGTCTTAATGAAATTTTTGTAGAAAGAAAAAAAAATCATGTTAAGGCTAATGAAGTATTGGGGAGGAGAATATCCAAACAATACAGCAAGACATATAAATCAGTTTTTCTAAGAAAGGTCTCTGCTAATTGGCTCACAGGTTACTTTAAGTTATTATTTTCAAATCCATATTTCTCTGAATTAGTGTTAATTAAAGCTTATTTTTATGCCACAGTTTAATAAGGTATTATACATAACAGTACAGCAGCGATATAAAGCTTAATTCAACCTATTAGATACCTAATATTCTTCCTAGATCATGTCTCCACTAAATAGTTTGGTCTTCACTGACCCAAGTATGCATCTTCCATAATTAATCCTTCCAATATTATTGGACATTACCAATGTTATTTCTAACAGTGTTAAAAGCAGAAAGAAGGTTTAGGGGAGCGTTTAACTGTAGAAGCACAGATGCTTCTGAAGTGCCCATCCTTCTAGTAATGCTTCAGAGGCTCCATTTACTTCCAAAAGTCGATGCAAGCAGCCAAAGAATTGCAAGAAGAGCTCTGAGTACTGCATGACATAATCAGAGTTGCTTCTTTTAGCTTATGTTCAATTGGTAACAATCCATATTGTAGCAACCTAGGTAAGAATCAAGACTGCCTAGAACTGTCTTACCAAGGATGTTGTTGGGCTCTCCTTTGCTAAATGTATTCAAGCAGAGGCTGTACAGCCATCTGCTGGCAATGTTTTAATCTGGATTCCTGCATCGAATAGGAGACTGGACTCCGTGGACTAAATTAGTTTTCTAATTCTATGATTCTGTCTTGGCTGGAATTACTACAGAATGAAGGATGGATGCTATGGATGGAATACAGTGAGAATGGGGAGGGAGGAGAAAGGATAACAGAAGGTTAGGCTAAAGACATAAGTAAGTAAGCTGATGTGAATAGCATGGGAATGTAACTGTGACTCCATATGTAAATGGATAAGATAGTTCCATCCTTAGGTGTTTGGTCCTCAGGTCAAAGGTAGTTTTAAACTCTGGATTGAAGCAGGAGATACACTGTCTGCTTAGGTAGCAGGGTGGTTTAGATGAATTATACTACAAATGAAGAGCATATTTTGTTTTTCCTTTAAACTTTGAAAGAGAAAACTGGAAATGAATCCAAAGTGCTAACTATGTATGTAATTTTGGCTGTAATAGGCTGTCATCCTCTAGCTGCGCCTTGAAATGCAAGCAGAATTATTATGGGGTAAATTTTACATAAGGAAAGGAGCACATTGGAACAAGCACTGGTACATGACTATCTTGGAAAGCCTTTGATGATATGGCAGGTCCCCTATGTGCAGTACACAGCTTTTGATGCTAGGATTGTTGTGCTAGGAAATGGAGCAAATTGGTTTGGCGGAGACTGATGACTTCTTTTCTTTCAATTCTTTATACTTTAGTAACATAAATGATATTACAAAATCCTTTTGGAATTGAGTTACATATAACTGCAAAAATAAATAATAGATAATGCATCTCAAATTGCATTTCTTTTCACTCATTGATTGGAGTCATACTCTGACCAACACCATAAATGATAATGTGAAAATAGAGTAAATAGGTTCATACCTTACAAAAAATTTAAAAATTACATTATGATTGAAAGTGCAGATTATAAGAATCAACTTCCCCCCGAGGTTCGAACTACTCCCACCCTGCCAGCCTTTAAGAAAGCCATTAAAACTCTCCTGTTCCGGCAGGCCTGGGGCTGATGTCCCCGGGGGGGGGGCGGGATATGATCGGACACTCTGTATGAATGTATTTATTTTATTGTTTTATTGTTAGATTATTGTTTTAATTTTGTACGCCGCCCTGAATCCCTTGGGATTGGGCGGCATATAAATTTTAGAAATAAATAAATAAATAAGAAACAGCTAAGAATATGTCTTTTTATGAATCTGTTTAAACATGTGCAAATTGTTCATTAGATGCTAATCTACTACTTGCTGTTCATTTCTGAGTAGACTCATGTAAACATATGTTTGCTCTTTTTAGTGAGACAAAGTACTTTTAAGAGTGAAAGCTAAAATATAGTATTGTAGTATTCTGGGGCTTATTTTCATCTATGAAAGCATTGTTAAAAAAAGTATATTTGTTTTCTTTGTTTTGTCCTTATTTTTAAGGCTGGAGGAGAATTACGAGATTGCCGAAGGTGTCTGCATCCCTCGAAGCGCTCTCTACATGCACTATTTGGATTTCTGTGAGAAAAATGATACCCAGCCTGTTAATGCTGCTAGTTTTGGAAAGGTGAGTATAATAAAACTTTCCAGCAATGAATTTCAGGGATTTAAAAGATAATGACTATGGAATATAATAATAATTTATTAAACTGTATGCCCCCTAACTCCCAAAAATTCTGGGCAGCTCGCAACAATCAAAGAAATTACAACAGAATCAATAAAAAAGAAAAACACAGGAAAGAATGGTAGGATAGATGGAATGAAGCAAGGTGAGTAACTCTCCCTCACCAAGGCTGGGGTGAAAAGCCAGTTCTTCCCTGCTCTTCTGAAGAACAGCAGAATGGGAACAATTCAAATCTTGGGGGAACCTCATTCCAGGGGCCTATACTTTCCCCATACATATTATCATTATTCAAATAAAAAATAAACTGTTAACAGAACATTGTGCAGTTGAAGATTTCTTTAGAGGTTCCAAGGAGAGGAAAGTTTTTGCTGGATGAGTTTCACAAATTCCTTTGATAAGATTAAAATTTTTAAAGCAACCCAGATAGCTTTGTCTGACAGTTGATTCTGATATTAATGTCAGACTAAGAAATATCTTCAGAGGTCATTGCAGGAAACATGACACCAGACTACATAATGGGTGGTGAAAAGTATAATGGGTGTAGCCGGTGGTGAAAGGGTTGCATGCAACCCACCAAAATGCTACTTGCCTTCTCCAGTCCTTTATGTCTACTGATCACAAGCCCTGACCCATGCCTGATTTATCTGGGCTACCACTAAAAGCCCCATTGCCTATCTCATCATATCATTTGGTGGAATCAAGAAAGCTGTTCCTAAAGAAGTCTTGTTTGGGGGTTAGGAGTGTCCCTTTTTCTATCAAAAGATTGGTAGTTCTTAGAAGATTGATCCCTCCTTTCCTGTCTAAAAATAAAATACCACCCCCACCCCCACCCACCCCATTACAATATAAGTTTCCCATCCATTGCAAGGAGACAATGCTTTGGATCACAACTAGTATAACACTAAAAGGGGATTTGGGCTTTATCCTCAGTCCCCAGTGTGATGCACAGATAAGTTTTGATTTTTAATATCCCATTGACAGGGGCTCCAGACCTTTATTTCTTAAAGGGTAAACAGAACCAGGGCTTTTTTTCTCATAGAATGCCCAGAACAGAGTTCTGGCACCTTTTTTGGATAGAACCTTGTAGGGTAGGCAAGACGGGTTGTATGACATGTATGAGCTCTGGCAGCTTTTTTTTTTTTTTTTTTAGAAAAAAAGCACTGAACAGAACTATATTGCTTCGCAAGTTTCAAGAGAAAATAATAGTAAACCAATAGGAATGTTTTATTTGTCTTTGGGGTAGTTGAAGAAAAATCCTATTTGAGGAGTACTTGTCATACTTTCTAAATGACAGCAGGCACCCTGCTCCCCTCTGAAAATTCAGAAAAATGCCTTCTTCCCTCCATAGTGCCTGGGTGCCCCCATCTCTGTCTGCCCAAACTGAAAGAGAGAGGGGTGGGATTAATGTGTAATTAAAGAGAATTTGGAAGCCTGAGATGTTGCGGAATGTTAGATCAGTAGCTGGAACAGCATGTGGTGTTCTTTAGGTAGGCTTCATTGAATTAGTACAAAAAGAGAGAGTCAGAGAAAGAGGCTGCCTGCCTGTCTGCTCATTTATCAAATAGCTAGGCTGAACTTTCACAGCTCCACAAAAGTGTTTTTCTGTTTGCTGATTTCCTCCCACCCCACCCTTTACTTCAGAATATAAATCTGTACAACATTTTCCCCTGTTCTAAGGCTTATGAAATAAGACATTTTGGTTCCCCATTACTTAATAAATAAATAAGCAAATGTGGTAAAAAAGGAAGATAAATAATCATGGCATGTCAGGTATTTGCATGATACTTTAATTCAGTTCCTTTTACAGGCCTTTTTGACATTTCCTTAGACTTTGTGGATGATTCCATGTATAACAGGAAGCAAAAGAAGGGATATGTATGGAAAGGATGCACAAGATTAATTTAATCAGCTAAATCTTAGTGTGATTCCAGCTGAGGAGTTCTGCAGTGAACATTAAAAATGAAGCAGGCATATTTGTAGTTATAAATTCAGTTTTTCCAGTTTGAAACAGAAAGCACTCTTATTTCAAACTTGGCCCTTCTTATTAAATACCAATTTTTTTACCAATAAAGGAGAATATTTGTAGCTCAGGGTTGAAATGAGGGGTCCTTGGTGCTCTCTGTGCTTGATTGTTTTCTTGCAGACATTTCATTACCCAAACTAGGTAACATCATCAATGCTAGTCAATGCTAGAGCATTAGATACCAAGATCCCTCACCTCTTCTTTTTTCTTAGTATTTCCTTTGATGTTTCTGTATGTAGTTTTATTTAAGTATATAGTATTAAGAATGTGGAAGAACTTAATTGAGAAGCAATTAAGTTAATGGTTTCTATACATTAACAGTACATTCTGCCAATAATATTCTCCTCCGGCTATTTTATTTATAGATAGTTATTTATTGAAGTAGGGAAAATTCAAAATATATAAACTAACATAGCTATAGACAAAAGAACAAGCATATAATAGTACAATTTGATCAATTCTTTTCCATGTGTGCATATTTTTGCAAGCAATGTTATCTCATATAATATATTTTATGTATATTTTTCTTTAATATATGCATTTGGAACAATTTTTGAATTATAACTGTAGGTTCTTGAAAATGACAAAAATATATATTTGTGCTCCTTAATATGTTCCAGTTATATAAAATAAGTGATTCTAAAACAGCTTATTTTGTTTCCAGTGCATTTTAATTCTTTTCTTACTTTCTCCTCAAATAAACCATTGCTAAATATACATGATTAGAATAGGATCTTATGTTTCTTAACATAAAATCATTATTATTAAATTATAATTTACAGATAATAAGACAACAGTTTCCACAGTTAACGACACGAAGATTAGGAACCAGAGGCCAATCAAAGTAAGCAATAATGTGTGTTTCATAATCACAGAAAGGCTAAATGTGTTATAGAAAAGTGATTGTGGAAGATTTTCATGGAATGTGTCTATGGCAAACACTTATGTTTGGTGAGAGTAAATCCCATCGATAAGCAAAGCTGGTTCAGTAAATGGTGTTGCTTCTTATGTTCTACCTATTCTGTTTGATAGAATCTACAGCCTTCCTAGACTCTGATATAACATGGTCAGTTGTAATAGAGGACTGGACTCCCATACCTCTAATAGTTGAATAGAAGAGGTTGCTTCAGCAAGTGCCAACATCTTCTTTTCCTCAGAGCTATTCAAGGTACAGAAGCACTGTCTTCTGTTGAATCCAGATCACTTTGGACTCTGATTTGTATGCCACTGCTTTACCAGTGGCTTTATCAGAGCTTAAGAAAAGTGGCAGTGGCCATTCCATATACCAAGAGCAGTGGTCATGTTATCAGTCGGTACATGGGTGTGTATACTATAAGCTGGAATTATATTCTCTGTTTGATCCTATGTCCCATTTCTCTTACTTACTCTTTATCTCTCCTGGAACTTTGATAGTTATAGCCTGCAGGAGAGAGGATGGTTATATTTCAGACTGGAGGAATAATAATCTGTGATTCCCACTTTAAAAAAAATAAGATAAATGCAAATATACAAATATGTTGATGAATCCGAGGTGGCGCAGCAGTTAGGGTGCAGTACTGCAGGCCACTTTAGCTGACTGTGTTCAGCAGGTCAGCGGTTCAAATCTCACCGGCTCAAGGTTGACTCAGCCTTCCATCCTTCCGGGGTAGGTAAAATGAGGACCCAGATTGTTGGGGGCAATGTAAATATATATATACATTGCTTACTGGTGTACACCGCTTAGAGAGTGCTTGCACTTAAAGCGGTATATAAGTCTCATAAATAAATAAATAAATAAATAAATTATAAAATACAGGTTGCTGTTATTATAAATGCTCATCAAAAATTTGATAGGTAAGATTTGCTTCCTCCCTTAGCCAGGTGGGGATATGTGTTGGTTGTTTGCCTTAGCTGTGTCTGCCAGTTTTATTTGTGTGATGCAGTATTTTTTATTCTCCAACAATGGTACTCTTGGACTTGGTGTAGAAGTATATTGTCATGTCAATTTATTTTTTCTGTAATGTATACTCATGACATGACATATAAAGGTCCCATGTTCCTAACCTTTTATCACCAGACCATTTTAGTGCATCAGAGCGGTTTCATAAAGTATGGAAATCTACACTTACTATTATAGATGTACTGTGCAATAGAATAGCAGCCAGTCACAGCTTTCTGAGGAAGGTAATATCCTTTATGTCACGTTCAGTGCTTGAGTTAAGGAGTGTAGGCAGAATGAATGTGAGAGCTCAGGGCCATTTAGTCAGATATGGGTACACTGGACAACTACTATTTCAGCATTGTTGGCTAAATAGATAGCAACATCTCTTGTGGATGCTGATGTCATGTACCAGGCCAGCCAGTGCTTTATGTTTAGCAGTCATGCACCTGCCCATGTGAGGGACCAATATCACAGCTTCAATATCACATTTTCCCAATGTTTCTCGTAAGTGATTGAATCACCAGTCCCTAGGCACATATGTGTTTATATCGTAGGCTACTCTGTAGAAAAAAAAGAAGGCAACGGGTGTGACAGAAACAAGGTGACATCACAGTGGGATTGAAACTAAATTTTCAGCCCTTTAACAGGTTTGGAGAGGTTATGCAAAACATACTGAAAAAATTACTTGAGGCTTAAATACATTTATTTTATGGATTACTTTATTTAAGAAATGGTATTATTAAAAGTCTATTAACGTACCTTTTGCACACCAAAAGGAAGCTATCAGTGCACAGTAACTCTGTGGCTTTCCTTAAAAGGGGCATGTATAGAGAGCTTAAGAAAAAATATTAATTGCTATATAACAAATTATATACTATTTTTTACCCACAGAAGAAAATAAGGTATAGGATTATCCCTAGTTTTCTTCTACCAAATATATCTGGCTAGAGCTGAGGCAAAAGCACCAGGTTCTGCCAATTTGTATCTTTCTTGGGTGCTCCTGTGGATGGAAAATGAAGCTTGTTAAGCACTTGAATCATCAGCCTTATGTTCTGATGGTGAATTTGCACTCATGCATTAACTTGCAAATTGGCATGAAGTCTGTTTTGTTAGCAATTTTCCTTTTTAACCATACTTGAGTGAACAAGTTCTCTCTCTTTAAAAAAAGTGTGTATTCAACATTTCAGGTACCATTACTATGGCATTGCAGTGAAAGAAAGCTCCCAGTATTATGACGTGATGTATTCTAAGAAAGGAGCAGCCTGGGTCAATGAAACAGGAAAAAAAGAAGTAATCAAACAGACAGTGGCATATTCACCACGATCCAAACTTGGGACGTTGCTGCCAGAATTTCCAAATGTCAAAGATCTAAATCTGCCAGCCAGCTTGCCAGAAGAGAAGGTGACGCTAGTAAAATATTCATTGGCTTGCTTTGGTCTCTGCTTTTTCTCTGTTGAGGAAAGGCTAACTTAAGTATGAAAAATTGCCTCTTCAAAAGATTGAGTTTAAGAAGACTGTGACTTGATTTATGAAGGACTTGATTGCTCGCTGTACTTGAAACAAATAATTTCTCCCTGATTTATGGTATTTATCAAGTAATCTATAGATGAAAGAGATTGTACCTTCTGTATTGGTTCAAAGTAGACAATACGTCAAAGATCCATGATTGAATTTTCCAATATTTTTTTAGTAAAAAACCCCACCAACTTAAGGAAAGTAGATTAGTGCATAAAGGCAGAGGACCAATTTTTTTCCTGGCATCATATCCCTAACTTAATTACAATCCAAAGCTGCAACTAGCTACTCTCAGGAAGGAATCAGATGCAGTTAAATTTAATTTGGGCAAATGGCTCAAATCCACCCAAAATACTGTGCTCTCAATCTTTCCTCCTTTGAATGCTTTTAACTGAGAAACAAATTTAAGCAGAGAAATTGGATGGACAATTTGACAATTTCTCAGGGATAGGACTTTTCTCTCATAATGGGGAATTTGGAATTTTGAAGGAGTAACTTTCTAGTCCAGAATGCTTCTGCTGGAATATCCTACATTTGGTGCTAAGCGGGCTTTCTGGAACATAATGCTCTGAGGCAAAGATGACACACTTTTAGCAGCTTGCTCTGGAAACCATGTTACGTAGGTATTAGGTTAGGCTCTAACCTGGATTAAGTTTATAGTTACAGTTGATGAGACCTGAGATTGGTACTAGTGTTTTTGCTGCCTTGAGGTTTTAACCTTCTTCATCTCTATCTCCATTGCTAAGAATTTGTTAGGAGTTGGAGGTCATGATAGATTATACTGGAAATGTTTTAAATATATGCTTAATAAGAATTATTCTTTTTTATCCTTCTAGGTATCTACTTTTATAATGATGTACAGAACACACTGTCAAAGGATACTTGATACTGTAATAAGAGCCAACTTTGATGAGGTTTGTAACGAAGTAAAATGTTTTTCATGGGATAGTTTATATTCACTTATATTTATTGATGATAGTGAAAACGTTTATATTGACTGACTACATTGCTCCAAGGTTCAAAGTATTTTCCACTGAGAATTGGAACTGTTGGAGATAATAGGATATATTAGTTCTATTGAGTGAAATGATTCTGAGAATAAAGGAAGCTAATGAACAGGATGCCTCAATACAAGGAAGCTGAAGAAATGGTGCAATCAGGCAATATACTGAAAAATAAATTGGGAAGAACAGCAGTATAAGAAAAAAGCTTATGTAAAAGCAGGGCTTTTTTTTCTCATAAAATGCTCAGAACGGAGTTCCGGCACCTTTTTTGGATGGAACCTTGTAGGGTAGGCAAGGCGGGTTGTACGATGTGTGTGAGTTCCGACACCTTTTTTTTTTTATAGAAAAAAAACACTGTGTAAAAGGATGGAGGAGATGAGCAATTGAGATCAGAAGTATTAATGAGATGGAAGACTGTAAAAAAAGCCCTCTGTATTACTCAAGATAACATAGATAATACATATGGAAAATAGAATAAATAAGTTCTTCCCTGTAGAATGGAGTGGGGTTATCCAGATTCTAGTACTCCCTTAGTCATGGAAGCTTACTGAATGACTTTGGGCCAGTTGTTCTTTCTCAGTTCATGCTCCCTCACAGAGTTGGGGAAAATAGGAAGAAGAGCTTTGAACATTGCCTTGAGCTCCTGAATTAAAGGGAGAATGGAAATTTATTAAGTACCTATACATATAGTATTTCATATCTATTATATACACACATCTATAGTTATATATAAATTTATACACATATACTTATGATTCATAAAGCTGAGAATATCTATGGCTCAGTTTTATATGCAATAATATTTGAAAGAAATCTTAGAATTAGTTCTGGAATATTAGTTTGGTGAATGTGTCTTATGGAAAATGGATGCTATTTTTTTAATACCAAGATCAACTAAACTAGTACAGAAAATTGATTTCCAAAGTTCCTGCTAGCTTGCTCTATTAAACCCCAACTTTAAAAATATCCTAGAGTTTTCTGCTTTTTTTCTTTCAATTCTCATTCATATGACATTTTTTTTCATGTAGTCAGTCCAAATAACCAATACCTGTATAATGGCACAAATCTAAGGCTTTGTTTGTTTGTTTGTTTGCTGCCCATCTTGCCACAAGGCGACATTAATTTAGATTTATATCTTAAATATATTTGCAATGAATCCCAAAGGTGCTTTTTCAAGAGGCAACTGGACTTTCTTGCTTTTCTTTGAAGACATTTTGATTCAGCTTCTTGGATGAGAAGTGAAATGTCTTCAAAGAAAATGAGAAAGTCCAATTTTCTCTTGAAAAAGCACCTTTGGGACAACCAGTACCTGGATGACTGAGAATCTCCATAGACATTTGCAATGAATGATAGTTAGTTACAGTCTATATAGGATGATTTCACTGCTTCCTACCCCTCAGTATAATGCATCTTTCCTGATTTTGACTGCTTTTATATTTGATATGAAGTCTCTTTCATTATCATGAATGGGAACCAAGTTGCTGTCAACAGTCATGTATTTTCAGAGGAAATTTGTTAGGGCTCCTGTTAGTGTAATGGTATGTGGGAATGGCCTTGGGAGATGGGGGAAGAGCTGCATGCAGGAGAACAAGAGAGCATAAGAAGCAGCTGAGCCCGCAGATGGAAAGGGGGAATGGCAAACATCTCACAAGTTACCCTCCCTAGTTTTTTGGGCTGTAAATACAAGGGGGGAGAAATGTACTTTCTAACTTGCAAGATTTTGTTAATGTAACCTCACAACAATGTATAAATAGTTCATCTAGGCATGCTTCTTATCTGGACTATCTTGCAAGGCTGATGAGCAGAATCAAACCCAGTGGTACATGGACATGAAGAAAGAAGGCAGAATCCACCCTTTATTTGCAACTCCTTTTTTTCTTTTCTTTTTCATCAGCAAACTGCCATGGGTGAAACATATCATTTGATGGTGTTTTCCAAAAAGAAAATCAGAAGTGTATTTCTACCATTCTAGAAGATAGACAAATAATAATTTTTAAAAATTACAAATTCCATGTATTTCTTCTGTTTGGGTGCATTTCTAGGTTCAAAGTTTTCTTCTGCACTTTTGGCAAGGGATGCCACCTCATATGCTTCCTGTACTGGGTTCTTCCACTGTAGTAAATATAGTTGGAGTTTGCGATTCAATATTGTATAAAGCTATTTCTGGAGTTTTGATGCCAACAGTCTTGCAAGCATTACCTGATAGGTGAGTATATTTTAAAAGACTGACATTTGTGTGAAAGTATATGTGTGAGTTCGCTTGCAACATATACCCTTTATACAGGGGTCTTGTATACAGCAATGCTGGTTGAGGAATTCTGGGAGCTGAAGTCCACAAGTCATAAAAGGGCCAGGTTTGAAGACCCCTGGTTTAAATAAAGAATCTTTCTCACACAAGACCAAGTGACATTTATGAATAATAAAACCAAATGGGTTTGACAGAACACTGCAGATTGAGTTCAAACATCGAAGGAATGGTAGATTTTTTCCATTTAGGAATGAAGGACAAATAAGTGGGCAATATATTTAAAATATTCTATACTTGCATGCTTCATTTTTGTTCCCTTCCCTACATTCTAAGAATGTTAGCATTTTGGCAGTCTGTTTAATACAATTGCAGTCAATGACATTTTTTATTTATCAGTTTTTCTTCCTTGAGATTCCATCTTGAATAATGCTTTTTTGTGAGTGTTACAGATCTTCATTCCTACATTGTTTTTTATTCCAGCCTTCTCTAAATTAGTAGTCTATTGATGAGTTCAACATCTACTTCATATTTCCCAACCAGAGTATCTTAAGGACTAAATCTTCTTGTACATACTTTCTTGAACCCTGAGACCTCTAGATGGCTTGGTGGCCTGAAAACATTTTTTATAAATGGTGATCCCCCTTATTCTGAAATGCCCTCAGCAATACAGTATGTCTTGTCCCTGTTTTAGTACTATTTGAGGGACTGGCAAGATACAGTATACTTTTGTCCTCAGTTCTTAAACATGAAATACCCTAAATAGTAATGGAATCATTTAATTCAATCTGTTTCAGTTATTCCTGCTAACTAAAGTAGAGAACTGTGGTTATTTTAGTAGTAGTAGTAGGAGCAGTAGTAGTAGGAGCAATAACATTTATTATTCTAAGTTTTAAACATTAAACACCTCTGCAAATGTTAATGTTAAATAGCAATTATGGATCATAATTTTGAAAAGTGGCATAGTTCTGAAGAATGGAATATATCTATTTAATTTATTTTTTTAAGATCTGGGAGGAACATCAAATGCAAGCATTTGTACTTATTCATTTCATAACTCTATAGATTATGTTTTCTGTATACTTTGGTGTATTTTTCAGAGTCCTTATTATTAGGTAGCTGTAACATAATATATATTCTCAGTGCAATCCTATGCATGTAACTGGGAATTAGGTCTCACAAAGTTGTGGAACTAATGCTAGATACATCAGGTTAGGAAAATTTTCCAATTTTGAACTATAGGACTAAAAATTGGGCAGTTGCAGAGCTAATATTTTCTTGCTTTTCTTCTGCAAAGAAAGACTCTTAACATATGTTCCTGAAGTGGTACTTTTCTTTTCAGCTTAACACAGGTGATCCGCAAGTTTGCCAAACAGCTGGATGAATGGCTAAAGGTAGCTCTTCATGACTTGCCTGAAAACCTACGAAATATCAAGTTTGAATGTACGTGTTACATACTTAATACAAGCAGAAAAATTGTTTATGATGCTGTAACATTAAAGTTAAAGATATTAATCAAAAGATAGTATGCTGGTACCAGTAGAACATTAAAAAATGCAAATGATTTTTTTTTAAATGAAAGAAACAGGTCAGATAAAGAATTCAGTTCCCCTCACTATATATGTGGTATGGCAATATTCTTAATCAGATCAGTCTACTCTATGTTCTATAAGTAATTTAAAAAAAAATAAGGGCAGTTATAGAACACATATATTCTATGTTGTGGTTAAGTTCTTATTTACCTACCTCAATAACACGTGGAAGGTAGGGCAGTACATATGAACAGATTTAAGGGTTCATTAGGCCGACTCCTATTTTTTTCATCTACAACAATTAAATTTATTCTTCCAAAATCAGGATGCTGAAATGAAGAAAGCTTGGTATAACTATTAGATTTTATGTAAAAAAAGCTATTCAGATATCGAAAACAAATGCTTAGAATAAAGGCATTCTTTAATTTAATGAAAGGAGTAGGCAACACAGTGTCTTTTGATGTCAAAATAATATATAATAATCCAAGAAAGCATTGGCAATCTTCCCAAATGTAAAAATGCCCCAAATCTCACATGATTTTATTGCCAAAAATGTTTAGGACTTTTAGGAGACATTTTGATAACTTTTTAAAAGTCTCAGTATGCAAAATTGCATACATGCTTGAAAAGGTGCTGTGTGTCTTATTATCCTAACACAGTTTAAAAGAACAATAAGCATTGCATCTCTAATTTGTCAATCACTAATAATCTCTAATTAATTTTGTCAATTCTTTCAGTAATATGTGTGTATATCACTGACTGGTCATAGTGATGAAGCCATATTAGTTAGAATTAACTGATAAGTCTCCTGTCTTTGTGAAACAAATTAAACAGTCTCTCAAGGGATGGCCTGCAAATGCAAGCAATCAAGCACATCTTCAAACTACAGTCCGAGGTCTTTGCTTCAAGTGTCAAAGTTTAAAAAATGAAGACAATCAAATTATCCTATCTCCATAGGAAGGGCACTACACTCTTTCTCTGTAGATGCCTGCCTTGCACATTATATCTTGAGAAAGTCTGCTTTATTTCATCAGTCCTGCTCCTTTTATATAGCTAACTTCCACATCACAAGTTTTTTTGAAGAGAGAGAATGTGGGCAAAGTTGAAAAGGGGAGACAGCTTAACCATTGATCAACATGGATGATTAAAAGCACCTTTGTTGAGGGGGCTCAGAAAATGACCCATTGAACAACATGATTTTGTAATTTAATAATTTATTCAAATAATCCAAGGCATGTTCCTTTCCTCAAAATGAATATGTTTTACTATATGTTTTGGAATTGATCTTACTAAAGCAGAGTTGCAGCCAGAGAGATCAGTGTGAATTTTCTTCACTTTAGTGAAGTCAGATAGTACTGAAGCTATTTGAAAAATATCTGGAATCTGGATGCTAGCATTGTACATACAAGCAATGTCATTGATTTCAGCATATTTTTTATTTACCTATGGTAAAAAGATTAATACAATATAGCATTAGGAGTTACCCAAGGAAATATGGATATAAAGGTTACACTATTGATCAGTAGATAAAGAGAGAGATAGATAGCAAGGATTTTATTCTGTGCATGGCCTTGTCAATATGTTTACATAACATATATTTAATCTTCATTTGTGTACTGCAGTCACTAATCATAAACCAGAGAATCTTAGTTCACTTGGCATCAACTACACAGTCCTAGCAACAAGAGGAAGACTTTCTATGGTGAATGGCCTACTTCTTCAATTTTGTTGGAATGGAAAGCAGAATTACTAATCCAATTTCATTCAGTTGGAGTCTGTAGATCTAGGCTATAATTGTGTCAGAAGTGAGGAGGCTTTGGATATTATGAATCTAAAACTACTTTTGACACTTCCTGGGAATAGCCCTATTGGAGACTTTCTGGTCATGGGAACCAGCAAATCAGCACACACAGAACTTTCTGCAGGGACATAGAATTAAGGATTGTTCTACTTCAATTTGACTACCCTGACATCAACTGGGAGACAAACTCCGCACCAAGTGGAAGATCAAACAGGTTCCTGGCAAACCTAGCAGACAACTTTGTCTCTCAAAAAGTAGAGAAGGGAACTAGGGGATTAGCCATTTTGGATCTAATTCTCATTAACAGAGATGAAATGATAGAAGGTGTTGAAGCCATAGGAACCCTGGGAGGAAGTGATCATGCAATATTAGAATTCAACATTATAGAAGCACAAGCAATAGAACACAGTCAAACTAGAGTCTTGGACTTCAAGAGAGCTAATTTCAATAAACTTAGAGAGGGCTTGGGAAGGATTCCATGGATGAGAATCCTCAAGGGGAAAACAACTCAAGAAGCCTGGGAAATTTTGAAAAATGAGATAATAAAGGCACAGTCTAGCACAATACCAACAAAGAGGAAAAACAACAGCTCTCAGAGGAAACCAGCATGGCTGCATAAAGAACTCTCTGACAAACTGAAAGATAAAAAAGACAAGTATAGAAAGTGGAAGGAGGGGAACATAACTAAGTCAGAATATCAGCAAATAGCCCAAGCCTGCAAAGATTAAGTGAAGAAAGCCAAGGCTCAAAATGAACTAAGGCTTGCGACCAAAGTCAAAAATAACAAAAAAAGCTTCTTTCAACATGTAAAAAACAAGAAAAAAGTGAAGGAAATGATTGGTCCATTAGTGGGTGGAAGTGGCAAGAAGGTGACAAGCAACAGGGAGAAAGCAGAACTATTTAACTCATTTTTTGCATCTGTCTTTACACAAAGGGAAAAAAACAGACCAATCTATCAAAAATAGTGCCATAAAAAACAAAATAGAAACACAAGTTAAGATAGGCAAGAAAATGGTAAGTGAGCACCTGTCCAGCCTAGATGAGTTCAAATCGCCAGGACCAGATGGATTACACCCCAGAGTTCTCAAGGAACTGGCAGATGTGATATTGGAACCACTGAACTATATTTTTCAAAGATCCTGGAACACAGGGGAACTACCAGAGGACTGGAAAAGAGCTGATATAGTTCCCATCTCAAAAAAGGAAAAAAAAATGGATCCAGGAAATTACAGACCTATCAGCCTGACCTCAATACCTGGGAAGATCCTGGAAAAGATAATCAAACAACGAATCAACAAACACCTAGAGGCAAACAAAGTCATTACTAAAAGCCAACATGGGTTTGTCAAAAACAGATCATGCCAGACAAATCTTATCGCATTCTTTGACCAAATGACAAAATTAGTGGATCAGAAAAATGCTGTGGACATAATTTACTTGGACTTCAGTAAGGCATTTAATAAAGTAGATCACAACCTACTACTTGATAAGATAGAAAAATGTGGGGTAGACAGTGTTGAGTCCTTGGCGGGAAGCAGACACGAGAAGCAGTTGAAGTTCTCAGTTTCCTTTATTCAGCGTTCAGCTTACAAGTAGATGGCTTCAGCAGCTCCCAAAACCTCCCAGCTTCTTATATAGACGCTTCCCGGGTAAATGTGTTACTTTTCCCGCGCCAGCACCCGCGCATGCGCACGGCGCTGGCGACAGCCTGTCTGGTCCCGGGCAGCTTTGCACCTGCCCGGGACTGCCTGCAAACGCCCGAGCCGTTTGCAAGGCTCGGACATAACACCCCTTTTCCCCGGGCTAAAACTACTACCAACATATAAACATTTATTTTATGCAGTGTTACCTGGCTTTTGTTTAGCCATCAATGTTATGTAATCCTCTAAGTATTTAGGAGACTTCTTTGCTCTCTGTGACCTTCTCAGCTCTGGGTTACTAGCATGAGTTCCCTGACTGGAGGGAGATGTGAGCCTGTTCTCCTTATTTTGCCTTGGTGCCTTCCAAGGACTGTGCCCCGATGCCTGGCCTGCTTGCTTGCCCACCGGGCTCGTCAGGCCAGGGCTTCTGTCACTTTGTGACCTGGTTGACCTGCCTAGCTGTAGACCCTCGGGCCCCTTGAAGTGATAGCCACTGCTGGGCGTCTCTGTTGAACCTCCTAGGTCCGTCCAAGACCTGTCAGGAGGCTGACCATTCCCTGAACCCCGTTCTGTGTCCGGGCTTGTGTGGGTTTCTGTACTTTCCCAAAACTCAGTTACCCTGATTTGGGCTAGAGGTGTTGTAGTCGGGACTTGGTTCCTCGACCACCTCCCTGTATGTTTGACCCCCTGTAGAATTTGGGGTAAGGTCAGGCCAACCTTGGGGATTGTGTGCCAGCTCTCTTGCGGGGAATGATTGGTTGGGATGCCCCCGGGTATCCTCCATGACTGGAGTGCTGTGTGATGTGTGTGGAAGGTGAGTATGCCCCCGGGGTGACTCCCTGGCTGGAGTAGGCGTGAGTGCCTGTTGTGTGGGTAAGCTCCATGAATTCCTTTTCGGAGCACTTGCGGAACCCTGGGATGGGCCGTTTGTGGCTCCATCAGTGGAGATGGGCAGCAGCTCGTGCCCGTCCCTTTGCTCCAAAGGGTCCCCCTCCCCCCCGGGAAAAGACCCAGGAGTCTCATCTGAAAAGTCCCGCCTAGGGCGGAGTTGGTCGATGTGCCGACGCAGGACACGACCATTGTCCAGGGCAACCTCGTAGGAGAGAGGACCTGTGACCCTGGAAATAGAAGCGGGGACCCATGTATGACCAGGCCGGTAATTGCGAGCCCAAACCGGGGCACCCACAAGTAGTTGTCTAGGTGCCCTAGGATGTGAGGTAGATGAAGGCAGTCTGTCCGGATGCAACCGGTCAAGTTTAGTAGTAAGTTGACGCCCCCAGCGAAGTTCAGCTGGGCTTCTCCCTGTAGAAGTGGATGGTGTGGTGCGATAAGAAAGGAGAAAGTCAGCCAACCTGTGATGCCAGTCCCCGTAGGTGAGTCTTTTCAATGCGTCCTTTGTGATGCGCACCATACGTTCAGCCATACCGTTGGTGGACGGGTGGAAGGGTGCAGACGTGGCATGACGAATCATGTTAGCCTGTAAGAAAGCTTGGAATTCGGAGGAAGTGAATTGAGGGCCGTTGTCAGACACGATGACATCTGGAAGCCCGTGTGCAGCAAAAATCCCCCTCAGTACCTGAATAGTCTTTGCAGTGGTGGTGGATGAGACAGGCACAACCTCAAGCCATTTTGAATGGCTGTCAACAAGGACCAAGAAGAACTGGCCCTGAAAGGGCCCAGCGTAGTCAATGTGCACCCTAGACCATGGGGACTGTGTTTCCTCCCATTTATGCACGGGAGCTTGGGGCATCTCTGGGCGAGATCGTTGGCACAGGTGGCATGCATGCACCTGAGCCTCAATATCCTTATCTAAAACAGGCCACCACAAGTGGCTGCGTGCAAGAGCCTTCATATGAACAATGCCAGGATGACCCTCGTGGAGGGATTCTAAGACCCTAGTCCTCATTGAGGAGGGAATGACAACTCTGTTTCCCCAAAGCAGACAACCCTGAGAAAGGGACAACTCGTTTCTTTTGGACCAGAAACTCTGAAACTCAGGACTAGGGCAGTGCTCAGGCCAACCGGACAAAACCCAGGAACGGACACGTGAAAGTGTGTGATCTGTACCTGTTTCAGCGGCAACATCCCTGGCACAAAGAGGGAGCTCGGGCAAGGCTTGGATTGATAGAATGTTGACAGCTGGCGCAGGGTCAGCTTCTACTACTGGCAGAGGCAATCTACTGAGGCCATCAGCATGGCCCATTTCTTTCCCAGGCTTGTGGAGTAAAGAAAAATCATATGCAGACAGAAAAATAGACCACCTAAGCATTCTAGGGGAAATGATTTGGGGAGTCTGCTTACGTGTGGTAAACAGTCCCAGCAGAGGCTTATGGTCAGTAAAGACCGTGAAATGCCTGCCATAGAGAAAATCGTGGAATTTTTTAATTCCAGCGACAACAGCCAGAGCCTCCCTGTCTATCTGAGCGTAGTTGCGCTCAGCAGAAGACAATGTTCTGGAGTAATATGCAACAGGAACCTGAGTTCCATCAGACCTGAGGTGGCTCAGGACAGCTCCTACCCCGTAAGGGGACGCATCACATGCGATGCACACAGGAAGAGATTCGTTGAAATGTGCAAGTACACTGTTAGAAGTGAGCAAGGCCTTGACTTTGTTAAAGCAAGCCTCATGTGTATGTGACCACTGCCACACTGCTTGTTTGTCTAGTAGCCTGTGAAGAGGCTCAGCTACACTAGCTTTATGTGGAAGAAAAGAATTGTAGAAATTCAGGAGGCCCAGGAAGGCCTGAAGTTCGGCCTTGGACTTTGGCCTAGGTGCTTCTAAAATAGCTGTCAGTTTGGATTCAGCAGGGTGAATCCCAGCAGCATCAATTTTGAACCCCAGAAATTCAGTAGAAGGCACCCCAATCTTGCATTTGTCTTTTTTGAGCTTGAGGCCTGACTTCCTGAATCTTAACAGAACAGCCCTTAGCCTTTCAGCTAGAATGTGTGTGGAGTCTCCTGCAATTAAGACATCATCAAAGTAGGGGCAAACCCCTGGTATACCCCGTAGTGTGTTTTCCATTACGCTTTGGAAAATCCCAGGAGCGACATTCACTCCAAACTGCAGCCTTTTTACCTTAAAGGCTCCCCTGTGGGTCACAATAGTCTGAGCTATAGCAGCATCATCATCAACAGGCAGCTGTTGCAAAAACGCGCCCCCCCCTTGAGGGAGGCCAGAATATGACTGACCACAGGAACAGGATAGGCATGTTGCTGCAATGCCTTATTCAGAGTGCATTTGTAGTCAGCACAAATGCGAATGTCCCCATTTGCCTTTAGAGGCGTGACAATGGGGGTCTCCCAAGGACTGGAATCAACAGGTTCTAGGATTCCCTGTTGAATCAGTTTGTCTAACTCAGTGTCAATTTTACTCTTTAAAGCAAAAGGGACCCTTCTTGCTTTAATTCTAACGGGAGTGACAGTGGGGTCTAGCTTTAAGGACACAGGGGGTCCTTTGAATGTGCCTAGCTGGGGGCTGAAAACATCTGCAAATTCTTTGCAGACTTCCTGTAGGTCGAGTGTTTGTAAACTGTTGAGTCCTGTGACGTGTATCCCCAGGGCCTCAAACCAATCGAGTCCTATGAGACTCGTTCGTTCACCCCCTACTACTAATAAGTCTAGTGGACCTTCAAAACTCTTGTATTGCATGTTAAGGGTGGCCTCCCCCTTAACACACACTCTTGAATTTTGAAAATCTGTTAACACAATGTCAGAAGGCCTTAACTTGGCCTGAGTTCCACTACCGGAACAAATCTTCCTAAATGTATGCAAGGAGATAATTGAAAAGGCAGACCCTGTGTCTAGTTCCATAGATAATGGAACCCCTTGTAGCTTCACCTTGAGTGACAGCTTTTTCTTAATTGGCTTGTGTGTGCCTGTCCTAAGGATGCTTCTTCGCGAAGCACAAAACCCTACCCTATTCTGGCTGGGGAATCTGGTACCTTTCAGGCGCGGTTCTTCCTGAGGTTGTACCTTTCGTCGGCCCAGACACACAGCTGCAATGTGTCCTTGTTTGCCGCATGCCCGGCAGGTAGCGGAGCGGAACTTGCAGTCGGTTCTCCGGTGGCGACCTCCACAGCCGATGCACTTGAGCAGAGCTGAAGAGCTTCCCTTCTGTTTTTCTTCCGTCGTGGGGTGGAGACGGTCGACTTCCTCGTCCGGATCCTCCTCGGAGTTCCTTTGGGCGTCTTCCTGGTGCACGGATGCAACCTCTGGACTGTTTCTGATCGGCCGCATGTTCTTGAGAGCGCCGCCTGCTGCTTCTTCTGCGGTGACTTCCCTTAAGGCATCTTGGTAGGACAGTTCTTCTTTAGCGAAAAGTCTCTGTTGTAGATCTCGATGCCTTAACCCGCACACGAATCAGTCCCTCAGTCGTTCTTCGAGGTCTTTGAACTCGCAGTGCTTGGCGGCCTTCCGTAATGCGGCGATGAATTCTTTGGCCGACTCGCCGGGCCGTTGATCACTCTGCTCGAAGGTGTGGCGCCATGCGATGACGGACATCTTGGGGTGGAAGTGCTCTTTCAGTAGCTTCTTCAGATCTGCGTAGCTGACAGACTCTACTGGAACAGGTGCTGCAAGGTTTTCTGCGATGTCGAAGGCGTCTTGGCCGCAAACACAAAGCAGGGTGGCAGCCTTCAAGCTCTCTTCACTCACTTGGTTTGCCTTGAAGTAGTTCTCCACCCTGGCTACGTATGACTCCCACCGCTCTGGATGTGAGATGTCAAATTCCGAAAGCCTTCCGATTTTCGCCATCTTCAGGAGACGGGTCTATCAGCCAGCCTACCCCCGAATGCGCACTGGATTGGCGGGTAGCTGCCGAGTCGACGCCGTTCCACCGCTCAGGACTCACTTGGGTAAGCTTACACTTCTTCCTTTCCAGGCGGTGTAAGGCAATCCCACCCTCATCGCCAGTGTTGAGTCCGTGGCGGGAAGCAGACACGAGAAGCAGTTGAAGTTCTCAGTTTCCTTTATTCAGCGTTCAGCTTACAAGTAGATGGCTTCAGCAGCTCCCAAAACCTCCCAGCTTCTTATATAGACGCTTCCCGGGTAAATGTGTTACTTTTCCCGCGCCAGCACCAGCGCATGCGCGCGGCGCTGGCGACAGCCTGTCTGGTCCCGGGCAGCTTTGCACCTGCCCGGGACTGCCTGCAAACGCCCGAGCCGTTTGCAAGGCTCGGGACATAACAGACAGAATCACTACCAGATGGATCCATAGCTGGCTGACCGGCCGTACTCAGCGAGTGGTCCTCAATGGAACTGCATCTATATGGAGGGAAGTGTGTAGTGGGGTGCCCCAGGGCTCTGTTCTGGGCCCAGTGCTCTTCAACATCTTCATCAATGATTTGGATGAAGGGACAGATGGGGAACTCATCAAATTTGCAGACGACACCAAGCTGGCAGGAATAGCCAACACTCCAGAAGACAAGCTTAAGATACAGAAGGATCTGGACAGACTTGAACACTGGGCACTAACTAACAAAATGAAATTCAATGGTGAAAAAAGCAAGGTTCTACATTAGGCAAGAAAAACCAAATGCACAAGTACAGCATAGGTGGCACCATGCTCAATAGTAGTAACTGTGAGAGGGACCTCGGAGTCCTAGTAGACAATCACCTAAATATGAGCCAGCAGTGTGTTGCAGCTGTCAAAAAGGCCAACACAGTGCTAGGCTGCATTAACAGAGGGATAGAATCAAGATCACGTAAAGTATTAATACCACTCTTCAATGCCTTGGTAAGGCCACACTTGGAATACTTCATCCAGTTTTGGTCGCCACGATGTAAAAAAGATGTTGAGACTCTAGAAAGAGTGCAGAGAAGAGCAACAAAGATGATTAGGGGACTGGAGGCTAAAACATATAAGTAACGGTTGCTAGAATTGGGTATGTCTAGTTTAACGAAGAGAAGGACAAGGGAGGACATGATAGCAGTATTCCAATATCTCAGGGGCTGCCATAAAGAAGAGGGAATTAAGCTATTTTCCAAAGCACCTGAAGGCAGGACAAGAAGCAACGGGTGGAAACTAATCAAGGAGAGAAGCAACCTAGAACTAAGGAGAAACTTCCTTACAGTGAGAATAATTAATCAGTGGAACAGCCTGCCTCCAGAAGCAGTAAATGCTCCAACACTGGAAGTTTTTAAGAACAGACTGGACAGCCATTTGTCCGAAATGGTGTAGGGTTTCCTGCCTGAGCAGGGGGTTGGACTAGATGACCTCCAAGGTCCCTTCCGACTTTACTACTATTACTATCAATAGTTAACTTTCAATGGGATTTAAGGTTATTGATTTTATTGGGTAATGATTTCTATCCCAAACATGCTTTTTTAAAAATGCCTAAAATATGTATATTCACATAACGTGTGTGTGTGTGTGTGTGTGTGTGTGTGTGTGTTTGTGTGTGTGTGTGTAGTTCTTACAAAAGAAAATCAGTTAAAGGTGGTTGCTGTTAGCAGAGTTAAAAGAAGATATGTTATATATTGTTTGGTGCCAAATAACCATTCTAGTTAACGACATAAATGATCTCCTTCATTGTCAGTATCCAGAAGATTTTCTCAGATTCTTCGGAGGCAGACTTCATTAAACCATCTATGCCAGGTATTTTGTCTTTTTTTTGGGGGGGGGGGTTATATTTATTTTATTCCTCAGCAACTACACATATGTTAGTTTTCAGATAAATGATTTGCACGCATCTGAACAATCAAAATATTTACACCGGATTTGTGCACTGATTTGAAAAGGCATTCAGAGTTAAATGAAGCAGAAAAGCCATAGCTGCTTGCTATGTTGTTGGCTTAAATTATTTTCTATATTCTGGGAAAACAGGCCTATCAATGATGACTAATGTCTATGTACAGTTTCTAGAACCCCAGAGAGCAGGTCTCAAATAATAGTTGCTAGGAAGCAAACGTAAAAGAGGACTTATCCCAGTGATGGCAAATCTTTTAGACACCGAGTGCCCCAAAACCGCGCCACTCTTGCCCTCCCACAGGGTTACCTACCGCCTCCACTGCACACCACAGCAGATTGCTCAGGTGGCCGTGTAGCGCCATGGATGCCATGCCCTCCGCCCGCACTCCGCAGCATGATCTGCATGCGACGGGGCACGAGGGCAAAGTCTTGTCCCTGCTGCCCAGCTGCCATGTCCTTGGCTTCGCTGCTCCACATGGGGGACTCTCCTCCAAGTGGGCTGCTGGTGAGGATGGGGACACAGGGGGAGACGGGGCTAGGGCAATGGTGCACGTGCCCACAGAGAGGGCTTTGAGTGCCGCCTCTGGCACACGTGCCATAGGTTCACCATCACTGACTTATACCCTCATTTCCATTCATTGGATCCTAAGAATTATCTGTCTGGCCTCTGTGAGACCCAGAATACTGAACTAAATAGAATTTTGACTTGATCTGTAATATTGCTTCTTATATTTTCCCATTTTATATATCTCTTCCTTTGCTATTATCTAACTGGGGAGTTACAGCAACTGTAAAGGAAACATGTTGAAAATAATATTTGCATTGATTTTATCTATCTAATCTATCTAATCTTTATGACCAAATAGAGATGAAAACAGTTTATAAGCACTTTGAGCAAAATTGTCTTATTCCAATATGTTGAATGGCCTCTAATATACTACCACAATGAAATCTTTAGTAGCAGCAGTAAAAGCAATGCAGATAGTTGCAATGAAGTTCCCCTCAGTCTTCCTAACTATCTTAAAATCCCAACTAGCATCTGAATAAATACAGACTGTTCTATTGAGTAGTCTGTCCATTGTCATGCATGAAGGTCCCACCCTCAGACTTAAGCTATAAACAGTCTCTGATGTTCCACTTCCATATCCCTTTCTAGGTGCACAAGACCAGAAGTTTGTTCAGTTTTATTTGTATTTGACATGTTCTAAGATAGGGCCTAGTTCCAATATTGAAAACATGCTTCAGGTACTTTACTTACTTTAGATGTGTGAGGATTTCAAATAATTGTTTCAATGATTTTGAAGTTGTGACTGAATGTACTATTTAAATTATTGTGATCATTTCAAAAGTAAAGGTCTAGATACAAATAATCTGAATTTAAGAGAGACAATGAAGCATGAAGCATGAAGAAAATGCCTTTTTCCTCAAATGAAGCAGAAGTATAGTATTACCTTAAATTTAGAACTTCCACATGAAATCTGTAATTTGAGAGGACTGGGAAAAGTTATATTCAAATTACCTATTGCACTTCATGATTTTTCTAGAACCTAAGGAGAAAAATCACCTTAGCAGAATCCTATCACAAAACCATATGAAGGGATAATGGGATATTATCTAAGGTAATAAACTCTAAGCTAATGAGTTGTTTGAATTGGATTATAGGCATCAAGAACTGTGATCCACAGTGCAGATATTACATTCCAAATGCTGGAAGACTGGAGGAATGTGGATCTTAATAGTATCACTAAACAAACACTATACACCATGGAAGATTCACAAGAGGAGCACAGGAAACTTATAATACAATGTAAGATTATAAGACTTTCAGCTAAGAGAAATTAGCTCCAAATGTTAATAAAACAGAATGTGCTAGCGTTGTTGCTTCCAAAATCAGCTCAGATGAAAAAAGATTCCAATTTTCCCCCACCTTCTCTAAATGTGATGGTAACACAGATGACATTGGAGAAATATTGGTTGCCTAACACTTTCTCCGCTTTCTGTTAAATTTCTCTTTGCTCTCCAACAACCTATCTATCACAATTGAAAGTAGAGTAAGGCAGGATACTTCCATACAATGGTTTTACTATGCAATCTTGGGTATGTTTACTAACAGCAAATCCTACAACATTTAATTGTTAAAGGTAAGCATGCATAAAGTTGCAATCTGAATTCCCTGTAGCATTTCTGCCTCTTAAATGCAGTTGTAAAACTTAATGCTACCTAGATTCATATTTCCATAATACCACAAGAGAGTGGCTCATATGCACTTTAGCACTTCTTACTTATAACATCTCAAAACCTGTTTCCCTCCAGTTACCACTTTACAATTCTTTTTAAGAAAATATGTTTTTTGTGACTACAGTCTAGCTGCACTTTAAGAAATTGTTTCATCTTTCAAACATTCTTTCAAGGAAGAATGTGCTTGAATGTATGGCCAATTAAAAGCAGTGCAGATTAGATACATTCCAAGACCTCTAAAGACTTGGACTGGAGGTTCCTTATATGGGTAATAATTTCTATGAAGAAGATGATTGCAAAGCTGGACATTTTCCTGAATGGTTCAGGATGCTTCTGTTTCAGAGAAGAACACTTGCTGAATACCATTTTAGCTCAGTTTTCAGAGGAAAGAAACATCTAATGAATGTTTAATTAATAAGGATTTGGTATAGGACTGTAGTTGCGATGGTGAGTATTTCACCAATTTGCAATACAGTAAAGAATTACTTTCAGAAATCTTACAAGATTTTTTTTATATTAAATAAAAACATCTTCTAGAATAATATCTTGAGAAACTATTAAGATCAATGAGACATCTGGCAATAAGATTTCTGATATTTAGAAAATAAAAAAAAATACAAATCACAAATCCACTAAGTATGTATTGAATAAATTAGGCTAATATTAAATAAAATGTTCTTTCGGATGATGTAACACAAAGAAGATGGGTTTGCTTTTTTTTTTTAATTGTAACATAGAATCCCCTTATGTTCCACCAATGTGTCCTGTATTTATAAGTAACTCTAAATAATTTAGGCAAAATTAACTTGGTTTTATGAGCTTTAACTTCTATTAACAGTACCACCTCTGGTCATCTCCAGACGTATACCTCTGAAGAGTACCAGGTTAGAAAAGACCGACTTAACATAATTGGTTCTATATACAATAGAGGATAAAACTGAAATCTCAAGATTCTTTACAACATGAGCCAAGGTGGCGCAGCAGTTAGAGTGCAGTACTGCAGGCCACTTTAGCTAACTGTGTTCAGCAGGTCAGCGGTTCAAATCTCACCGGCTCAAGGTTGACTCAGCCTTCCATCCTTCCAAGATAGGTAAAATGAGGACCCAGATTGTTGGGGGCAATGTAAATATATATATACATTGCTTACTGGTGTACACCACTTAGAGAGTGCTTGCACTTAAAGCGGTATATAAGTTTCATAAATAAATAAATAAATAAACTCTTTGTTAGACAATCATTCATTTCCCAAATACAAAATAATAATGTAAGATTTAACTTGGACTGCCTGGAGACTAAAAGTATCAGTTAAAGTAGGGAATATAGATCATAATTTGCATAAACAATATTTTCTGACATCCCCTTTTATAACCTCTACATTCTCTCCCTCATTAACTACTTTGAAAATTAAAAATATCCAATTTTTCACTGACCATTTTTAAGCTCTTTCTCATAGCATCCTTCTGTTATGTATATTTCTCTGGCTCATACCTTTTCCCATTTTCCAAACTTAATTACAGAACATTTTAACTTTCTATTTCATTAAAAATAAAATAAAATAATGTAGGCAGTTCACTATTCCTAGTTAAGCCCATAAAATAACTACCAACATTGATTATTTGAAAAATTTTATATATGTATATAAATTTAATGTTTTGTTTACTAACACATTTTCTGTTTTTTAACATATAGCCTGCTAATTCTTAAAAATCTAACCCAAAGTTGTTTGCATTATACTAAATTGGATTTTGCATGCTACAAAATATAGTAACAAAAACAGCAAATTCAAAACCAACAACTATTTTTGCTTCCCTCCCTTTTTAAAGAATATTTTTTAAAAAACAAATAGTGAAGATCCTGCACTGAACTCAGAGATTCAGAAAGATCTTTGAAACCCTTTTCATTATTCTTAAAAATAATTTAATTAATTTTGTTTTTCTTAAGGTTAATTTATTATCAATGATATACTGGCTGCTTATTGTTCAACTTCTTTGCAACTTCATCTATTTATCAATATTATTTATTTGCATTACTTTTCTCTTTTTCTTGGTTTTTTCTTTTATTTTCTCTTAGAAAACTTCTAAAAACATTTTTTTAAAATACAAAAACAATATTTAAAAAACAACTGACATAACATAATAGTAAAAACAAAGGCAAACCCAAACCATTTCTTTAGATGTACAAATTAAAGCAAGCTGCTCAAAGTAAAAATGTCTTCTTTCCACTGCTTCATAATTTTTGTAAAACCTTTTTATATATATATAGAGAGAGTGATTTTGTAGCTTAATACTTATTTGTTATGGAATTCACTTTGACCAGGTGTGCCGATACTACCACTTTAGATTATTTTGAAGGACTAGAAAAATCCATAGTGGTAAGAATATATTTGTTTGTTTCAAAAATTCATGTAGCCATTCATCTTCTATCAAATTCTGAGATGCTTACAAGCAAGAGATAAGACAACATCTTTTTTCAATAAAAATTATTAAAACCAAACATTAAAATCCAAGGCGCCATAGCTAAGCTTGCATGCAGCTCACAACAAGTAGTAATAGCAATAGCACTTTATACTTACATACTGCTTCATGGTGCTTTACAGCCCTCCCTAAGCAGTTTACAGAGTTAGCATGTTGTCCCCAACAATCTGGGTCCTCATTTTACCGACTTCGGAAGGATGGAAGGCTGAGTCAACCTGAGCCTGTCAGGATTGAATTCCTGACAGTGGGCAGAGTTAGCCTGCAATACTGTATTCTAACCACTGTCCACTATGGCTCTCTCAAGTACATCTCAATCTCACTCAATCCCAGTGCATAGGGTAGAAGTCAGATCTTAAGTGGTTTTTGGAAGGTTAAAAGAGTGGGGGCCTGCCAAGACTCAGAAGGAAGGGTCTTCTAAACAGCAGGGACTGCCATGAGAAGGCACAATTCCTAGGTCCTATAGGTTAGCAACATTTAAGGGAGGAGAGGAGACTAGAAATGTACCCACTTATACAATTTGGTAGGACAGGTTAGGTGTTCTTAGGGAGAGGGTGTTCTGCAAATAAACTGGTCCTTGAATGACCAATGACTATAATACTTCATAAGAGCATAACTTCAGTAACAAATATAATTAGCAGAAAGCAAGTGTGGAAGAGAAAACCTGTGTTCTATTTATGAGCTTTCAGGGTGTATCTCAATAACAATTGCAGTCTACATAGAATGTATAATTTATATAAAACTTTGACCTGATCCAACCAGACTCTCATGGTCCCATGGTTTTTAATATGTTTCTAAGGCTGCGTGATAGTTAGGAAACACACCAGTCATGTTTATCTAGAAGTCAGTCAGCTTTTGTCCAGCTTTCACTAGAATTTTATTTATGCATAATTCAAAATATCTACATTTGTTTATTGACAGAATGTTTGGGGTTGCAACTTAATAATGCTATATTTTGAAAAGGATGCCATTCATATGTATTATAAGATCATTTGGACAACTGCAAAATAAAATATTTATAAAAGTAAAAATACAATAAAACATGCTTAGTGCTTATTTTCCTGATGTATCCCTATGAGCAACCTTATGCCCAATTATCTCTAAACATCTTATAGCATTCTTGAAATGACAGAAAAGTGTATTTTAGGTATTGCAAATAACTGTTCCTTCTTTTCTACAGAACATTTCTTGATGAGAAGGTGTTGCCTGTCCTGCATTTAAATAGCATCTTCATGCATTTCTAAATGAATTTCATGCATGACCTTTTCTATTCTAAAGGGTCAGAGTCTTGATTTAGTCTTGGAAGAATGACTCTCAGAATGGAGTCTGACTTTTCCCTACAGATAAAAAATACTGGAAAACAGCAAAAAAATCATGCAAAACTACTGATTATAGGCAATGTGACTAGGAAGGATTATATAACCAGAGGTGTTATACCACATTACAAAAAAGATGTTGAGACTTTAGAAAAAGTACAAAGCAACTAAGATGATTAAAGGCCTGGAGACTAAAACATATATGGAGAATGGTTCCATTCTAGAGAAAAGAAGGACTATGGGGAATATGATAGTAGTATTCCAGTATTTGAGAGGCTGCCACAAAGAGGGGGGGGGAGGGTCAATTTATTTTTCAAAGCACGTGACATAGGATAAGAAACAATGGATGGAAACTGACCAAAGAGAGAAACTTCCTAATAGCGAGGACAATTAACTAGTGGAACAGTTTGCCTTCAGACTTTGTGGGTGCTTCATCACTGGAGGTTTTTAAGAAGAGACTGGACAGTCACTTGTCTGAAATGGTATAGATCTCCTTCTTGAGCAGGGGGCTGGACTAGAAAACTGCAAGGTCCCTTCCAGCTCTATTCTGATTCTGCTTATAAGCTGGGCAACTATATAAAGTATATCAATACTTTAAATAAATAAATAGGAATAGTCATGACAAACAATTTAACTTTTCTCTTCTTAAATATAGCATTAATTTTCCGTTATTTAATTTAGCTGAGGAATTTGTACAACTGTTCATTTGCTTTCATCTAAGAGACAACAGCAATTAATGATTTGGATTCTTGGGGTTTTATTTTGCCAGTATATCAGGAATTTGATCACCTTTTGGAAGAGCAGTCACCCATTGAATCATACATCGAATGGCTGGATTCCATGGTGGATAGATGTGTTGTGAAGGTCAGTAAAAAGAAGCAAAGGATGAAAGAAGCTAATTACATGGTGTATAAACCCTCATAAAATCTCCACATGTGTAGTTCTAAATCCAGTACTGGTTAATTTCTATTTAATAACTGGAGCTGAAGGCAACTTCTTGAAGCAACTTCCAAACTTGAGGATTTTTTCCCCTTCAGTTCAGAAGACAATGTTTTGGTGATGTCAAGAGCATATTAGCCAAAGTGGTGATGCAGGTATATAGGAAGCTTAATATATGAGTCAGATCACTGATTCAATGACCCCATTATTGTCTGACAGGTAGCACCTGTTCAGTCTTTCAAACAGAGAACGTTCTCAGTCAGTCAGGAAATGATGGGGACCTTTTGCATGCAAGTCATGGTTTCTACCAATAAACTACAGCCATCTCTGGCCAGAACTGGAAAGGAACAGTAGTTCAGAGTCAGCTGGTAGCTGGAACAGGGGTGAGGAGTTTGTAGTAAACTCTTTTTATTTGAAATATCAATATTGGCACGTGTTATGTTTCTTTTTGAAACCCTTTGTGACTTGGACAGTTTTCATATCCATGTACCTTTGATATGAGAACTGCAACTGTTCTGTAACAATAAAACAAGTTTATAATCATATTTCCTGCTCTAACATATTAATTTTTTGATAATAAATTTATCAAAAAATAGTATTTTTTTAATGTTATGGGTTGAAAAGCATGACACATCTCTTATTTATTCAACCAATTTCAGCAATTTCTTAGCAAAACAAAACATTAAACAATATAGCCAATATATTTTTATAAGCAAATGGGGTTGGTTTGCTTTCAGTGCTTGCTGTTTTTGATTTCAAGATTTGCTGTGCCAGATCGATTTGCTGTGGGTCACAGTAATTATAGTAAACTTTTTGCAAGTGAGTTGTAAGTGATGAATTGCTTGAGACTATAATGGGGACAGAAAAAGAGCATACTGAGTCAGCAAATAATTTGGAACTCCAGTATGACCTACCTTGACTAGATATACTTATTTACCTGGAGCTTATCTGGATTCATGGGTTTTGCCTGGATTATCTGACACCACCTGGAGCACTTCATTGTATTTCACTGTACAAATCTATCAGGGGGATCCCAAAATAGAAAACAAAAATAAAAAAGAGGGGAAAAAACTTTGTTGATTTGAACAATGACAATAACATTGAAATATGAAATAAAAAGTTTTATCCTTTCCATTGCATTTGCAAAGTTATAAATAATGTTAAATGGGAAGTATTCACTTTCTGAAAATGTTAGTTGAGGCAGTCTGGTACTGGCACTGAAATTTTCAGAAGTACTTTGTATTCCAGGCATGTCAAACTCATGACATCACGTGACGTTGCGCGACGTATTGCGACTTTTTCCCCATTGCCGGCAATGGGGTGGGTGCGGTTTCAATATGATGCATCTGGCCCGTGGGCTGGCAGTTTGACATGCCTCTATTCCATAAGATCATTTTCACGCACCTGTATCTCATCCTTTCCCTTAGTTTCACAAAAACATTACTGTATTTCTTTCCCCCTTTTCAAGTCTAAATTCATTTTTTTTACCATTTACTTCTCTCACACAATTGCAATCTTCCATATGCCATCATCATCATCTTCAGATTGGCTGGTATATATTGACCTCTGATATTTATCATGTTTTATCAACTGATTCATATGACAAAGAAGATATAGACTAAATTATCAGCCTTATACTGTTTATCCATATGCAACATTGCCTAATAATATTAATGCCGGTGCCAATCGGATTTGACACATTTTGGCAACAATTGCAATTTTAGCTAAATAGACTCATGCTATTCTCTGTTAACAAAGATCTCTAATCTAAAGGCTACCTTGCAACCCAACGTACTAGACCCGGCATCTCTCCTACAAGAATGCAGCCTAGGCAAAATATTGACATATATTCGAGATGATACCTTGTAAGCCCACTTGGATCACTTGTTTCTTTTTATTGACAGGTAGCTGCAAAAAGGCCAGGTTACTTGAAGAAAGTGGCTCCGCAGTTCCTCTTGATGTGGTCCTGTTTTGGCACAAGAGTAATTCGGGATATGACTTTGCATAGTGCACCTAGCTTCGGTACTTTTTTTTTTTGCTGGGATTTGAGGAAGAGCAATTTTGCACCATAATAAAAAAAAGTGGGGCCGGAGAAGTTTCATGCCTTTCCATGTATACAAGGTTGGGGAGTGGCTGTTTTCAAGGAGAAAATGGGCTCCAATGGAGTTGAAGGTAGTAATAATGGTGATGATAGTTTTTGAGAAAAAAGATGTTCTGATTTTTTTTTTCTACAACCCTAAGCGTCTACCTAAAGAGCCAGTTTCTATTGTGACATAATATAGGTAGTTCTTATGATCACAACTGAGTCCAAAATTTCTGTTGCTAAGCAAGACAGTTATTAAATGAATTTTGCCTCATTTTATGACTTTTCTTGCCACCGTTGTTAAGTGAATCACTGTGGCTGTTAAATTAGTAACATGGTTGTTAAGAGGTGGCGCAGCAGTTAGAGTGCAGTACTGCAGGCCACTTTAGCTGACTGTGTTCAGCAGGTCAGCGGTTCAAATCTCACCGGCTCAAGGTTGACTCAGCCTTCCATCCTTCCGAGGTAGGTAAATGAGGACCCAGATTGTTGGGGGCAATGTAAATATATATATACATTGCTTACTGGTGTACACCGCTTAGAGAGTGCTTGCACTTAAAGCGGTATATAAGTCTCATAAATAAATAAATAAATTGGCTTCCTCATGGACTTTGCTTGTCCATGCAAAAGAAGATCACATGATCCTGGGACACTGCAACCATCATAAATACGAGTCGGTTGCCAAGTGTCTAAATTTTGATCACGTGATCCTGGGCATGCTCCAATGGTTGTTAGTGTGAAAAACGGTCATAAGTCACCTTTTTCAGTGCCCTTGTAAGTTTGAATGGTCACTAAATGAACTGTTGTAAGTCAAGGACTACCTGTACAAAAAGATAATTGTTGAAATTAACAAAAGAGGAGTTTGATGGTAGAATTTCTTATCCAGAGAACTTCCCCTTTACTGGATATATTCAGTTAGAGGCTAGACAGCCATCTATCAAGGATCCTTTAATTCCATAGGACAAGAAGTGAACCCATCCATTTTTGACGTGGGCATGGAGGGAGGCAGGAAGTAGTATCAGAATAATATATTTTTTCACATTTTAAAAAATGGATAACCCTAATGTAGGCAACAGAGAAGCTCAAGTAGCCCAACTAATATAAAATAAGCAAATACATTGAATAATATTAATTAATAAACATGTATAAAATCACAGTGTAAACAATAATTTAATGTCCTTTCATATTATCTTAACATAAGTTGATATGGCTATTTTTGCATCTTAACATTGAATTTCTCCCTATATATTATATAGTTATTTGATAAGAGAGGTAAATATTAATGTGTAAGGAGAGGTTAGAAAGAAACAAAAGAAAAATCTTGGCTTTACTGAAGGGCAATCATATTAAAATGTTGTCCTCAAGCAGGTCCAGGTTTTGACTAAGTTTAAGTAAGATTGGCTGTTTTTTGCATTTGCTTCAAATCTTTGGGAGCTGATATATAACAGAAAGTCTAGATTATCAAATTATCAAATCAGATTGAAAAAATACAATCATTAATTCTGCCTGAAATTGATAATTATTATAAAGGTCATTCTAGACACGGCAATTCTCTAGTCCCCCCAGGGGGTACTCTATTTCCTCTGATGCAATCTTCCATAATCTGGTGTCTTGTATATCTGATAAATTTCAACTGCTGATTAGAAAGGCTAAATCCAATACATCTGGAACCAGGCTTTTATCATTAGTATCTGAGATAAAAAACAAATGTCGTCCATCCTCCATTCCGCATGTAAAACCAATATGCCATACTCCTGAGAGAGCCTGTGCGACGCCAGAGCTAAGGTGTTGTATGTACACCAGGAAGATGCATCAGCTGCAAAAGCTCCCTGGGTGACTTTGGGCCAGAGTCTCTCTCCAAAGTCATTCTTGTAGGGCAGTGGTTCTCAACCTTTTTAATGCCGTGACCCCCAAAAGGTCGTAAGTCGAGGACTACTCAACCGGTCATAAGTCGAGGACTACTCAACTGGTGCAGCACCGTTTGCAGAATGGGACTTTTGGTGGGCTCAGCAGGGCAGAGACAGCCTGGACAATTCCTATTGGCTTTTGAAAGCCAATAGAATTAGACTCTATTCAAGAGAGTCTATTCTATTGGCTTTCAAAAGCCAATAGAATAAAAGGGAGTAGCACAGCTAAGGAAAGGGGGAAAAAAATGGCGGACTGCGTTGTTTGGCGACCCCCGTGAAATGGTCGTTCGACCCCACATGGGGTCCCGACCCACAGGTTGAGAACCGCTGTTGTAGGGCAAAACGTAACTGCTGCCTACATCACCCTGAGCTCTTGGATGGATGGTAGGATAGTCATCTAACAAAAAAATAAATAAAATTTTGAAGCTGGCCAGCTTGCCAGCTGATTCTGCCACTTTACCAGTTTGAGGAAGCAGGATACATGCACTCATTTTCTTCATGTTAGGTTGCTATTAATTTGTCTGTTTTGTATTTTGGTTTTTAAAGGTGCCATTATTCCAATCTGCGCTCAGTTATCAGATTTAGCAGTGTACAAATGTAATAAATAAATTTATTTCATTCACTAGAAGGCAATTGATGAGAAGCTGGGGAAGAACAGTTGAGAGATCTGTTTCACACTGCCCAGTGACAGAGCTGAACCAGCACTATGGAAAGCAGCAAACTGATATTATGCAAAGCAGAGTTTCCTTATCATATTTATTGTAAAGCAAATTCCTTGATTGTACTAGATTTGCTGTTTATTCAGAAGTGTACCCAGTGTGATTGATAACCACAACAGTTTTTTTTTTATAACATTTCCTTCTATTGCTAACTGCTAGCTTAGTGTAGTGGTTAAAGTATGAGGCAAAGAATCAAGCAACTCTTAGTTCCAGTCTTACCCTAACCCACTAAATAAACTTGGCCCTGTCACTTCTTTTAGCCCTAGAAATATTGAGCTGGCAAGCCACTTTCAGAAAAGGCTGTCAAGAGAACTGCAGGGAACAGTTGCCAGAAGTCAAAACTGACTCAAAAAAACAGCATTTTTGTCTATCAAGCAACTGATTGGTGGGCAGGCAGGAGCAGTGCAACTCCGCACCCATGGCTCTTTGTGTCTTTGGTAGCATCTCTCATACTGCCTGTAACCAGAACAGATCATTCCAAGTGCCTCCCTTGAGTACCATAGTTTCTTTCTTTCGCTTGAAGTTCACAATTAAGTGATTAATAGCAGGACTGCAAACGCCTATGAGTTTCATGCAAAGGGCATTCACTTTTTCCTCACATTATTTTGTCACCAGGATCTTTTCACCTTATTCACCTGATGTTTGATGACTATGTGTTGTACTTGTTAGAATCACTCCACTGCCAGGAGAGAGCCAATGAATTGATGAGGGCAATGAAAGGTGGCACTGGCATAGGTAAGGTGGCTCTCTTGAAGTTACATCAATCTACCCCAACTGGTCCCATGTTTGTCTATGTTTATTATTATTAGAATAGTAGAAAAAAAAATGTGGCAATGGAACATCTGCTTTTGTGTGTGGTACTAAGGACAAAAATTGATTGGGCCTGACTATGCTTACACATTATAATAAGTCATAATGAAATGACTGGCTTTGACTTATCTTTTTATATGATTCCCCGTCCTTTGGATTTCTGTACCCTGGGTTCTGGGTTAATGCTCAATGGTTACAAAAATGCTTTGCAGGGGGGGGGGGGAAACTATGATGTCTTTGTTAGAGACTGGAGAACACCTGTGGACATTATGGGCTAGATGAAAGTTTTATAAATCAAAAGGCTATATGGTATGTGCTTACTCTTTAGTATGTATCTTGCCTAAATCAGGGCAAAGGAAACACTTCAGTCTGCAGGCTTGAGGCCTTGAAGCTATGAAACTGATTTCATAGGAAGGTCAGAAAGCTTTAATTCCCAAGTAGAAGAGTGTGGCACCTTCCATATGTAATCTCTGTAGAGCAGAGGAAGGACTCCTGTTTTGCATCTGCAATCTTCTTTGAGGCCTGGATTAACCATTCAGCAAAATAAGCATATGTTTAGGGCACCAAGGTAGAGGGGGTAGCACTGAGGTTTTTTCCGCTAATTATCATCTTAATTCTTTTACTGTCATACTTGATTTTCAATAATTTTTTATATTTGCATTTTCCCTTTTGCAAAAGGCACTAAAGGCTTATTTGCTGGTGCATGACATAGAAGAGGAAGTCTTATCAACAGTGCCAACCAGTTTTCTAGAGACTGCTTTATACAAAGTTCTCCCTCCTACTTTAGCAAAATAGGAACAATGTCCTTTCCTGCAGGATCAAAAAGGCACATTAAAATCGCAGTTGCTTCCAAATTACTCTCAAATGTAGCTGCTATTATGCAGTAGCATTCCCAGATCACAGTTCCCACCAGTTTTCTCCAATTTGATGCCTTGCAGTTGTGTTACATGTAAACTCCTGTTATAGCCAGATAGTTTGGCCGGTTAACTTCAGCTCTCTAAACCCAGATTTCTCATTCTAGACTAGAGATTCTCAATGCACCAGGACTGGTCCCACTATATTATTTACTTATTTTTTTAAAACTAGGCATTCCGCTAAATTAACTTAATTCATTTGATTTAGGTTTAATTTTATTTACATTTATTAATAAATACCAACAGTAATTAACATTCATTTATTATCAAGTTTATTTATTTATTTTATATCCTGCCTTTATTATTTTTACAAATAAGTCAAGACAGCAAACATATCTAATACTCCTTCCTTCTCCTCCCCCCCAACAACAATGGGTCGGCCAGAGAGAGAGAGAACAGCTGACCCATCAGAAAAGCTTCTCTTAAAGCATGACAGATGTGTGTACTAAAGTGCCTTGTGATAAAGTAAAGTCTGCAATATTCAGACTTAGAATTTTATTGAAGATGTGCATCCTAAAAAAAAAAAGAATAAATACAGAAAAAAGAATGCTGGGATATAATTCTCATGTTTATATTTTCTACTCCTTTTTCTCCTGGCTGCAGTTGAAGTACAAGAAGAGATCACAGTGGCAGAACCTGTCCCATCGAGTCCCTCCCCTGTTGCTTTTTCTCCAGCGAAATCTGCCACCTCAGTGGATGTTCCATCCGTTTCCTCTCCTATAACCAGCCAGTCCCCAGAGTATGCTGGCTTAGCAACTTCCACAGGTTGGTAAGGCTAAGAAGAACTGTAGACTTTTGAAAAGATAATGTTGACCTAAAACTGCAAGAGGTTTTCATTACACTCCAAATTTATACAGAATGATAAATACAGTAATTTCTTTAAGACTGTCTGATCATCAGTAGTATCAGTGAATTATTAGGCACAGAGTTGCAAAATTTATCTGTCTTTTTAACATCATATCAAATCTAAGCAACTCTGTGTGGCTTATGTTAAAAATAATAATAATAAAAAGAAACCAATAGAAAACTCCATGCTTTTGGCAGCACATTCCCTCCGACAGAAAACATCACCAATAAGGCTCCTCAGATTTTCTAGCCCAAGCCCTGGAAGAACAGCCAATTTTTAGAACATTTGGAACATCATTAGGGTGAGAATTCTGGGAGGGGTATATCCTTCCAGAGGCCAGTGCTGCAACAGAAATGGTACGTTACCTGGGTTACAGTAGGTGCTGTTGATTGATTGAGGGGACTCAAACCTCACTGAATCTATCCAATCTTACCAGATGGGCAAAAACCATGGGAGACAGCACTGTCCCTCAAATAACCAGACCCTATGCCAGGAAGGGCTTTATAGATCATAATCACCCTAAGTTGCATCCGAAGCTAACTAGCAACCAGTGCTGCTCTCAGAGGAACACTGTCACATAAACGTACCAAGGCTTGCTATGCTGCTACAAACTGGACCAGCTACAGCACCTGAATGGTCTTCAAAGATAGTTCCACTTAAAGCACAGTACTGTAGTCTATCTGAGGGGATTAGGGTATGAGTGATCATTTGGAGAGCCTCCTGATCAAGAAAAGGGCACAAATGGCAAGCCAGATGTAACTGGGCAAAGAGCTATCTTGACACATATTCTTTGAATTATTGAGCTAAGATGACCCCCAAAATTGTGCACCAGTCATCCAGAAATCCTGGGGGAGACAAAAAATCATAGCCACTCAGGCTAGGATTGAGTCTGAATCTCTTCCTCCCCATTCAGATTCACAAAGCCTCCAGACACCAAGACAGGACATTGACAGCGTCACTTGGCAGACCCTAGATGAGATTACAGCTGAGTGTAATCAGCATATTGATGATCATTGGATTCTGACCAGTGGATGGCTGCCCCCAGAGATTTCATGTAAATGTTAAACAGGAGGGGAGAAAGTATCAATCCCTGAGGCACCTCATAAATGAGGGTCAAGGGTGTGACCTCTCCCACTAACTGGACTACCATTAACTGGACTAGCAACTAACAAAGGAGAAAAACATTGTCACATAGTGCCTCACGCTCTTACTCCTGCAACCTGTTCAAAGGATACCATGGTCAAAAGGCTGCTGAGAGATCGAGAAACACATGGATGAACACACTCCTCACATCCCAGCTTTGAATTCTTGCAGCCCAAAAATAATTTAACCCTTAAAGAATATACTGATGTTTTTGCACGGTCTCATAATATCTGGACCTTCACAAAAGATAGGGAAACTGGACTTACACACGAAGAGAAAGATTTGTGATTTTAATGAATGAGAATGGCCCAGCCTGCTTTCCATACAGTGCTTCTCTTCCATTTAGTTTTTACAAAAGAATTATTTCCAAGAATCTTAAAAGAAAACCAAATGTATTTCTGAGATAAGCACAGAAAAAGAGACATTTGGAATGGAAGGAAATAAAGATGGAAACAAATTTCCATCACTGGTATTCTGTTGTTCTAGCCCCAGACCCATCCTTGGTCATTCTGGTTAGTCTTTTTTCAGGCTACAATATCCTTTGTATTTATTATTTATTAAATTTATTGGCCACCCATCTTACCACATGGTAAGATGCAATTTTTGAATTGCAGCAATCAGAATTTCCTTCCATAAGGTAATGAAAATGGCCTTAGAGAGAAAGTGAAAACCACATGCAAATGCCTATAATAAATTCCTGATTACCAAAAAGGTTTGCAAAGATTGTTTGGAATGGGCATATTAATGTGAAGAAGGTGGAAAGGAAAGGCCTTTGCCATTTTTCTACTCCTGTGCTACTGTGCCTATTCAGTCATCTTCTGGGAACAATTTGCAAGTGTAAACCTCTCTGGAATTTGATAGGAGACAAAATTAACTATTGCAAGGGAAAGATTCATTTACAATCATCTCTTCCTCAGTCTGACCCCAGTTGCACTCTTAATACTGAATCCTTTAAAGCAGGGGTGTCCAAACTTGGCAATTTAAGACTTGTGGATTTTAATTCCCATGCTGACTGGGAAATTCTGGAAGTTGAAGTCCACAAGTCTTAACGTTGCCAAGGTTGGACACCCCACTTTAAAGGGTTGTGCGCTTTGTGGAAATGATCCATTTGTCAATGACACAGCATGGCACAATAAACAGGGTACATGCATAAAGTCCCAGGATTTTGAGTATCTTATTGGAAAAGGGTTCTTCTCTTACATTGTCACTTTTACTTTTCCATTTTTTCAGCCTAACATATTTCTGCCACAGTTTGCCTCAAGAAACGAACAAACAAACAAAAAGCTATCCTGCTATAGATGCCCTGGAAAAGCAGGACTGGAATTTTTTGGTTCTTGGATGGGAAAGGAAAATAAGGACCAACACTTTCTATATTATCACTGCATGGACATAGATATAACATCACCAAGACTTCAGAGTTTTTATATCTGTACCTTCAACAGAAGCTCTTCTGCAGCATTTATCAGCTGATGTAGTCTTACATGTTCTGTGTGGTCTTCATATATAGAATCTGCCTTCACAGATATGGCTCCTTATTATGCAACATTAATGTGAGGAAGAGCATATTCTGAACAGTTGAGAGGATCTTTCCTTTGCCATTTTAACCCCTTTCAAATATGATACATGAAAATATTTTTTCTGCATGTTATTAGATCATGATTTACTGTATATTCCGGCGTATAAGACGACTTTCGCAAGTGTTAAAATTGGTGCTGAAGTCGGGAATCATCTTATACGCCGAGTCGTCTTATACACCGGAAATACTGGTAGTTTCCGGTGTATAAGACGACTTTCTAGGCATGTGACTCGGCGCCGAAGACGGGGGTTGTCTTATACGCCGGGTCGCCTTATACACCGGCATATACAGTACTAAAATTAACCACCTTTGTTCTCTTAGTAGGGAAATGTAATGTGTACAGTTCCAAGCAGCTTACTTTATGAAATCGACCAGTGGTTATCTTCTGTACACAAAGCTTTCTCAATCCTTCTCTCAAAACTTGTACAGCTACCTAGGATTCTAGCATTTATCATCAGGTCCCCTTCCTCCTCTTACTACCTCCTCCTCCGTTAAGAATCTACAAGATCTATAGAGTATTCTTGCATTTGATTTTAATAGAGATTATAAAGTATTTAGAAGCTAACTGACTCTTTCTGTTTTATGTAGGGGCCATGCAGTCCTATACATGGTCTCTCACCTACACTGTAACTACAGCTGCTGGATCACCTGCTGAAAACTCTCAACAGCTGCCTTGCATGAGAAGTCCTCATGTTCCTCATTCATCTGTGACACACAGGATACCTGTTTATCACCACAGGGAAGAGCATGGGTAGGTTAATACTTTTTTTTTTGCAGAGGAAAGGAGTAAACAAGCATACAACATCCTTCCTTAGCCTTGTGCCTTCGGACTATTATTTTGGTTTTTTTTATATCCCACCTTTTTTTTTTCAAATAACTCAAGACGGCATCTCCAATACACCTTCCTCCTCCTATTTCCCCACTACAACAACCCTGTAAGGTGGATTGGGCTGAGAGAGAACGAATGGCCTAAGGTTACCGAACTAGCTTTCATGGTGAAAGTGGGAATTGAACTCATAATATCTAGCTTTCTAGTCTGGTGCCTTAACCAATAGACCAAACTGGCTTCTCCAATTAGCCTCAGTTTGGGGAAGGAATTGTTGTATGAAATACAGTTCCAAGATTCTTCTATGTTTTTCCAGGTACACAGGAAGTTACAACTATGGTACTTATGGAAACCAGCATTCCCACCCAATGCAGAGCCAGTATCCAACTTTACCACACGACAGCACTATTTCTGCACCCCTCCATTACTCAGCTTATCACCGAAACTCTTCACAGGTCAGTGTCAATCCCTCCAAGTCAATGTCCTAGCTCATTAGGTTAAATGAAACATCCATCAGGGCAGCCACAAGAAGTGGTTTCAAAAAGTCAGGGTGGTAGCTGTGGCCATAAGATCAACCCTATCCCTTTTCACATTTGGCCAGTCAGTGTTTGATTGTTCATTTGATTTTAAGTTTGTTAGTTAACAAGAAAATTGATACAGTTTTGACAAATGCAGGCTATATGCCGTGTTTCCCTGAAAGTAAGACCTATCCCAAAAATAAATCCTAGCTTGATTTTGAGGGGAAGCGGACCTAAAAATCAAGTTAAGGCAGGGCTAGAGCTGCCCCACATACCCCACACCTGCATACTGTTGCAGCCAGACCTCCTATGAATCGAAACCTGCCTCACTGGTCCACTTCTTCTGCGGTGCCCCTCAACCTGCATTTCACCATCAGAGGCCTTTCAGAAAGGCCTCTGCAGCCAAGAACTGAGCTACGGATTCAATCTGTAGCTTGGTTCTCAGCTGCAGAGGCCTTTCCAGAAGGCCTCTGATGGCAAAATGCAGGTTGGAGCTCCATTCTCAGCTGCAGAGGCATTTCCTTCAGCTGCAGAAGAAATGGGCTGGCTGGAAAGGGCTATTGGTGCCACTGCCGAAGGTGAGACCGTGGAGGCAAAAAATAAAAAATAAGACCAGGTCTTATTTTGGGGAAAACACAAGTACTTGCAATATTTATAAATAGTAAACAATTAAACTTCTAAAGAGGAACTTCCAAGGGCCTCCAGGTTTGATGTGCCTATTTTATTTTACTGCTTTTGAGCAGAATAAAATGCATGTGTGAACAAAACATGATTTTCTTTCCTTTTAATGGAGCATGAATGAGAGAATTGTCAGGTTCAGGGCACTTGCATCCTTCCCTTTGTTGAAGTTATTTGTATCCCATTGGCCGGTCATATTTCCTTGGGGACAAAAAGTACAACTTGCAGCAAAGCATCTCTGAGATTTTGCACTAATGTTTGAGTGGCATTAACCCTAAAATTAAAATTGTCTCTGCTTGCTTCCTTTTGGGCAAATCTACTTCACCCAGTGGATTTACCAGACTTGCCTCCATGATTTTATTAGGAGCCTTGTTAAAAATTTAAAAGAAAGAACCCTTTCTTGGCTTGATGATGAGCAATACTCCACCTCTTATTTTCAGTCTGAAAAGCTGCAAAAGATCAAGTGCCGACCATAACAAACGGGGAGGAAAAGATTTAATGAAGCTGACTAAATAACCCATGTGCATTCAAGTTGTAAACAAGGAGTTTGTCTTGGGGTCCAGAGATCATGCAAAAAGCTATACTGAGATTCATTTGGTTTCAGCTTAGACTATTGCATGAACTCAGCTGTAATGACTTATAAACCATGAGTTGTGATACAGGTGGTCAACCTATGGCTCCAAGATTATGTTCAGCTCTTAAAATCTTTTATGTGGTCCCTTGTAGTACAGTTATTAAAACTGATAACATTTTATTTATTTATTTATTTAAAACATTTACATGTCCACCTGCCTTATAACCAACTCTGAGTGGCTCCCAACAAAAGGTAAAACAATGCAAAATCCATAATAAAAACATAAAACTAAACAAAATATTAAAAACAAAAAACTGGTGCCAAGCCAAACTTCTGAGTGCTGTCATCTCATTTTATTCCAGTGCTGGGAGAAAAAGCCAGGTCTCCAAAGCTTTATGGAAGGCTAGGAGAGTAGAGGCCTGCTGAGCTTCAGGGGGAAGTATTCCAGTATTTGAGAGGCTGTCACAAAGAAGAGGGGGTGAAATTATTCTCCAAAGCACCAGAGGGCAGGACAAGAAACAATGGTTGGAAATTGATCAAAGAGAGAAGCAACCTGGAATTAAGGAGAAAGTTCCTAACAGTGAGGACAATTAACCAGTGGAACAGCTTGGCTTCAGAAATCGTGGGCGCTCCATCACCAGAGGTTTTTAAGAAGAAACTGGACAGTCACTTGTCTGAGATGGTATAGGTTCTCTTGCTTGAGCTGGGGGCTGGACTAGAAGACCTCCAAGGTTCCTTCCAGCATTATTCTATTCCATAGGGACTAATATCTCCTGCTCAAGGAGCAGATGGCAGCCATAGCTAGAAGGTCTTTGCAAAGATTCATCTAGTGTACCAATTGCATCCTTTTCTGGATGGGGAGGCCTTGATTCTTGTGACTCATGCCTTGGTCACCTCCCATTTGGATTACTGCAAAGTGCTCTAAATGAGCTGTGCTTAAAGACCACTGGCAAACTTCAACTAGTCTAGGATGCAGCAATGTACAAAATAATGGGGGAGGGACTAGGTTTGCCCTTGTAACACCTTTGTTGCACAGGCTGCACTGTCTTCTAGGTGCAATTCAAGATGCTGATCATCACCTTTAATCATTTTAAAATATGACCACCTATTCCTAAGGACATCTTTCAAGTTAAATAGGGTAGGCTTGCTCCTTCCCCTAAATATTGCCATCTGATTGGAGCTAGAAGTGTGCCTTTTCTGTCATGATTTCATACCACCAGTAGAAAAACACGTAAAAATTCTTTATTTAGTTTAACACAGTTAAAACAAATAGAAAACACTTTTCCTCAGACTAAAGCACCCTGTATCTGCCCACTTTGACCTTTATTCTTCCCTAAGTAGTTAAGTATGATATTCAGAAGACAAATTTCTCTCTTGTATGGAGCTAATTCAAGTCTCAGTACAATATTTATTTTATTGTGGGGTGGGCCAATCCCAGTGGGATGAAATGATCCCTCAAGTAGCCTGGACCCATGCCACCAAGGGTTTTAAATGTGATTACCAACTCCTTGAATTGCATCCAGAAGCAGACTGGCACCCAGTGTGGCTCATGAAATAGTGGTGTTACATGAGCCATTTTTGGGATCCCAAGAACTGCCTGTGCTGTCACACTCTGCACCAGTATAGCTTCTGAATGCTCTTCAAGGGTAGCCCCATCTAGACCACATTGCAGTAGTCCAACTGTGAGATGACTAAGGCCTGAATGATTAAGTGCAAGGACTCCTGATCTAGGAAAGGCCACAACTGGCACATAACCTGAAGTTGCACAAATACTCTCCTAGCTGCGACTGCTACCTGCTTTTCGAGCAGGAGTTGCAAATCCAAGGAGAACCCCCAACTTGCAGACGGGATACATCTGGGGTAGTGCGACCACATCCAGAATTAAAGATGACAAAGTCCTAGATCTCGGGGCCCCATGCATCCAATGCCATTTGGTTTTGCCATGGTTCACCAGAAGCCTGTTGTCCCCCATCCAGGCTCCCAGTCTCCAGGCACCAAAAGAGAGCAGTAACAGAACAGTGGAGGCCAGTATCTTGAGCTAGAACTGAGTTTTTTAATCCCGCTTTTATTATTTTTATTTTTATTATTATTATTATAAATAAGGCAGCAACTAGAACTAGGACTAGAACTTACAATCTTCTGCTTTGTAGCCTGGTGCCTTAACCACTAAACCAACAAGGCTATCTTCTGAAATCATCAGCTGAATTTTAATAATCCCATAATATTGTATATTAAGTGAAAGATAGAGAAATATTGGACATGAAAAACAAGGGTTGTAATAATATATATATAAAACCATCAATTTAAAAAAATCTGTATCATGTCTTGATTTTACAACATACATTCCATACTTCCTAATGTGCATTTTTAAAAGACCAGTGAAATATATTACAACTCTGTAAGACTAAATATTTGAAAGCAATATTTTGCTTTATATCAGAGATAGAGTAAATTTTCTAAAATATGAACAAAACTCTTATCATGTTAAGAATTGCATTTATAAGGAAAATATTTTTGCTGTTTGAACAGAAGCACCTTTCATTCTGCATAATCAACCAGGAAGCTGAAGGATAAGAATAAAAAGATTATTCTTCAGATTGATCTTCAAGAACTCAACCTTGGTTGGGTGGTGGAGCACTTAAAATAGCATTTCCTAAAATAATAACGGGAAAGAACTAGAGCTCATTTTAAATTTGAGAGAGAAAGAGCCTTAACAATAATCAGCTCAAAGTCACCCCAACTTAAAGGGGCCAGTGTTTCTTGTCAAGGTTCAACGGCATGGGGATGGCAAGTGAGTTGACCCAGAAAATGGTAATTTCCTGTCAAGAGCTCTCCAACAAATGTCGCCTTTATACTAGGCAAAGATCACTAGGCCCCAGTGTTTTGAGATCAGCGTGCTTAAGCACTCTTCATTAAACCGGATGCAGAGTGTGAAAGGTGATTCAGCTTCTTGGGCAGGCATCCGCGCAGATGGTAAAGCCTTGGACACTCCAACAAGCCTGAATAGATGCTTCACTAGTGGAGTTAATAGGCAGGCAGGGTCCAAGGCGGATTTTAAAAATATTGTTTCTCAATAGTCTCTTCACTGGAAGGAAAAAGAAGTCCCTGACTCATTTGCAATTAGCTGACCTACCCATACAAATCTTTCCATGCTGGGCCTTCAGCCATCACAGATTTTATTGTAAAAATACTACATATTTGCAATGCCATATTATTTTCCAGCAATTATTCTTTCTTATATTCATGATACATTCATAAACACAGCTGCATCAAGGTGGGGGGAGTGACAGGGATGGCTGCAGAGAAACAACTCACTGTGTCCCTGATTCCCTTGTTTTTACAGTTGTTTATTAGCTCTTTTTGCCTGGGCTTGCTTGCCTCGGAATGTTAACAAAACGGAGAATGGTGGGTCATAGTATCTATGGAGTTTAAGTTTAAGGAGACTTTTTTCTTCTCTGGCAATCTGCACTGCCAATGAAAAGAAATAGTTTTATCCCACCAAGATTCAGTAATGCAACTATATTGTATCTGCCTTCATGTACTAATACTTCAAGTTCACCCTGTTTGTTCCCTAAACTTTGAGTGTTAGTATATAGGCATTTGAATCCTTTTGTGGGTTTGGGGTATGTTTCTTATATCTCCTACTTTGTAATTGGAGTTGCCATCTTTTCCATCACTCTCTACTTCATTATGTTTTTCTTTTTTCATTTCTTCTTTCTCTTTACTCCCTATTTCCTTATGTGATTGGTTATCTAGTATTTTTTGCTTGGAATTAGGTTCTAAAGTTCGTGAAGATTGCCCCTCCTCCCACCTCAATTTGAGTTTAAAACCCTTTTGATAAGATGAGCCAGTCATTTTCTGAATATATTATTTCCAGTTCTTGTGAGGTTCAGCCCATCCCTTGCCAGTAGCCCTTCATGTAGATAACGCAGACCATAGTCTAGGAAGCCATGGTCTTGCCCCAGTATTGTGCACTGTGTCATGCCTCAATGAATGATATACAAGAAATGATTTATTTATTTATTTATATTGAGAATTTTACATACATTAAAAGCCAAATCTAAAGAAAAAATAGAAAAGAAAAGAAAAGGGGACAGTAAAAAAAATAAGGTTATAAAGCATGTCTTCTGATCTTCTCTTCAACAAATATAATCTTATAATCCTCCCTCCTAGATGTCATACGAATCCCTTCAAGCCCTCACTTTGTCCACATATTTTTTAATTCTCAACCCACGAATTATCATATCATTTTTATTTTTTTCAGCAAAAAAGTCCATATAAGGTTTCCATTTAGAAATCTCATCAAATATTAATATGTCTGATTGAAAATGTTTTTTTTAAATTAGGCCTTTCCCCGTTTCCAAATAAAGAATATGGTTTTCAAGTGAGGAGATACAGGTTTCAGGTAGGCCTGAAATCTGGAGCAAAAGAGATCTGGAATAAAGGAGGAAACTGTGAATGAAAAAACTTCTTTCACATCAAGGTTTATTCCTATACAATAGAATACACAGCTTCCTCCAATTTGCTTGATTTTTCACCTTACTTTAGTTGTAAGATCAGGAGCTTTTCACTTAGGAATTCATTAAAACAATCAATGTAACTAGGTGTGCCTAAATGTTTGCATACAATTATACAATATGCGATAGTATATGACAGTGGTGGCGAGCCTACGGCACACGTGCCAGAGGTGGCACTCAGAGCCCTCTCTGTGGGCATGTGCACTGTCACCCCAGCCCTGCCTCCCCCTGTGGCCCCCTCCTCATCAGCAGCCCCCCAGGAGGAGAGTCGCCCCCAGGCATGGAGCAGTGCAGCCAAACACATGGCAGCTGGGCAGCAGGGGCAAGACTCCACCCTCGCACCCCGTCACACGCAGATGATGCTGTGGGGCGCGGATGGAGGGCATGTCCACCATGGCACTGCAGGGCCGCCTGAGCGATCTGCGCCTGGCCATGGAGGTGGTGGGTGGCCCAGCAGGTGGGGCAGGGGTGGGACAGGCTGAGCAGAGCGATGGGGACGGGGTGGTTTTTGGGCACTCGGTCTCTAAAAGATTCGCCATCACTGGTATATGATATAATGTGAGAAATGTTTATTTTGTATTAATTGCAATAGCAAACCTTTATTATTTATCTTGTGCTTGCTGATTTGATGGAAGGGATAGATTTATTGTATACTAGTTAAAATTCCTAGACCACCTTTGTTTTCCCTTGCACAATCACCAGTTTTTGTAATTGTGTATTTCCCACCATAAAAAGTTAAGGAGACTGCTTTGACAGAATTTGCATTTTATTTATTTCTTTTCGGGTGAGGGGATATGAAATGTAGTTGCATGACAATTTTTTTTTCACAATATACTTTTGTGTCTTTAGTACCCTTTCAATAGCCCGTCTTCACGGATGGAACCCTGCTTGATGAGCAGCACCCCAAGACTGCATCCCTCTCCAGTTACACCTCGCTGGCCAGAGGTGCCCTCGGCAAACCCTTGCTATACAAGTCCATCCATGCATTCCACAAGATATGGAAATTCCAGTGACATGTACACCCCATTAACCACACGGAGAAATTCTGAATATGAGCACATGCAACACTTTCCTGGCTTTGCCTACATCAATGGAGAAGCAACCACAGGATGGGCAAAATAAACATGACTGGTAATACCAATCCTACATATTTAATAAAAATCAGACAAAAAAGTCTATGCCTGTTAGTAGAATAACAGAAGTCTTATCTGGACATTGGTAATGACTATGAAGATGGGAAATCTCCTCGGCACATGACTATAAACATGGCATTCTCTAGGCCAGTGCAATGGTTCCTCCAAGCAAGCAAGGTTTTACTGCTGCTATTAGCATTATGTAGGCCAAGATGTGCCTTTTATTGTGTTTTTCTCCACATGCTAGAATCTGCCCTAAGTTAGTTGTCACCTCAGTCATCACTGAATGTTCTCCATCTGCTTTGCTTGTTCATAAACCTACAATTGCAGTAGACCTTATCTGCATCAGGGAAGCCTATATTCCTCAGAACACCATGGAGGCATAATGGACTTTAAAATCATCCAGTCTGATCATCAAAAAAATACAAATCTTGATTTAATAACCTACATTACACTAAGTTACCATAAAAAGAATCCTCTCGTTTTCCTGTCTTGAGTCCTTTTTTTGTTGTTGTTGTTGTTAAAACTGTGTGGAGCTAGCTTCTTAAAATCCTCTTTCAAATGCAGCCATTAATATGGTTAAAAAATGTCTAGACCCTTAAGCTAGATATGGTAGATCTTACAGTGAGGAGGGCATGTTTTCCTTTTCAGTGCATGGCTTACCATTTTATCATTATCAACCTATACAGTTTAACAACTAGAAGTGTTGACTGAGAAGCACCCAGTTTGCCTATGGGCCAGAAATACGCCTATGGTTAAAATGAGATTGCTTCCATTTCTTCTATTAAAAAAATAGATAAGATTTTAAAGTGCACCGCAGGCAGGCAAGAGAAGGGTATCAGTGCTTTCCTCCCTAAGTAAATACTTATTTACCATTTCATATGCTTGTTCCATATGCTTATTTTAACTTCTCAGTGGAATGTAGGCAGTCCCCATTGAGAAAAGCAGATTGGGAGGGAGCACAATCAAAGAAAATGGAAAATAATTCCTTCCTGTCCATACTGCTCTTCTTAGTTGCTCCTGCACCATCGAAGTATCACATGTCATGCAAGTAATGGCATTGTGCAACACAACCTGTAATGCAGTGATTATAATACTGCCTTACTTATCTGAGATTTGAAAAGATGTCTGATGTGCAGTGTTTGATCAACATCCATATTTTCTCACTGAGACTTTGTAAGTGATGTTTAAGGAAAACATACTGGAATGAACAAATTTTTACTAAAGGAAAATGAAATAAGGTTTTTGCCTCTCCTTAAAAATTTTCACTTGCTTTTTCTAGAGTTATTACTGTTGTCCTCAGTTTCTAATGATATTTGAGGCTTTTTAAAGCAGCACATTAGTTGTGTTTTGGTGAATTTCAGTTGTACCTTTATATCATGGTGCACTTTCCTATTGATCAAATAAGTGTTACCTTGAAAAAAGATATGTAGCATTGAATGATCACTGCCTTAAATTGCTGTGTTTTGTACTATGTTATCAGTATTTACATTACTCTATGGTTATTAAAGGTAACTCACCCTTAATTACAAGAGATGCTGCCACATTTCCACAGAACATTACTGTGTGTGTGAAAGAGAAGGAGTATATTGTAAAGACCAGGTAGGAAAAAACATACTCTCCTACTGAGCAGATCTCATGTGGATGTGTAACGTCAGCCTTGGTGAAATCCTTCCTTCCTTCCATAACTTCACATTGCTTTCCATCTGATCCCAGGCACAACTCTAGGCCTTCTTTCCCCTGAAGTTACTCGTAAACCAATCTGGTGATCTAGGGCAATGGTATACTACCTGGGGAATTCTGGGAGTTAAAGTCCATACATGTTAAGAGTTGCCAAGATTAAAAAACACTGATCCAAAGCATAGCTAGTAGTTGGGTAGTCCATTGGGATGTGTGGAAGAGCCCTAAATATATCTCTTGATGTTGGATATTAAAACTATGGCAATTAGCAGAAAAGCATCCAAGAAGAGGGCTATTTGGGCTCCTATGGGACAACCGCTATGGAAAGAACCTTACGAGAGCAAAAAGAAAGTGAGTGTTATGTGTGAGACTTACCATAAAAGATGATAACCAATTTATAAAGCCTGGTCCTGATTCCTTTGCTAAGACAATTCCTTACATTTATACAAATTTCAAAGTTGTGCCTTTTTAAACCTATTCTGTGTTATGTAAGTAAGAAGAAATTGTATTTTTGAGTCTTATTTTTCATTGGTATTTTTGGTGAAATTCATAGTACTTTGTGAATTTTTTTGTAGAAGAACTATTAACATAGGGTGTTATGCTTCTGTATTATATAAAAAGCACCTAGTAATTATGGTGGACTTATTACCCTATGGGTAAGATATTACAAGAAAATCTGGCATCAGGCATTTTAATGTTTTGTAAATAAAATATTTGATAGCACTCAACTGTGGTGATAACTGTTTATGGTTAAAATGGAATTATGTTATTTGTACAGTTATCCAATATATATATATATATATATATATATATATATATATATATATATATATATATATATACTGTATATATATATATATATATAAAGACTTTTCACACTTAAATAAAAAAATGGAACCAATATTATCTTAATTAACTTGAAATATTTTAAGATCTAGACAGGCAACCAAGAATGGTGGTTTTTATATATTACACTTCTAAATGTGTCAGAAAGAATATCTACTGTATACTACATAAAATAAAATAAATTTGGAACCAAAGTTAAAGAAAGACTTTCCTGCTGTCTGTCCTACAAAGTATCTCTAGAGAGTTGATGGCTTGTACGTAGAAATGATTCCTAAACCATGTGGGGTGGTACAAGAGGAACGTTCTGAGACAAGATAGATTATGTAAGGTCATATGCTCATACCTCCTTTTGAAGACATTTGTTCCCCTCCACAAAAAAAGTTGTTTTCTGATCCTGAATAACATATGGTGGTATGTAGAGGGTTAATGAGACTTCCCCCAAATCTTCAGAGATTTTCAGGAGTTTTTTTTTCAGGTAGCTGGAGAAAGGACAGAATTAAAAGGCTGCTTATTCTTAACTATAATTACGTGAGCAGTTTCTGCAGACATAGCCCATCAGAAACCTTCTGTAACTGAACAATTTTTTAAAGGAAGAGGGCTCTTACTATGCTTGTTCCTTGGTGCTATTCTCACTGTCCTCCCAGTGTTTTAATAATCACTTAGTAATAAATTAGAGAGCTGGTTTTGTGCACTGGTTAAGGCGTCAGGCTAGAAACCAGGAGACTGTGAGATTTAGATCTGCCTCACACACGAAAGCCAGCTGGATGATCTTGGGTTCTCTCTCAGATCCAGAAAGTAAGCAATGGCAAATTACTTCTGAAAATCTTGCCCAGGTAGTCATCACGAGTCAACACTGACTTGAAGAGACTAAAAAAAAAAAGTTAATGATCAATTTAAAGAAAAAAGTTATTGAAGCAGGCTTTTGAACAGCGCACAATGGCATCCCCATTTGATGAGCAGCATTTTTTTAAAAAAATATCTTTTGTATTCCATCCTTTCTGTCATTTGCTTTTGAGCTGAACAGATTTCACTGTCAAAAATATGTTCAGTTCTGGGACTCTTGAGATATCATAACTCTTGATTATGAAGGAAGTCACCTTCAGTTACACACTGGTGACTGTTCATGAATAGTTGTCTTCTATCTGATTTTATTTCTTTGAAGACAATTTCACTTCAGCCACAAAAAGGAGTGACTTAAGTTTATTCCATTACAACTTGCTTTTATTCATATTGTGATATTAAATACTAATGAAAGATCATGCTCTATACTTGATCTTTGCTTTCAACACATACATCCAACCAAGATTCAGAATGAGAGTATTTCAGATTAGTTTTCCTCAGAAGACTTAGGTGACATCTATTTCTATGTGGCTATTTTCCCAAAAGATTTATTTGTGTTCAGCAATATTTCTTAGCAATTCAGGATATTGTTTTTCAGTCTGTCATCTATCCTCAGAATTTTCACAAAATGTATGAAAGTGGTCATGAAGGTCATCTTAATCTAGTGGGCATTCACAATTACAGTATTTCAGTTACTGTTCGGTTACTATGGAACTGCGATACTGTAGCTTCTGAATTCTCAGCCACTGGGTCATATAAATATATAGAGGTGCTGTCTGGGCCTTTCCCAAGTAATAAATCAGGGTCTATCTAGATCAGTGGTTCTCAACCTTTTTAATGCCGCGACCCCCCAACCGGTTGTAAGTCGAGGACTACTCAACCGGTCGTAAGTCGAGGACTACTCAACTGGTGCAGCACCGTTTGCAGAATGGGACTTTTGGCGGGCTCAGCAGGGCAGAGACAGCCTGGACAATTCCTATTGGCTTTTGAAAGCCAATAGAATTAGACTTTATTCAAGAGAGTCTATTCTACTGGCTTTCAAAAGCCAATAGAATAAAAGGGAGTAGCACAGCTAAGGAAAAGGGGGGGAAAATGGTGGACTGCGTTGTTTGGTGACCCCCGAGAAATGGTCATTCGACCCCAAATGGGGTCCCGACCCACAGGTTGAGAACCACTGATCTAGATTCTCAGTCAACATGGGCATTAATACCATCTCTTCAGGTCCTAATTTCCACAATGAATGTGCAACATGTGTTGGTTTGGACATGGTCTGATCAGTATTGATTTATCCACTCAAGATTGGATCTCCAAGGATGGGGCTTGATTCTCCCTTTTGTATGTCTCTTAGTAGGTTCATTCTGTTACAGTTGTCACTTTTTTGTGACTATAGATAACCCCTGAACTGGTTAGATAGCCCTTTGTGCTGATTCATTGTGAGAAAAAAAAAAGGATGCTGGAAGAGCAGTTATGATCATAACTCCCAATTCAGAGGCCTACTTCAATAACTTTTTTCCTTAGGTTGTTTATGAAAGGAGTAGATTATTAATCAGAAATTTCTTATGAGTGTAAAGTTCGATAGAAGAAACTACCTGAAAGTCATAAATTCAGACAAATTAATTACATACAAATAAGAAAAGCAGAAGCTAATGGCTAAGTGAAACCGCAAGTAGAGGAAACACAAAAACTCAGGATAAAGTTTAGGGCTTAAACTAGCAAAGGTATAACTGGAAACAAATATATAGGTGATTATAAGAACTGAGCTTTGTTAACAGAAAATTAGATGGTGATAGATAAGATGTGCACAAAGGGGCTTCCTGGAACATGGGAGGGATAGTGGTTTTAGGCGGTCCAGATTAGTTTATTGGATGATTAGGGAAGGGGCATTGAGAGCAATAGGGGAAGGGGGAATCTGCATCGGGGGGTAGGTTAAAAAATGTGTCAAACAGCTCTTTAAGGTGTGGCTGGACTCGTACGTGTGCTTCAGCTCACCAAGCCTTTGCAAGTGCTTCTGTTCAAATAAAGTTTTGTTTCTGGAATTCCAAGTGAGTTTGTTTGTTTTGGGATCTTGAGCCACATTCCAAACAACTTGGGGGCTCATCTGGGATATCCAAACGGTCCCCGGATACCCGGGAGTGGCCACCCCCAAGTGGACAGGTGCCACACAATTTCGACGGTTTCCTGAAAGGTGACCGCCCCCGGCCCGACACATGTGAAGATGCTAAATAATGGATTCCAGGAACAAATCAGGTCAGGTCAATTTTTTGGGATGCTCCGAGAGTCCTGAAAGACTGACAAGACATACATGCCCTACAAGGTGTGAATGTTCCGAGGGTCTGAAGGACTGGCAAGGCAAGGAGGTGGTGAAATACCAGATTTCCACTTACTTTGAAGGTCAGTAGCCTTTAACAAAATGGATTCTGATCTTCTTCAGCTTATCAGCGCCAATATGACTGACTGCAAAGCCACGACCTTCTGAAGCCAACTGCCAAATACTTGCAGATTAAATTTAGCTACTATCAGAAAACTTGCACCATGTACTTAGTTGGACACTCCAATCTTCAAAGAAGAAAATGGAATTTATTTTGCATTTTCTCATTTAATTTCTGATCCTTAACTTTTTTTCCTGATAACTTCACAAGTATAAAATGCACTGTTGACTAGTTTCTCAGTCCATTTAGTAACCTACTGAAAAATCTTGAGAAACGCTCTTCCTGATTAAAAGCTAATATAGGTAATAATAATAATAATAATAATAATAATAATAATAATAATAATAATAATAATAATAAAAATAAAAAGTTGGAAGGGACCTTGGAGGTCATCGACTCCAATTCCCTGCTCAGGCAGGAAACCCTACACCATTTTGGACAAATGGCTGTCCAATCTCTTCTTAAAAACTTCCAGTGTTGGAGCATTCACCGCTTCTGGAGGCAGGTTGTTCCCCTGGTTAATTGTTCTAACTGTCAGGAAGTTTCTCCTTAGTTCTAGGTTGCTTCTCTCCTTGATTAGTTTCCATCCATTACTTCTTGTCCTGCCTTCAGGTGCTGTGGAGAATAGCTTGACTCCCTCTTTGTGGCAGCCCCTGAGATATTGGAACACTGTTAACTAGACATACCCAATTCCAGCAACTGTTCCTTATATGTTTTAGCCTCCAGTCCCCTAATCATCTTTGTTGCTCTTCTCTGTACTCATTCTAAAGTCTCAACATCTTTTTTACATCGTGGTGACCAAAACTGGATGCAGTATTCCAAGTGTGGCCTTACCAAGGAATTGTAAAGTGGTATTAATACTTCACGTGATCTTGATTCTTTGTTTAGTGACCACACTTGGGACCAGCTATTAAGCAAAATGATTGCTAAATGAAACCTCGACTGTGCTTATGTTTTTACTTCAGCTTTCCTTTGCTTTATAGACCTGTAAAGGTCATAAATATGAGATTAATCATAAAGTTACTTTTTTCATTACTGACATAACTGCAAATGGTCACTAAATGAGGACCACATGTGTTTTGCAGTTCATGCCTGCTGGACAGCAGGTTTGGAAAGGTCTAGTAAGTATAAACATATGCTTTGTCCTTAAGTTTTATTTACATTTTAATACATGAGTACACTAAGCATTTAACAATGCTGGAAAAGCTTCCTTCTTTGGTAGTTGCCCACATCGTAACTTTAGGATATGTTCAGAGAACATCAGAGAAATGAACAAGTTCTTCAAGCTTGCTATGTCAACTGAGCTTCTCTCCCTGTTGCCTCTGTGGAGGCAGTTGCTGTTATATGAACAAACTCCTTCTGTGAACGTCCCTCGGGCTTTAAAATCCTTTTAAGTGTGATCTTCAAAACAATCTGGAAAGCAAGTGTTATGTGATACCTACAGAGCAGAAGGCCATTTCCTAGTTTTGGCTTCTTTCCACAAATGAAGAAGAATCGGTTGATAGGTCATAAGTCTTGTGCAGCTTTTAAACAGATTATTGGAACTTTAGAAACAATTTGTGGGGACAAATAGATAAAGAGAAGATAGTGAAGGACATAAGGCATATGAATGAGCACTTCAATGACTTTATTGGTGTTTATTGAACCAGAGATTCTCACAAGATAATTTATTAGGAGCAGGTTACATTCATCAAGGTATACTTGCTAGAAAATCAATGCAATTTCTAATAATTAAATTTATCCTTCCAGTAGATATGCTCTATTTCTATGGTTTTCTAACAAGGGAAAGCTATACTAATAACTTTTTTAATTTTAAAAAATTAAGTGAAATCAAGTACATTTATCACTCTTCTGCTACTGGGAAGATTGGCTTCTCATGGGGGAATTACTTAAATTAAGTAACTATTAATCTCTTGAGCTAATCTACAATGATATAAACCAAGTAGTTTGATAGTGTCAAAGAAATTGTGATCCAGTGCCTCTTGAGCAAATGTTATCCATAAAACCAAAAAAATAATATTTGTCTAATGAGTTGGCCGTGTTGGAATATGTTACAGCAAAAATTGTATCAAGGACTTTAACAAATCAACATTTATTATGGTAATACAGTAGTTTTTGGTGGATTAGAATCCTGCATTGACCTAATGCAGGAAACGTCATTTTCAATTCCAGATTGAGGTTAAATGGAAATAAAATGTAGAAAATATTTTAATTATCATATTAAGAATAACCAAGACAAAAAAAGAGAAAACAAACACACATATATTGTACGCATGTAAACTTTTTTTGGGAGGGTGGGGGATGCCTTTAAATCTGTTTTTGACTCCTAGCGACTGCCTGGACAAGTCCCTGCAGTTTTCTTGCGGAGGTTTTTTTGGAAGTGGTTTGTCTTTGCCTCCTTAAGGTTAAGCAATAGTGTGACTGTTCCAAGGTCACCTAGTTGGCTTCAGGCTTAAGGTGGGACTAGAACTCAGAGTCTCTAGCTAGCTGGTACTTTAACCATTACACTAAACTGATTCTCATGCCTGAATGTAGATAGCTCCGCATATTGAACAGGTCTATTTTCATCTATAGATAGACATTCAAGACTTTTCCCCCTAAGAATTAGAGCTTAAATTAAAATTCTGTTCTCATCTCATAATTTCGATTTACACTGAGGTGTGTTTAGTGTGGCTATTGTCAGAGCGATCTTGCTAGCATGGGCAAGATATGTATACGCTACACAGAGGGGGAGGGACTGTGCTACCTAGGAGGGGAGGGAGCGAGAGAAATTGAAATCCATTTCAGATCACCGGACGAGGAACGCAATAACATAAACCCCATGTAATACAACTTATTCCCAAGGAATCGTGCTTTTCACTCGTATACACACGAGTCCCATTCTAACTTCCCCACCTCCATCCTCTCCTTTGTTGATCAACGCTCCGCCAAATAGAGGGGGAAAATCCTCCATAATGCAATACATCCTTTCTAGCGTCTTCAAGTGCGGCTCCAAAGCCTGCCGGAAAATGTAGTATCTTCTAAGAATCCATTTCTTCCGCAACATCCCTCTCCTCCCCGAAGTAAATAACACGCAACCAATAAAAGGAGACTCACCCGCCTCTTCGGCTTCCCGTTAGCCAATCGAAACCCATTTTGCCTCCAGAGGCCGGGACGGTTGCTGGGGCTTACCGTGGCGTCATTCGAGGTCAAAGGTAGAAGAGTTAAAAAAAAAAAAGAGCGAGAGAGGGGTGGTGGTTGCTGCCGCTGCTGCTGCTTCCTGGCCGTGAGAAGGAGCTGGCCGTCTGGCCGCGCCCTAGTCAAGAATGGCGGTGGAAGCGGCGCTGGCAGCGGTCGGAGGGAGAGACGGGGCTGAGCAGGTCCTGAGCCGCTTCAATGAACAGGTACTGACAAGATTCCGCTGGTCCTCGCTCTGTTAGCGGCACCGCCCCCCTTTGTCAGCCGGTAGCCTTCGGGGCACCCTTCCCATCTTCCGCCCTCCAGGTGCTGAAGAAGCAACGCCCATAATTCCCACTTGGATTAAGTCTGGTGCACTGGGGAGAATGGGAGTTGCAGTCCATGCACCCTTGCATGACGCTAGGATAAAGAAGCCTCTGAAGAGAAGCCCATCCCTCCCGCCAGTCCTCTGGGCATCCTTTCTGAGCCCTTCACTAGGGTCTGGGCTGCCTAGAGCAAAGACGGATCCTCCCTTGCTGTTCTCGAGAGAAGCCAGTTCTTGTACCACCACCACCCCACCTCGACACTCCCAGCAAAGTGCATAATCTGGGTAATAGTGTATAAGATTGCCACGTCCTTACCTCTTCCATGCCATGCAATGCTACGCCATCATTACCTTTGTCTAATGGAAAGATGACTTTTTTTGTTCTGCCAAATATGAGCATTCAGCTCTGCCTATCATCCACACCAAGGATGTTTTTCTTTCTAGGCTTAATCCATTTCTTGTATCTTTCCCAGTAATAATATTATTTTCTCTTATCTTTTTTTTTGAGCAAATGCTATTAAATTTTACCCATCATGCATTTTCTGCCCAACATCCAGTACTGCCATGGTGATCACCATCACTATTGTAGGCTGTAATTTCTGCTATTTCAATATTTATATTTTTCCAGAATATAATGCATAGATTCTCAAAAACCTTTCCCACTTCCTTTAGGGTCACGTTACTTCCTCTTCTGTGTATGCATACGAAAATGCAAGCTTACGCAATGAATTCAACAAAGTCTATATCAATAATCCATGACACTTAACCACAGTAAAGGTTCTGTAACAGTTAGAATTATAATTTTACACTTTGTGTAAAAGTGACACTTCTGAGACAAAAAAATTGTCAAATATTAAGTTCCATGAAAATAAGTAACTGATTTATTTTTTCTCCAGGATCATATTTTACACCTTTTCTCTTTGAACTTTCCTCATTTTTAGGATTTTTGTTTTTTTTTTTATAATTTTTTATAATTTTTATAATTTGAAGAATGGAAAGCAAAATTTCTCATTTGGTTAGATATAAACCTTTGTTTGTTTTTCTGTATTATGAGTTGAGTAATTAAGTTCTACTCCTTTGGGTACTCCTCTACACAAAATTACCTTCAGCAGCCTGCCCTCCCCCCAAAGGTAGTTGCTTGGCTACTAAAAAGACAGCTCTAGCAACACTGCTAATCGATACTGCTTGATAGTATATTGCTAAGATAATTGAAATGTCTAGTTAAAATAATTTGCTAGGCCCTGGTTGAAATATCTATTGCTTGATGGTGATCTCAAGAATTTTTTTAACTTGGGTCAAAACACATCCTATAATTTGTTAGAACATATTACTACTTGCATTATGTAGTCCCAGATGTTTGTATGCGGATTAAAATTTGAGATGCTTCTTGCCACATATTTGATGCAATAACTCTTTCACTGCTGAATATTTTAATAGGCATATTCACTTCTAGCTTCCTTTTTGTTGCCATGGTTAATAGTCATGGTAACCTGTTGTCCATGAACTCAAACTTTGTAAAATCCATCTTGGCACTGTCTTGGTAAGGGCCTTTTGCTAATAGCTCTGTTGTAATAATTCTGATAGAGCAATCCTGTATAAACCCCTCTGAGTTGATGGGGTTTCATTCTAAGTATGCATCCTTAGGATTGCACTGTCAAGAGTATTAAGGCTGGCATTTCAGAGGGTGGTTTGTCACCTGGCTGGGGAAAAATCGCTAACTCTGCAGTCCTAAGTGGGTTAGGGCTGCTCTGTCCAACATGATCATTCGTAATTGTAAAAAAATGTATTAAGCCTCAATAACTGTGCCTCAGATTTCCATTTCTCCAATTAAACATAGGTATAGAAGGCAAATGAATTGCTTGCTAATCTGTATTCATGTTTAATTCAAAACTAACTCAATTTTGGTAAAGGTTCAGACATTGAATTAAAGTTTGTTTTAGCAAACTGCAAGTGTGTATGAAAAATGTATATTCACAATTTTTTTAAAAAAAATGACTTTTGCTTATCTCTTCAGAATAGGTCTACTTTCAAATTTGAGTCATCAGATGAAGAAAAAAGAAAGGTAAGCATGTTAATTCCGGGCATCAAACTGTATGTACATGAAAAAATATTATGATATATGAAGTTTGGTTTGGTTGAGTAGTACGCATGTGATTGAAGCTGACAGCTTTTACAACAGCAATACAATTATGTTATTGTACTTGAAGGTACAGAAGAAAAAACATTTTTCACACATGGCAATTGAATTGATAATAGCAACAACCAACATTTCGTTCCCAAAGAGGAAGCAGGCATCCTAAATGCACATGATGACATGGTTCCGACAGATGAAACTCTTCAAAAGAACTTTGAGGCATTGTTTATCTTAAAGAATCTTTTATTTGAGAAACAAACTATCAGCACTACATAGTTAAAACCAAAAACTGAATTCCCCTTCCCTGAGCACAAAGTAGCAAAGCACAATTCCCTCCTCCAATTAACAGTCATAAATCACATTCCCCAATTAATTTGAAGTGCGGGCTTTCTCCCCAGCTCTCCAGCCCGCCAAATCTTTATCAATTCTGGGCGCAATAACCTTGGATTCCCACGGCTGAGTTATTATTGTTACGACTAACTGGACTCTTATCCACATCCCCCCTCCCAGCATCAACTAACTCTAAAAGCGAAAGAGAAAAGATGGCTACATTCCCATCTGTTGTCAAAGCAAGAACATCCGATGTTAGCAGCGTTGAAACATGAGTTGTTTAATTTGCTTGTTTGCTTCTCAAGCTTTTTTGTTTAGGTCATGCCTTTGAACTAAAAAACATGGGTAGTTATTTACTTTAATTTTTCCACAACATTATACAAATTGGATTATTGCAATATTGTTGGTGATTCAGGATGCCTCTTAAAAAATAGATAAATTGATGGTGACTGCAGGCTTATTCTGCACTGTACGAGGGGGATCCCAAGCCTACATTTTCTAGTAACTAATTTCATGATTTTCTACATTATATGCAAATTTGTCCCTTTTTGGAAAACACTTATATGTACATTGAGTTTCTCTGGTTGTGGGATCAGTACTCCAATCATAGAAAAAAGAAAAATGAAACAGACAAATGAAAATTTTATCCTTCAGAATGGTGTCTGCAGATGGTTGGTATTGAGAACAAGTTTTACCGTCCTCGACTTATGACCATAATTGAGGCCAAAATTTCTGTTGCTAAACGAGGTATTTGTTAAGTGGGTTTTTCCCCATTTTACAACCCGTTCATTTTACAACCTGTTCTTGGACGTGACTTGGGCGACAGGTTCCTGTGTGATCCAGTTGGATTTTTCTTTCGCCAGCTGCTGAGCTGGTTTCTTTCTCACTGGTGGTCCCGGTCTATTCTGTTTCTGAGGATAAGGGACTGGACAACTCGCTGCTCGATGTCCTTGTTGTCCACATCTGAAGCACTTGATCAGTAGGCCTGCAGGTAGTCTGGGATTGTCAGTAGCCATAGCGGTTGGAGGCTTTCAGGAGGGGGGTGGCTGTCATTTGGGTTGATCTGGCCTCGGCTCGTCTTCTTGTGAGGGTGGCTTCTTATAGCGGGCGAGCTGAACCTCCAGTCTTACTGCTGCCTGGTACCATTCTTGCAGGAACTGCTCGATAGATACAAACCTGGGAGAGGTGGTCATGCAATCCCTCCTTGAAGTGATGGACTAGGGATTGCTCAGGCCACCTCTCTATTCGGCTGGCTGTCTTGCAAAACTCTCGTACGTATTCCATTGCAGGCCTGCCGGCTTGCTTTATCTTGTGAACTTGCTCTTCCACTTCGAGGGCAATGGATGGGTCCTCAAACCTTGCTCTCAGCCCTAGGAGGAAGAGATGAGGGTCCTCCAGCTTGGGTGCTTGCTCAGATGCTTCCCCTTCCAAGCTGGAAGCAACCACGTCAACCATAGCAGCTGGGTTCAGGTAGAAATAGGCACAGTGGTTCAAGTGAGAGCGCACCTGGTTGAGGAAAAAGATCAGCTTCTCTGGATCCCCATCAAAGGTTGCTCTAAGAGGTGGCACCACCAGTGGTTGCTGGCCTCCCCACTGTGGATGTTGCACCCCAATTGTTGCTGCCCCCCCCATGGTGGCTGCCATATCCCAAGTTGCTGCAAGCCTCCCAGTGGTTGTTGCACGTTCCGGGGCTGGTGCCACCCCCACAGCTCTTGCTGCATTGCTCGTGGCTGCGGCATCCCCAACTGCTGTATGATCCCCAATGGTCTCACGGCTGCTGTAATGGCACCCCCAGGTGCTGCGGGCCTCCCAGTGGTTGCTGCATGACTGGGAGCTGCTGCCATCCCCACTGCTGTTGGCCTGCAAGGGATTGTGGTATCCCCAGTTGCTGTAGGCCCCCCAGTGGCCCCGGAGGTGGTTGTTAGATTCCCATCGGTTGCGGGCCCTTAAGCGATTGATGCATGTTCGGAGGTGGCGGCCAGCCCCCATTGCTGCTGTACTTCTAGTGATTGCTGACCCTCTGGTGGCAGCTTCACCCCTGGTTGTTGCAAGACCCCCATCTGCTGTTGCACATTTGGGGGCTGTGGCCACCCCCAGCTTGGCTGCTCCACCATCAGTGACTGCTGGCTCCCCACCTGTGGAGGCTGCAGCCTCCCCCATTGCTGTATGGGTCCTGGGCTAGGTGGCCGGTAAGCACGTTAATCTGAGGTTTGACTATCCCGGTGACGGCTTGGGCTCTTAACTCATCAGCGGCGATCTGGGCTTTTGGAGGGGCGACAACTGGAGCTGTTGTCCCTGTGGGGCTGGAGGCCATGGTAGGTGGCTTCGAGGATGGGGAGGCTGCCTGATCTGCAGAGGTGGGACTGGAGGCTCCCCTTGGCAGGAGTTGGTGGCTTCCTCGCCAATCATCATGAACGCTCATGTATGAGGGACGGGAAAGTTGTTCTCCACTTTTCATTTCTAGTTCCTCAAATCTTTCCACCAACTTTTCCACTGATTGACTATGGGCTGCAGACAGGTACTTCTACTCACCCAAATCCTCTGCGGTAGTCGATTTTATGGTTCTCCACTGATCTGGGAAATGCAACGTGTGGGAATCCCCTCTTTGCATCTCAACCTCATCCGCCTTCAAAGCACTTGATTGTGGCAAGGCTGTCTCGAGGTGTCTGGAATTTCTACTGGGTAGGGTCCATTCCAATGACCAGATCAGCTGTCCTCACGACTTGGGCCTTGCCCCCAACGGAGAGGCCTGAAAAAAGTTCATTCTCCACCGGCGCGCTGGCCTGCGCTCCCCCCTCTGGGGCAGCAGCAACTGCCGGGGTGCTGGTTTCAGGCACTCTTTCTTTCTCCATGCTGAAATCTTCCCCGAATCTTTGTCAGTCTATCCCTCAATTCTAGGGATAGCGATATTATCTAGGTTTTGGTGAATCTAGGAAATAAGTATTAGGAAATTAATGAGAGCCCCAATTCCAAAAGACATCAAGCTGTTGGATCAGAAGAATAAAGGGAAACAAAATTTATGGTTCCTTTGAGAGTATTATAGTGTACTTAAGAAGATGGAAATTATAGGCAAGTTTCTGAATAATGCAGCTATAAAAACTCTCATACGTGCCAGTAAAGCATTGCATATAAAGGAGTTGCTTTCAGCATTGCTAGCATCTAATTAATGTTTCATAAATCTGAGACCTTTTGCTGTTCCCAGGAGTTAGCATTTTTCACATAAATCCTAAGCTTCCCTCAAACCTGGATTTCTTTTAACTGTAAAGTACATATATATGTAGTAGGACTGATTCTTGTGATTTTTGCAGAAGAGAAGGCTGCTGGAAGAATAAATTCTTAAAATAGGAACAGTGTATAAACACATGGTATGAGGCTGCATGCATTCTCTAGAACAGTGATGATGAACCTTTTAGAGACCGAGTGCCGAAACTGCAACCCCAAACCCACTTATTTATTGCCGGGTGCCAGGTGGGCATGGCCCAGGTGGTCATGGCAGATTAGGTGGGAGTGGCCAAGGTGGGCGTGATCACCTCGATGTTGCTCGTTGGGAGGGATGCCTGTGGGGGCCAGTTAGGGTTGGGGGAGATCCAGGGGGTCTCTGGCAGGTGGGGCAGTGGGCAGGCTCGTCCTGCGGGGTGAGGCGAGGCAAGGCGAGGCAGGCAGGGGTGCCATTGTCACAGAGCAAAGTGTGGCAGAGGCGGCTGCTGCCTGACACCATCGGCCCCTGCACACAGAGGCCAGCGAGCGCATGGGTGCTGGGATGCTTCAGGCCATGTGGGACCTTGGCAAGTTAGTGGGCGGCTGGTTGAAGAAGACTGTTGCCATCTCCAGTGCATGGCCTGTGTGCCCACAGAGAGGGCTCTGAGTGCCACCTCTGGTCTAGAAACTAGAGAACTATACAGATCCAAAAAGCATATATTTACAGATAAGCAAATTGTAATTGGTTAATTTGCCAGTTCCTGGTTTCTTTCCTCTTTACTTTTGCTGTTCTCACCTTATTTGAGACTCATTTGGATATCAAATAATATAAAGATTTGATTGAGGTATAAAAACTAAGAAAAAAAAATACAAATTAGTTCCTGTCAGAACTAATCCTTTCATCACCCCACCATCCAGCCAGAACTGATGAAGCTTCTTGGATGAGAAGCGAAACGTCGTCTTCTTCCTCAAAGAAAAATACAGTCTGGTTGCCTTTAGAAAAAGCATCTTTGAGACAACCATGATCTAGATGACTGAGACTCTCCACAGACATTAAGAAAATACAAATTATCACCTTTTCCATATACCACTAAGTCACAGTTGCAATTAATAAGCTAACACAACCCATGGTGTCAAAGTGAGGTCCTTCCCTTGAACGTAATTTATTTGTTCACATTATTCTAAGCCAAAAACAATTGTTTGATAATTGGCATGCTATATAATCCCAGCCACTGATCTGCTTAATGAATTTAACTTAATAAGGGTAGTTCAGATTCTGCTTCTACTAAATAATTTATTAGTTGTTTCTAATCATTCATTTATTCTGCCGCTAAAAATACATTTTAGGGCTGTTTGCTTAGCTTAAATTTTAAACTCTTTTATCTTCATTAATTTGATTGGCTGACCATGGAAATGATTTAAGTTGTTGAAAAACAAATATGGCTTGGTTAACTATTGTTACCATTTACTACTGTAATATGGAAATTAGCTCTTTATGGAGGCTTATGTGCATTTACCCTGCCTTTTTCCTTGTCTCATTTCAGTTGCCAGCCAGTTCAGATTCATTTGATTATGGTTGGTAACATTTGAGGAAGTATATTTCTTATTAAACCCAAATGACCAGCATGTATTTTAAAACTTCACCAGAGGAATGTTTATGATCAAAACCATTAAAAATTATACTGTAATATTTTCAGCATTATCCAAAGATAGAAAATCCATCCTTCTTGGTTGTTTTAACTAAATACAAATTCTCTTGGTGTGTTTTAATTTTATATGTAGTTTGTACAAAGAAGCAGTCTTTGGGCAGCAGTTACCATCTATGTTCTCTGTCAAGCAGTCATGTTAATCTGTTGGAGCAAAAGTCACAAATCATCCTGGTGTCTTTTAACAACTAATCCATTTATTACCAGAAAGTTCCATATGCCAAGCAGCCCACTTCTTAAGATTCATCAAATCTTGTGGCTTTCTCTAGACCAGGCATGTTTAACTTGCGACATATCGCGACTTTTCCCCCATTGCCGGCAATAGGGGTGGCACGGTTTCAGTATGATGCATCCGGCTGTTTGACATGCCTGCTCTAGACAGTAGCAAATTACAGTGATCAAAAATCAGACCCTTTGCTATTTCTTGTCTGATTATGTTCTCATCATACCATTCTAAGATAGCCTTCCCCCAAGCTGGTGTCCTCCAGATATTTAGATTAAACTGTCTCAGATTTGCATCCAGGTTTGGAAACACCATGTTAGACAGTACAATTAGGCTCAATGTGGAGAATGAGTTTGGCCATTGTGTTTTGTAAATTATGATTTATGGCTTAGCACAGTTTATCAGCTTAGGAAATTAACATACAGTGGTTTATCCTGGTAGGATGCTTTTTTTTTTTTGCTTGCCTACCTGAACTCAGTTGCTAATGTGGTTGCTAATGTCAAGGACTTTGGTTCTGTGCCATGTAGAATCAATAGTGGGAATGATGTTGACTTTCTGCAGTCTGAGTTGAGTTATCAAGAAGCTGGAAAGGGGAGATCAGCTAATTATTTAATTTATCCAAAGAGTTCTTATGTACTTCATTATAACATAACTTCCTAGTGAAAAGCTACAAGCCTCTATTGTGTTCAATAAATTTAAAAACATTTGATGAGCCTCCTACTGAGGAGTTAATCAAAATCAATTGAGAATTTAGGATTGGGATGTTCCTGGGACAAAAAAACCCCTCAGCATAATGAACTACAAAATCTTAAGGCCAATCGAGCATGACACAATGACAATTATTTGTGTAGGAGGCAAGGAACATCATGTACTTGGCAAACAAATCTTGGTGAATCCAAAACACTGGGGACTGCCTGGGGTCTTATATTTTGCTTTCCAGTTATTAGACCCTGTTGCAATAATTGCTTGTTTCTAAAGAAGAGACACACCAAACTGTGGAAGGAGTTTATTGCAGATCAGTTTTATTTTATTTTAGTTCCATTTACGTAGTTTTGATAGTAATAACTGCCAAGCTCAGCTAGATTGTTTTCTGGAATACATTTCTAAACTAAATCTTGGACGGTAACATATATAATACAGTGTTTCTATTTGGTTGACAGTGATTATTCCAAGCACATGCTTGCACAGAGGTAGCGAAAACAACACCAAACAAGCACAAGAGTGAAATGGATCATAGTTTGGATATAAGCCTTATTGATTCAAGCAGAAATCCATAGGGATGAACTGCCTATAGATATTACCGGAGAAATACAAGTTTTTAACTGAGATGTGAGAGTTTTCACCTCATGAAACACCAAATGGGGCTGAGAAATGGAGAACAGCCTAAAAACTGAATATAAACATTCTGACATGTCCTGATTCTGGAACATACTTTGTATTCTTTTAGTCATTGTCTTTGTAATAACAGTTGTATGTTCAAAATAAACAAGATTTTAGATCTGGTTGTGGATGGGAGTTGGTTTTTTTAGTGATACTTTCCAGACTTATTAATAACTTTCTAGCAATAAACCAAGTAGAGAACACAATAAATAAACATTATGAAGACCATTAAAACTTTGTGATTATGGATTTGTATATTCCAGAGGAAATAATATCTGTTTTTCCATCTTCTTTATTTAGCAACTATGTGAAGGAATATTGCAACTATTAAGCAAAGATATAAATACATCCTATAGAGTCACTTGCCTAGAAGCTCTTCGCATCCTCTCAAGAGACAAGAAAGTCTTAGTTCCTGTAACGACAAAGACCAACATGCAAACCTTGATGAAGCTAGCAAAGCTGGATACTCTGGAAGATCATTTGGAGGATGTGACTGATTTTCCCGTCATAGTGGAAGCTTTAAAATGCCTTTGCAACATTGTTTTTAATAGCCCAGCTGCCCAGAAACTCAGTTTAGAACTGAACTTGGCAGCTATGCTTTGCAATCTTCTGAGAAAGTGCAAGGACCAGCAATTTGTGGAAGACATTAAGTGCTTTGATCTACGACTCCTCTTTCTCCTTTCCCTCCTGCACACAGATATCAGATCCCAGCTGCGTAATGACCTCCAGGGTTTGCCCCTGTTGACTCAGGCCTTGGAAAGTGCATTTAGCATAACGTGGACAGATAAGTACACCACAGCTGAAGACCAAGAGATGTCACAATTGTCTCTTCAAGAAACAGATTGTGCCATTGAAGCATTGAAAGCTCTCTTTAACGTCACTCTTGACAGCTGGAATGTACACAGTGAGGTAAGGCTTGAATTGAGATCATTCCGATCATATTTATTTCTGTTTGTAGATTTCTGCGTTGATGTTTATGGATGCAGCTATATACAGCCCAAAGAGGCAGGCAGGCCACAGTCAGTAAGTTTATCCAGAACAAACTACAGGTAGCCCTTGACTTACAACAGTTTATTTAGTGACCATTCAGAGTTACAGTGGCACTGAAAAAAGTGACTTATGATGATTTTTTTACACTTACAACCACTGCAGCATCCCTGTGGTCATGTGATCAAGATTTGGATACTTGGCAATTGGTTCATATTTATGACGGTTGCAGTGTCCTGGGGTCATGTGAACAGCTTTTGCGATCTTCAATTATTCACTTAACAACTGCAGCTAGAAAGGTTGTAAAATGGAACAAAACTCACTCAACAAATATTTCACTTAACGGCATAGATTTTTGGCTCAATTGTTGTCAGAAGTCGAGGACTACCTGTATGTATGGATAAAATACTCAGTTGTTTTTTCATTTCCAAATGGCAGCAGTTTAGTTCTGTTTCAAAACATTATCTCAACTAGTGATGGAATACCAAAGGATATATTTACTCTCTATTTCGCTGGCTTGCAAATAGCATAACCAAAAAGTACCGAACTACTAAGGGAAAGAATAGCTGTTTCCTTTACTTGTTTATAAACATTTCTGATAGGTATTCCCATAGCTCCTAGTTAAATGTGTACATATCTTTCACTGTGTACATGCAAACACCAAATAAATTAGAACAGCAAATTGTTGCAAAGTTAATTCATGTCAAATTAATATATAGCAAAGAAACCTTAAATAAATAAGATAGATTGAGGCAAATATCAGTAGATTAGCATTTCAGAGAAATATATTGTAGTGTGACAGGAAGAAAAATAATACGTAAGCTAATAATTCTCATTCCAGAAATTACATACTTCCAATAAGCTATTTGAATGCTAAATTTTATTGGGTGCATTTTGACAACATTCTGCCATCATTGATGCCCCAAAGAGAAAAGTCAAAAGCCTACATAAGGAGAATGCAAGTTAAAACTATGATCTGAAACTGTCTGTATATTGATGAATTACAGTTTCCATCATTATTTTGATTCCCTATATTGATTAAGATTGCTGGGTGTTGAAGTAAAGTATGTCTGAAAAGCAGTAGGTTGTCAGCTCTCAGTGTTCACGTTATAGGAGAGGAAAAAATTAATTGGAAAGGAGGGAATGGAAATTCATTATGAATATCAATCCAATGTCTGTCATTTAGTGGTGCAATTTTTTTAAAAAATAAAGTAACAGATGTTCTATATTTTGTACATCAGTTTTGGGTAATATAACAAATAGATTCCTTAAAACAGAGCTATCTTATTCTAATAGTAGACTAAACATCTCATATTTTTAGAAAATACCTTGCAATTTAACTAAACACATACAGTTGTATGCAAGAGGTTAGGCATCTCTGGTTTAATTGTATATTTCAGGGAAACCCTAAGTACTGATACAACCTCATGTTACTTCAAAATTAAACATTACCTCTTTCTGCAAATTTGAGTGTGAGTCATTTATAGGTTCAGAATAAGACAATAGTGAATATGATATATGCAGAAGTCTCTTACAAATTTGTATTAAGTACTTTAATTACAAGAGTAAAAATAATACAAATGGAACTTAGAGAAAGAGAAGAAAATGGAAAGAATTAAAAAGTGCAAGAAAAAAGTAAAAGAAAAGACAATATATTAAGGAAAAAGAAAAATGTATAAAGATGTGACCTGCAGTATTCCTCTCATAAGTACAAATAAAAAGTTGTTTAATGGTATAAGGTTAAACAGATATCTCTTCATCTGATATTCCGTCTCTTATATATAAGCAAATCCATAAAACATCAACTTTTCAAGTGGGATATCAGCAAAAAGTCCATAAAGAGTTGCCAGAACATTGCCCCCCAAAAAGTCTTATTTTAACCTTGATCAAATAAACAAACTTTATATTCTTTCCATTTATGTCTAACAATCTTAATTTTTAATTCAATGAAATATTTGTAGGATTTTATTTCTCTTCAAAGGTGCTTTTTCAAGAGGCAACTGGACTTTCTTGTTTTTCTTTGAACACATTTCATTCTCATCCAAGATGCTTCTTCAGAGCTGAAGAAGCTTCTTAGATGAGAAACGAAATGTCTTCAAAGAAAAATAAGAAAATTCAGTTGCCTCTTGCAAAAGCTACCTTTGGGACAACCATGACCTGGATGACTGAGAATCTCCATAGACTTTTATTTTTCTTCAATTTTTCTTTATTGCAGTGCACAAATTCCATCAAGGCTTTAACAAATCTTTTTGCACATATAAGAAAACATTTTGCTGGTCATTCTTTCAGTTTATCATTTGTATTTCCTGTTTGATTTTTAATTTTTAAAACTTCAGACAGTTACTTTTATATAATGTCATTTTTTTGGTAAAGTGTCATTTTCCAAATCATTATCTTGCTCTGTCATTCTTTCATTTATCTTGTCATATAAAAATTGTTCCACATTCTTTCATTAACATTCTGTAGACATAGTCTATCCATAGAAGCAGACATCATTGTTGACAATGTTGATATTGTAGTTAATTTCTGGCTCGATTCTTGAAAGTTCTTTTTTGTTATAACATTTTATAAATTCCAATATTAACATCAGACTTGTATTTTTTTCTTCGGCTTAAAATCTTTAATCCTTCTAGCGCCCAGTTTCTAAAATCATTTATCTTTTTCTGTGATTTGTATTTGTCAAGATAGGCAAAATTGTTTCCCAAAGTTTTTGGTTTTTATAGTTAATTCCAAAACCTCATAGTAAAAGTCAATATTCCAAATTTCTCCGGACTCTTATAACATTTTAGATCAAAATTTTACTTAACTTTTTGCAGTACATTTCAAACTCTTCTTATGCTTGTAATTAATTTTTTCTTTTTTTCAGAGCTGAATATAAACTCACCCAATAAGTCTTTTCAAATTTGTCATTTTAAGATAGTTAATAGGCCATTTTTGAAAGTAATTAGAAAGTGAATTTTTGCAAATTTAGTGTGCTTTAAAAGGCTGTGCCGCAGTCACAAACAAGATGACTAATCCTGTCTTCCTAATAATAATCCTCCCAGCATTCAAATTGCAGAAAACTGCTGTCCTGTTTTCCCTCTGTCAAGAGCAGCCAGCCAAAGCACATGTGGGCAATCTCCCATCCTCTCCTTATCTGGAGAGATTGCAAGGAACTGGTCTCCTCATCAGTTCCTTGGCCTTTGCCTCATCTTTATTCATATTCAGTTCACCATACCACCCCAGACATCTATGGGGAAATGATTAGTTTCTAATTATTGCCTTACTAAAGCATTCAGACTCTTTTCAGCTTCAGGGCATAGCATCATCTTTAAACAATCCAACTCTATTAATTAACCAAATTTACAGTTAAATAATGACTTTTAGAATATCCTTTAAAAGTGATATGGAGCAAGTAACTGAGATATTTTGAGAAAATATGAACTCCACATTTCAGATCCCATGCTTATTTACATATTTATATTTTGCTATTTTTTAAAAAAAGGTCAGCAAGGCTGGTGCTGATCTAATTTCAGTTGGAACACTGTTCCAAATGAGAGGAACAACAATGGTACAAGTGTAGCATGGCTGTAACACTGCTTCAAAGATGGCACTCAACGGATATCTCTGTCATCTCATTGGACAAGCAGAAACAGCTGGGAGAATTACATAATTCTAACACAGGGGTCTACAACCCCTGATCTGCAGACCAGTACCGGGCCACAGCATGCCAGCAATCGGTCTGCACAAACAAGCAAAGCCCCATCTGTGGGATATAGGCAGCACACAAAACCACACACCCTCCAGTCTGTGGAAAAACCTCTCTCCATGGAACCGGTTCCTGGTGCCCAAAAGGTTGGGGACCTCTGGTCTAGCATATATCCCTGACCCAAGATACAGTATGTGATTAAAGATGACAACCAGCAACTTTAATTGCATTTGGAAGCCAACTGGGAACAACTTCTCAGTTCTTGCAGTTAGCATGCCCCTAGCTACTTAAACTCTTCATTCTGGACTAGTGTACCTTCTGAGTAGTCTTCAAGGGCAGCCCCATATAAATATATTGCAATAATCCAATCAAAAGATGACCAAATCATGAGTGACTGAAAAGCATGAAGCTTTTCATTGTTTCAGTTACAAAATGCTCATAACTGGTGTGTGAGTTGCAAAGGTCCTTCTGTAAATCTCACAGTAAGCAAAAAAAAAAAAAAAAGCAAACAATGCATTAAATGCTAAATTTTCAGAAAGTTGCTGCATCTAAATGTTTATTCTCTGGAGGTTTTTATTCCGTCAAAAATTCGTTGAAACATATGACTTGACCAGAGGGGGCAAACTTTTATTGTACATGGCAAGTCTGTTTTTGAAAAATAATATTTTCTCAGGTCAGATTCTCATACAGATCTTTTTTAGTAATCATTTAAGAATGGCTAGTTAGATTTTTATTTTTTAAAGAGAAAATTGGCAGTATCTGAATTAAATCTATGGGCAAGATTTAGTTCAAAAAAACAAATTCAGGGGGAATGATAGATCCCTGGACTGAAAGTCTCTCTCTACAGGAATGTATTAGGAAGACATATGGGCCATCTTCTGGAGATTGGTCAGGTTCATCAACAGTCCAATATGGATGGATGGTGAAAATCTGCAATTTTACTTCCAAATTTTGCTGTGTAGTATTAGTCAGGGAATAGCTAGATTACAGGTGACAAATAGAAACTAGAAAAAATAGAGCTAAGAGGCTGGATCCTGGCATTTATAAGGACTGGTTATTTAATTTAAGTCTCATTTAATGCTGAAAAGAATGATGGACATAAGTGACATAATCCTGCATGAATAACAGTGCTGTGGAATGGGGCAGTTTATGGGATGGAAGGAGGCTGCTGGCTTTAATGAACATGTAGTTTAAAACAAGAATAATTCAAAATATGTGTATCAAAAGCTTTCAGATTGATTAGAATTCTATAGTGTGATCGTCTTCTTATTTTATATCTTTTCATGATTTTGAATTTCTGCTGTGGAGCCTTCATAATATAATATGTTCCTTTTTATAATTGGATTTATACAGAATGATTCTCATGAATTTCGTTATATGACTGCCATTCTGCGTCATTGCTTATTGACTCTGGGCCCTACCGAAGATAAAACTGAAGAATTACACAGGTTAGTGAAATTACAAATTCAGTTATTCTTTTTTTTTTTTTTTTTTGTAAAAAAAATTTATTTTCAATTTTACAATGCATTACATTCATAAAAATACTTCAGATAAAAAAATAAAGCAGATTGATACACACAACTTTCGGTATTGCTCACCCATTTCCCCCCAAACCGCATCCACCCTCTAACCTATTTCCCTCTTTCCCTCTTCTTCCTCTTCCTCACTCTCCCCCTCTCCTCCTTCTCCTCAACCTTCCTACTTGCTTCTCCCCTTCTTCCTATCTTCTCGCTCCGGATGCGGTCCAGGGGAAATGCCCGAGCAATTCCTCTCTCCAAATTAAAACATCAATATTATATACAATAAAACTATTTCTACTTATCTGAGCTACTTAAACTTCAACCCATCTTCCCCCCCTCCCTCCCCCCCCCCGACTTCCCAGAGCCAAGTACAGGGTTATACAAACATATTAAACATAATCTATTTAAGTTTATTAATTATACAATAACCAAAATCATACTAACCCTTAACTCTCTTCAAACTTTAACATCATAAGTTTATAAACAAATTCATTACTCATAAAATAAGTGAAACTTTGTAGTTCCATACTTCTTCTGAACATATTCTATCCATCTTCTCCATACATTAAAATATCTCTCTTGTGAATGGTCCTTTAAATAAGCAGAAATTTTAGCCATTTCTGCTAAATTAGAAACCTTAAATACCCATTCTTCTAAAGAAGGCAGAGAATCCTTCTTCCAATATTGACCCACCAATAATCTTGCTGCTGTTATTAAATTCAATATTAAGATAGTTTCTTTAGCATCAAAATCCACAAAAATACCCAAAAGAAACAACTGGGGAGTAAACTTAATCTTCCTTTTAAAAACCTTTTGAATATTCCACCAAATCATAATCCAGAAGGCTTTAATATTTTTACAAGTCCACCAAACATGAAAATAGGTTACATCCAAGCAACCACATCTCCAACATTTAGGTTGCAGGTTCAGGTACATACAAAACAACTTTTTAGGATCCAGATGCCATCTATAAAACATTTTATAAAAATTTTCCCTCAAATTTTGAGCCTGTGTAAATTTAACATTTCTAATCCAAATTACCTCCCATAAATCCAATGAAATTGGTTCCTGAATATTCTGAGCCCATTTAATCATACAATCTTTTACTAACTCTGTTTCCGAGTCCAGTTTTATTAACTCATTGTAAATTCTTTTAATATGGGCATATTTCTGATCCTTAATCTGAATTACCAAATTTTTATCTACTAAAGTAATTCCCACTTTCTTATCTAAAGTCCACCTCTGCACTATTTGCAAATATTGAAACCACGATTGTAAAATATTTTCTTGCCTTAACACATCTGAAGACTTTAGTTGCCAATCAGTACCCGACCAAATAAGTAACTCTTTGTACGAAATGTTATCAAAATTCACCCCCTTAGAAAATTCAGTTATTCTTTTTTTTTTTTAATTGATTTTTTTTCAAAAATTTTACAAGTAAACATCCACCCCCCCCTCCCAAACCACCCCACCCTCCCCCCCCGACTTCCCAGAACTGAATATAGGATTATTTAACAAATTTTAAAAAATAACGTATACAATTTATAAGATAATTAATAATAATAATAAAAATCATAATAATGATATATATAATAATAATATACGTAAAAAAAAGGAAGAAGAAAAAAGGGAAAAAGAAAAGAGAGAGAGGGAAAATTCAGTTATTCTTAAAATGACATTCTAGTTAGGTTTGGTTCTCAGCTATTATATCTAAATAATGATCTAAGTAAGTTAGTGCTTTTTGTATATAGTGGACACGTTTCCATAAGTTTTAATATTATGATTAATCTTACGGATTCTGAAATAATTGATCTCTTCTTAAAGTAGTCACTTAATTCCAGGGACTATACAAAACGAAAGCAAGGCTTACCATCTGAAATTTTGTTTAAAACTGAATTAATGTAATGAGAGCTTCTTTGCTCAATATTGTATAATGATTTATGTTTTACTCCAGTGGTAATATTGTTATGATACAGAGTTGTCCAATATCTTCCAGGATATCATTTTTTTTAAACATTTTAGAAAAGAATTGTCACTATTACAATTTAAGGATTTTTTTCTGTAAACTTTTGGTTTTAGACCTGTTGAAGCTAGCCACATAAAAAAAATTCAAAAGCCACCTGCAAAAATCTTCCAGTTTTTGAAAGTAGGAAACTGCAGGATGTTTATGCAATTAATGAATTTTTATCATTTATTTATTAGATGAGCCCAAATACAATATCATTCCAGAGTCCCATTAGATAATCTAGAAGGGACCTGAAGCATATATAGTCTGTGGGTGACAGGCAGAAGGCACTGGAGACAAGTATCTCACAAGCCCTGTGGCATGCAGGACTTTAAAACAACTTGCATATTGAATTGCATCCAGAAACCTACTGGAAGCTAGTATAGCTCTCATAACAGTGCTGCTACATGGGTGTATCACAGTGTGCATATGCTACCACATTCTGGACCCAGGTGTATCTTCCAAAAATTTTACACATAGACTGTATTTTAATAGTTGAACTGAGAAATAAAGACATTAATGAGTAGTGAGCAGTAACTCCCAAGGGTACAATTGATTCACAAGATTAAATTATGCAAAGTCCCTTTTGACCACAGTTGTCAGGAGCCACAAGGAATCCTAAATTGAACAACCAGCTTTTTCTGGGATAGTGCTACCCTATCCAAGTTAATGATGAAAAAGCCAGATCCAAGGATCAGGTCCTGACCCACAATCATTTTGTTTTAGGGTTCAGTTGGAAGGTTGAGTTAAAACTCGTTCTTCCCCATCCAGATTTTCATAGCCTCCAATCTCTGAGAAAGAATCTCAGTGGCATCCTTTGGATAAAACTGGTTTCAGAAGTCATAATGATAGCATATTTTCTCCAGCTTTTCCCTGAAAACCCAGTAAATTAAAAACTTTAAAATGAACATATATTAAATCTTATTTTGTACATCAGATACTTGGTTCATTGTTCTTAAATTATCACAGTAAAAGCTCTGTTTAAACAGTATTTTGAAATATTTACCCTACTGCCACACTTATTTATTGCTATTGTTATTCTAATATAAATAACCGGAAGATAACCTAAACTTTTCATTGCATAGCTCTTCATTGTTTGGGAGAGCAATTGTGAAAGACAGGATTTGTGTCCAGATAAGAACTTAATAAAAATCCCATAGTGCCCAATTTTTTAAAATTAAGGTAGTTCAGTGAAATGGTGTACCTACCTGAGTGACATAAAAAATGTAGACTGTTTGACAAAGACCTCAATATTCATAAGTTACTCAAAAATAAATTCAAAAAAATGCTTGTTTCATACTAAATACAAATCAATCAGCTGCTTCTTAGCTTTTTGGCTAAGATTAAATATAATATAGATCATGGAAAAAGCCTCTGCCTAGACCTTGTTGAGCTGTTGAATGTCATAAAAGTGCAGCCTGCGAAGGGTCTAATCTTATCCATTCATTTGTTTTCTAGTTCCCTCTTGTAAAGCGATTCTTTCAAGTATGCCTGGAGGGTCTGAATTTAATTTTAAAGAACTGTGAATGGAGACTTTAAAGGATATTCAGATATTACTTTATAGTTTTAATGATATTTTTTAAGAAAAAATACTATGTTTAGAGGATAAATCTGAAGGAAGGCTCTTTTTTAAATGTTTCTTATGAATATGAATTTAAATTAATAAAAGTAGAATGTTCATCTTATTAATTTAAATTTGTATTTATAGAGATATTTAAAAATTATTTTCCCTTCATTAATTAAAAATGAGTATAGTAAAGAGATTCTTTTGGTTCTGTGCATTCTATCACATAAAATAGCCAAATTTCAGTGAAATAAGTTACAGTAAATGCCATGTTTGACCATTCTGAAGATTTTAATCACAGCTTTCGCTAGAGCTAAAGTGTTGTTTGCTTTCACGTTTGCATATCAGGAGGGGGCTGAGAGCCTGAGTAGGTAGATGTCATGTCTCTGTGATTAATGATCTTTAGGAAGCTGAGAGAGAAAATAATATACGCAGCATTTCTACCCCCTGGAGAAGGAATGCAAACACTATTGTGCCGATCTGTGCATAGTCAGTGACTTCCTGGTAGGTGGAGAATTTCATACACTCCTCTGCCACAAATAAAACTGTCAGGTGGAATGACAAAGTTCAGAAAGCCAGACTCCAGTTATTGAAAAGAATAACTCGAGCACAGTGATCCAGAAAATTAATTTGGTAGGTGTTTGAGAACACCATTGCTTCATAAGAAACCAGCAAAAAGAAGCTTTCCGTCGAAATGATCCAAGCTTCCTTTATTTTTCTGAATTAAAATCTTATTGTTCTTGGTCAACCGTTGTTTTACTTCAAGCAGATTATTTTGTAAAAAGCAAAACTCAATCCCACATATGTTAAGCATTTCAATTTAAATTGGTCCTGCCTTAAGGAAGTTAAATAAGAGCACTGGCTGAAGAGACAAAATACTAGTAGACAGATACAACTGCACCCTAGTAAAATTCTTGCTTTAAGTGAAAAAAGGGATCCAAATACACCAGTCTATAACTCTTAACTTATATCTGAACATAACAATACTACTATATAGTTAGGTGAATCTGTTTAGGCTTACAAAGAAAGTTAATGGACCAAATGACTTGGAGAGGGAGGGAAATGTGATATAAAATGCAAGGGCTTGTTTGCAGAATTGTGAAACTGCTCATTAGCAGTAACTTTACAGATAGATATGCCATACTGTAACTTATAGTATACATAATATACATCATAGTAAAATCCAGCACAAAAAAAATCTAAAATAAAAAAATAAAATGCAAGATATGATAAAGCAGGTTAAACAAACTCTTACATAAAACAATAAGAACTGTTGTAATTTATAGCTATGGCTAATAAAATATCACTTAAAGGAGCAGTTCCAAAAATGCCTGTTAAAATAAAATGATCCTTGCCTGCTGTTAAAAGATCCTAATGTAGGTACCAAATGAATCCTTCTGGAGTGTCCCAGAAATGGGCTGCTAGTGTTGAAAATGCTATTGTCTTTATTTCATCTTACTTCACCTTTATAGGGTTGGAGAACCTGGCGAAGTGTCTTTAATGAAGGTCTCAATGTAGGACAATTTCTTAACCTTGGCACCATTTAAGATGTTTGGATTTCAACTCCCAGAATTCCCCAGCCTGCATATTGGCTGGGGAATTCTGGGAGTTGAAGTCTATACAGCTTCAACATAACACTGGTTTCGGACAATAAAGCCTCAAACCTTTAGGCATTTGTTGATAGAGACAGCATTTTAAATCTGGCCCAGAAGTGTATAACAGTCAGAAGAAAGCACAAGCCTACTATTTCATCAGTCACCTTTTGAACTTGATTCCAAGGCAATTCCACATATAGTACATTGCAGTAATCTAAGTGGAAAGTTACCAGAATACCTTTGCTGAGTGGTATGGCCAATTGGAGTCTGTGTTTACTTATATGCCACAGAGAATATAAAAATGATGATGTGATCAGGCAGCTGCTCTTTCCATGACCACCTTTCAGTCTGAATCATGGATGACAGAAGAAGCATGCTAGCAGAAGCAGCTACTAGCATACCGCTTCTAGACAGCATTATGACTCTGGTTTTATCCTACCCAGGGTGGGTAAGCTTTTACTTGCATGTTTCTGTACTCTTCCCCAAAAGTGCAAAATTCATAGCCAAGACACTTTTGTGTTTTGATTCCATATTGCATCCTGAAAATGCAATACAACAATTTAGTGAATTTCTGAAAATACCAATTAGAAAAGTGTAAAACAGTTGAAATGTAACTTGTAGTAGTATTGAGGTGCATTAGCTGTTGTATAAAATTACAACATTGTAATCCATGCTGTTATGTCCATATTTCAAGGGCTTCATTCGCATATTATGCACAAAAGTATGTATTATACTTATATTCAGAGAATACCTTTTAAAATTTCTTTCAGCAATGCGATCAACCTGTTAAGTAATGTTCCAGTCTCTTGTTTGGATGTCCTTATCAGTCCATCAGCTCAAGAAGAGGCAAAGGAAACTGATGTGAAATACAATGGCATGAATATGGATGCCATTCAGGTGCTTTTGAAGTTCATGGAGAAGAGAATTGACAAGGTAAGAACTTTTGAATTTGGGAGCCTTGTTCCATTGTTTGCAGCATAATGCTGCTTGGACTTTAATTGTGCAGTATTATAGAATGCTTCTTAATCAAAATAGTTTTTGCGTACTAACCCCCAAGTTTTAGATGTTTGAAAATAAATCAAGGTTAGAACATGGCCATGAGAAATATACGGTCATGGAACAAATTGAATATTCATCTGAATACCCAAACACAAATTAAATGTCAACGCTGCTAGCATCAGATGTTTTTGCATTGACAACAGGTGGAAATGTAGCCATTTTTTACCTTTTGCTTTTAGAGTTAGATGATGCTGGGAGGGCGGATGTGAACGTGAGTCCAGCTAGACAAAACAACATCATGCTAGCGAGAGAAACAAGGTTATTGTAACCAGAGCTGATAAGGATTTGTTCGGCTGGAGAACTGGAGAGCCCACTTCAAACTAATTGGGGAATGTGATTTATGACTGTTAATTGGAGGAGGGAATTGTGCTTTGATTCTATGTGCTCAGGGGAGGGGAATTCTGTTTTTGGCTTTGATTATGCACTGCCAATGTTATGTTACTCAAAATAAAGATTCTTTAAGGTAAACAATGCCTCAAGGTTCTTTTGAAGAGTTTCATCTGTCAGAACCATGACACTAAAACTCTGACTCAAAGTTGCATGTGGAGAATAAATAGTTCAGCTGATTTGTTCAGAGTCTTTGGGATGTGCAAAATATAAAATAATTTCCTGCTTATCTTTGTTTTATTTATTTTCAGTAAAAAGTATTGACTGACACACTACTTAATACTCCAGTCAAAAATGCATTGTGTTGCAATCAGGGGGTGTTACGGATGTTCCTGTATCTGGAAAAAAAGCACAAACATACAGTGGGGAAACTTGATTAGTCATAGCTGCTGGTGTATATCTTGTGAGCTTTCAGATACAGTTTTTAAATATTTTTTAAAAATGATTTTACATTTTAAAAATGTTTTAAAGTTTGGATGAGCCATCATGGAAATAGGTGACCCTATCTATTAGAATTAAGATTTGTATGCCACAACATTTGAGTTATGTTGTTGGAAAAATGCTGCTAAAATTTTTATTCTTTAGGGGAGCAGCTATAGGGAAGGCCTCACTCCAGTGCTCAGTTTACTAACAAGATGCTGCCGGTCCCATCGGAACATTAGGAAGTTTATTAAAGCTCAGGTGAGGCATGAGGATATCCAAAGACTAAAATGTAATGGAATCTCTTGTACTGAATATGCATAAATATTTCTATTCATTAAACAATCTGATCCTTCTTCATGAAATTGCTGATTATGTACAACGTATATGTTTTCTTAAAAGTAAATATGAACTTTGGTCAGTGGAACTTGTTTACAACTTAAGCAGCCTAAAACAACTATTTACAACTTAAGCAGCCTAAAACAACTATTTAGAAGAAATGGAAAATGATATATAGGTAGTCCTCATTTAACAATGTTAATTAGGATTGGAAATGTAAAAAAAAAAAAAAAATCTTGTGAGCACGCTGCTTAGCAATGGCAGTCCCAGTTTTTGATATTAAATGAGGACATGTGATTGCTGCTTCCAGCTTCCTTCCAGTTTCCCCATTGATTTTGTTTGCGAGAAACCAGCAGGGAAAGTCACGAATCATGATCAGGTGCCAAGCGCCTGAATCATGATTCCATAATCTCAGGGATACTGTGGTGACTATAAGTACAAGGTCTACTCAAAACTACCATTCATTCAGCACCGTAGAAAGTTTCAGCAGTAGCTGAATGAATGGTTATTAAATGAGGACAACCTCATATATTCACAAGAGCATGAAAGCAAGAGAGTTAAAATTGTTGAGTCATAAAAATAGTCTATTTTTATTAAGATTATGATGTTCATCCCATATGTTTTCATTTAAGGCTGCAGAATGATACAGTGTTAGACCATTCTGAGGAATGAGTTGCATTACCCCAAGTCCACAACAAAAAATCTTTTATTATTTCTCCTAGACATCTTAAGTTCTCATTTCTTGGAAAAACAATAAAATGTGCTTGCGTTTTAGGATGAAATGGGGTATAAATGTAACATTTATAAGAAGCAACAAGCATACTTAAATAAGATAATGGCATGAGTCATATGGTCCCCAAAAATGGAGAGTCACATTCTTTTTTTAGAACTGAATATTTCATCACCTTCTTCTTTTCTCCCACCCCATTACGGATGAGCCTCTCATAGCAATTTCATATCATTAAGATTTAGCAGTGGTGCATCAAGTCCTAAATCTACAGAAAATGTTCTAACTTTGAAAAGTATTTTGAAAAAAAAAAAATCCTAAAAATCAATCTTTATTGATAACCTAAACTGCAATTTCTAATTCAAAACTTAGATGCGGTCATTGGGAAAAGGAATAAAGCTGAGTATTATTGGTGCATTACTGTACTATTAGCTGCATTGCTTTGTTTGTCTAAGGAGAAACTTCCTGACAGTTAGAACAATTAATCACTGGAACAACCTGCCTCCAGAAATGGTGAATGCTCCAACACTGGAAGTTTTTAAGAAGAGACTGGATAGTCATTTGTCTGAAATGGTATAGGGTTTCCTGCCTGAGCAGGGGGTTGGACTAGATGACCTCCAAGGTCCTTTCCAACTTTATTATTATTGTTATTGTTTTCCATTATCTTGGGGAATTATTGGATAGAACACTTACCAAAGCAGCCAATCTCCTATCACCTGTCAAACCTTACCACCAACCAGTTGGATGCAGGCCAGGGCCAAAGGGAGATGGGCAAAAGGGTGCAGTTTAGTGCTCCCACTTTCTCTTGCCCTCATGCAAATTGTTTAGATAGCCAGAAAAAAAAGTGGAATTGTTTTGAGGAATTCAAGGGAATAATTGTGATAATACCTTGCACTAGGATTAATTCCTCTTCTTATCTTCCTGTGTCTTTAGGTGCTGCCTCCTTTGAGAGATGTTTCTAATCGTCCTGAAGTGGGCACAACACTGAGAAACAAATTAGTGCGTCTTATGACTCACGTTGATCTGGGAGTGAAGCAAATAGCTGCAGAATTCCTTTTTGTTCTTTGTAAGGAGAGAGGTACAGAGGTTTTTACTAGACCATGAGGGTGGTTATAGGAAATGTGCAAATACAGAGTGTCCTCAATTAATGACCATAATTGGGACTGGGAATTCTGTCACTAAGCAATGCAAGCATAAAGAATGACCATTCCGACTTACAACAGCAGCTCTAGTTGCAACAATTAAGCCTAACTCTAACCCATATCCTTTGCTTGATGGAGGCTGCAGGTAAAGATCGCAAATGGTGATCATGTGACTGTGGGATTCTGCAAACAATGTAATTGTGTGCCGGTTGCCAACAATTGATTCACAATCACATGATTGCCAGAACTCTGTGTTGGCTGCAACTTCGAGGTCCAGCTATAAGCCTCCTCATTCAACATTATCGTAACTTCGAATAGTTGCTGAACAAGTGTTCACTAAATGAGACCACCTATAATCCCTTGCTGAGCTGGCTATTTGTTGCCAAATAATTTTTTTAAATTAAATCTAGAAGTACTGGAAGATGCATTTTACAGATGTGACAATCAACAACAATTTATAAAATGCACACAGGCATTTTACTTTTTATGGCAGCTAGTCTATTATTTCTCTCTCTAGAAATATCTTAAGCCAGATTAAATTGAAGACAAATAGAAGTTATTAAACTTTGGTGTAGTCTTTTCTTAGCTATAAAGTCTTAATTAGTGAGTACAGGGTGTAAAGTCGCATGTAGAGGGCCTTCCTTTTAAACTGACCTGTTAAAACCCCAATCTAAAATATGAATACAACTTTCAATAAGCGTATGCATTCTGCTTTATTAGGGTTTTCCCCTGCTGTTTGCAAACTCCTCCTCTCATTATCCTCCCCTGAAAAACTCTTCAGATTTACCATTCAGCTACTTTGGTTGAAGTAACCCCACACAGTTATGTGATCCTTATGTATATAAGTGTCTGTCTGTTTGTCTGTCTCAGTTGGATTTAATGCCCAAAGAGGGATTTTCTTAAATTCAAATCCAATAAGGAAAAAATGTTAATCTTATTCTATCTTCAAGCCACAGTTTGATCATTTCCTATTGTTTTGCAGTTGACAGCTTGTTGAAGTACACTGGGTATGGCAATGCAGCAGGCCTGCTGGCAGCCAGGGGCCTCTTAGCTGGAGGAAGAGGGGAAAACTGGTACTCAGATGATGAAGATACGGACACAGAGGAATACAAATCTGCAAAGCCAAAGTACGGCATGGCTTGAATTCTGCCTCCCTTCTCTTCACCTAGGTCAGTGTTTTTAAACTTGGCCACTTTATGATGTGTGAATTTCCCAGCCAGCATATCTCAAAGTTGCCAAGTTTCAAAAACACTGACCTATACCATTTCTCTCTCTCTCCCCCCCCCCCTTTGTCAGAGAATTGGCCCCTGACTTTTGGAACTGGTAGTAAAAGAAGGACTAGGAATGAAATGATAGCAGCATTTCAATATCTCAGGGGCTGCCACAAAGAAGATGGAGTCAAGCTATTCTCCAAAGCACCTGAAGGCAGGACAAGAGCAATGGATGGAAGCTAACCAAAGAGAGAAGCAACCTAGAACTAAGGAGAAATTCCCTGACAGAACAATTATTCAGTGGAATGATTTGTCTCCAGAAGTTGTGGGTGCTCATCTCCAGAGGTTTTGAAAAAGAGATTGGACAACCATTTGTCTGAAATGATACAAGGTTTCCTGCTTGCGGAGGGGGTTGGAGTAGAAGACCTCCAAGATCCCTTCCAACTCTGTTGTTCTGTTCACAGCAATAATTGGTACTGGAATTTTTGTTGCTAAGCAATATGGTCATAAAGTGCAAAGTCACATCACTATATTGCTCAGCAATAGCAATCCCGGCAGTTTCCATTGTCATCATTAGCTGAATTCCACTTATAGTTAGGTGTGGACCCACCCCAATCCAAGCCATTCACACCAAGTCCCTCCAGACCCCAAGCCGCCTCTGCCTCCTTTTCAGCACACAAACACACACACGCACACACACACTTGACTATTTCCCCCTTCACCTTTTGGCTGCCAAATTACTGTTGCTGCCAGCTGACCCTACCACCCAACCTTGTCCATGGCTCCTCCACCACGCCACTTGTCACTACTGTACCAGTAAGGGCTTTCTTTTGTGCCACCTTCCTTTCTCTCATGCATCATCCAAGGCCTCCATGCACCAGTCAGGGCGCCGCTAACACCCTGCTAAGGGTCTTCTTTTGCAAGATTGGTGCATGAAAGAAAACCCTGACAGCACCAGCACAAAAGAAGAACACAGCTAGAAAAGCTCTTTCAGCTGGCACAGCCAAAGCTGCCTTCACACCTCAGGCTTCTTTTGTGAAAAAAGGCCTTAGTTGGGAAATAAATGGAGGCCCTGGACAAAATGTTAGTGAGGTCCTACTGCACCAGTGCAAAAGGAGTACATTTGTACATGTAACCGTGGGGGAAGTAACAGCCAGAAATTTAAGGACCAATCATAAACCCCTTCATTCATCACCGTCATAATTTTGAACAATCGCTGAAGAAAATGGGTGTTAAGAGAGCAGTACTTATATAAGTAATGGGTTGTAACTAACTATGAGCAGAATCAATTTGAGATGCAAAGGCTGAGAGAAGCCATAAAACTTAAATTAATATGCATTTTTGAGAACTAAAAGTGCTTTCCAATTCTGGAAGGCATTTGGAGGTGTTTTGGGATAAACTGATATTTCCAATTTTACTTTAAAACTTGTGGAACGGTGTTCTTGAAAAATCTTCTTGAAGTTTTTTTTTACTTGTTCTTTTCTCTTTTCCCACTTCCCAAAGCATTAACCTAATTACAGGTCATTTAGAAGAGCCAATGCCTAACCCAATGGATGAAATGACTGAGGAACAAAAGGAATATGAAGCAATGAAACTGGTCAATATGTTTGATAAGCTTTCTAGGTATTGTATCTCTTTGCATGTTCATTTCTTTATCCTTCTTACCATTTCATTATCATTAAGAATTTCACTATATTTTAATTATGTTTGCATCGGTGAAGTTCTTAAAGGATATTCAGTACTCCACTGGCCAAGGATCATTTTGCTATAAATTTTGGCAGATATGCAAAATCTGATCATTGACCATAATTAAATATAAAAATATATCCAGTAAGTACATTAAGAATTTTACAAATTGCAAAATGCAATCTGACAAAATGCAATTCAGTGGCAAGAAAAGTAAGGCAAGAAAAACCAAATGCACAAGTATAGAATAGGTGGCATCTGGCTCAATAGTAGTAACTGTGAGAGGAATCCTGGAGTCCTAGTGGACAGCTACTTAAGTATGAGCCAGCAGTGTGCTGCACCTGCCCCCCAAAACAGTGTAATTTTAGGCTGCATCAACAAAGGGATAGCATTAAGATCATGTGAAGTATTAGTATCTTTATATACTCTTTTGATAAGACCACACTTGGAATACTGCATTCAGTTCTGGTCACCACAATACAAAAAGATGTTGAGACCTTAGAAAGAGTTCGGAGAAGAGCAACAAAGACAATTAGGGGTCAAGAGGCTAAAACATATGATGAATGGTTGCAGGAACTGGGTATGTCTTGTCCAACAAAGAAAAGAATTAGACATGATAGCAGTCTTCCAAAGTTTGAGAGGCTATCAGAAAAAAGAGAGGGACAACTTATTCTACAAAGCACCTGAGGGCAAGACAAATAACGGATGGAAGCTTAACAAAGAGAGTTCCAACTTAGAACTAAGGAGAAATTGCCTGACAGTGAGAACAATTAATCAATGGAATGACTTGCTTTCAGAAGTTGTGGGTGCTCCAATACTGAAAGTTTTTAAGAAGAGATTGGACTGCTATTAGTCCGAAATGGTATAGATCCTTCTGCTTGAGCAGGGGGTTGGACTAGAACAGGAATGTCAAACTCAATTTCAGCATTGTGGTTGACCTCGGTGGGGGGCGAGGGTGTGTGGCCAGGGTGGGTGCGGCCTACTGGGTGGGCATGGCCAGCTCTACATTGTTCGCATCAAGGGTGCCTGTGGGGGCTGGGCAGGAGTGGGACAGATCTGAGGGTCTCTGGCAGAAGGAGGTGGGACCGGGGTAAGTGCCAAGGCATGGTCCACTGGGGCAAGTGCCAAGATGGCCACCACAAAATTGTATGTTGACTCCCGGCCAGCCTGGGCCATGCAGCGGGGGCCGTTCCCTCACTGTTTCCAGGATGGCTTCGTGGGCCACATGAAACCACTTGGCGGGCCGCATCTGGCCCCTGGGCCTTGTGTTTGACATGTCTGGACTAGAAGGTCCCTTCCAATTCTGTTAATTCTGTACAGAATACTCTCTTTACTGCGCACTCTTGCACTTTGCCAAAAATAACTATATGGCTGTTCCTGAAAGGATTTCCTTTCTGCCTGAAAGTGGAACCATCATGGAATGGCTACTCACTGCTATTTTAGACAAAAAAAAAAAAAATCTGATTCCTTTTGAATGGAAAGGGTAATACTTACAAGCAAAACTTTGGTGACCTGCAGATTCCACTGTATGAAATTATATTATGGGATGTTGTCAGTGTTCCTAAAAAGCTAGAGGCTTTTCTAAAATGTGAGAAGCTCATTGATTTATAAGGAGAAAGTATTGCAAAGATTTCCTAATAAAAGACACTATGATTACTTTCAGATTATTAATTCTGTTAACATGTTTAATTGGTATTGCTATATTGCATAGATCTGGGAATGATTTAATTCTGGTTTTGCACAGATGGGCAACATTTAGCTCATAACTATACAAGATTTAAATTGATCCAAAAATGGAATAAGTTAGCTGAAACTCATTCTAGTTTCAGTTATTTCATGTTTTGAGGTTAGGATATCCAATTAAGATTAACTCAAAGAGACTCTGCAGCTAAGAATCTCTCACCCTTTCCCAGCTCCCAAATCCAGGCCCCTTTCTGCTATGCTCTTTAGAATCACATTTCTTTCTCATTCTTTTGTGTTTGGTGCATGTTCTGCTCTCACGCTACACCTTCCCTGCAGTGCTGAAGATTTGGTTTTTGTTCCATTCTCTGTGTTTGTAATGCTACTTCTTGGTCAGGAATTTAACACAATCTAAAATCATGTGTGTACTGCCACTGGGGAATATAAATTTATGGCATATAAATTTTATCAGGTCTTTTACTTCTTTGTTTTTGCTGTATCTTTCTCATACTTAGTGTTGTAATTAAACAACAGATAATGCATCTTCAGTGTATAATTCACATCACTAGTCATTAGTTCTAAAATTGTATTCAAAAGTATAGATCAGATATGTCAAACTCGCGACATCATGTGACGTCGCACAATGTATCGGGACAGTTTTGCCATTGCTGGCAAAGGAATGGGCGTGTCTTCCGTGTGACGCGTCTGGCCCGTGGGCCGGCAGTTTGACACCCCTGCTATAGATGCTTGTAGAAAACAGTTTAAGACTAAACAGGAGAAAATAAGCCAGTTTCAACTTGTGAAAGAAGGACGGGACAATGTTAGAATTCAAATTTTAGCTTAATTAGGAAGTAGATTGGATTATTCCTTGTAAGTAGTTCTACCTCCCATTTTATTAAGGCAAATAATAGCAATTGGGCCAATTGCAGATTGGAATTTGTCAGAATATGTCATTGTCAACTTTACAAACTAATTGTCATACAACTCACAAAACATTTAAGAGAAAGCAAGCTGAATACAAAGATCTCCATATTATTCTAATCTTATGTAATGATTCAGGTTATTTTGATATTTTTCCTGGACTGAGGCCCAATTCTAACAAAGCTTGGATTGCAGCCATGTACAATTTTTAATACTGTATGAATTATTTATAAAAGTGCTTCAATTCCAGTAGAAGGCATGCATGCAGATCTGGGAAAGTTCTCAAAATGGCTACACCAAAACTTTACCACAATACTTCAGTGAGTGTTATTACGATCAAAGCACTATTTCAATGATGCACATATTATTTCATTTTCTAACAATATCTCTTAAGCTCATGTATGGTCCTAAAACATCTTTGGAAATAAAAAATAATAATGCTAGAAGCTGGCTGTGTTTTGCAGCCTGGCAACAACCCATTTATTTATCTTAAGATTCTATAAAAATAAAAATCAGGTGGGGCGTTGATTCTTGTGGGTATCAAAAAGTATTTTGGGATATGCTGGAACACACTGGAGACCTAGGCATTGAGTTGGGTGACTGGTTCTACTGACGTTTTTGGCAGAATTGATCATTTTAGAAAAGCCATGATGTTGCTATAAAGTGTTAAGTAGAAGCACAGCCTCAGATGACAATTGGGTTTAAAAAATGCAAACATTCCAGAGTATACCTCTGTAAACATGAATATTTCTAAATATTTGACACCACATTTTTACTCTTCTCATAGCAAGGTTTCATTCACATGCTGTGTGATTTGGGCACTTCAACAAAATTCAGGAAAGATCACACAGTACTTCAAGACAGCCTGAGATATTTAAAAAATGGTGTTCTCTTTGATGCTGTTTTCTGATTAGAAGTCTAATAGTGACCAGCTGAATCTTTATTTCAGATCAGCAGTTGTCTAATATAACATGAATTTTGTGACATGCATGCAGCGCTTTCTCTACTTTGTGTGTTTGGAAGTTTTCAGTGTTAATTAAAATGCTTTATAAATATTTTCTTGCTATTATAAACTGGTGGCACAGCTATGAATTCATTGAGTAATTATAATGCCATGATGCTTTTTCCAAGCCAACCCTGTATTAATAGTAGGAATCCTTTTGCTAATGAAACAGTCCCCAATTATCATGGTTTGGGTTTTGTTGTGCATTGACAAGAAATCAGTAAAACAAGAACGTAACTAAGCCAGCCTAAGTAGCAGCCTTGCTCATTAAAAATGCAGAATTAATCGCAGTGATGGCTATAAAAACAGTGCCTCTGTCAGGTTTTCTCTCCTTTTCTAATTGTGGAACAAAATAGTGTATTTAAAAGGGTCAGCACTATTATGTAGCATTCAATTATAGAGAGGTGAATGGATTCCCCAATACACTATTTTATCAAAGGAACTGACCAATGTTTGCAATATGTTTGCTTTATTATAGGCAACTATCATTAGTTCCATGTGTTTAATACTGGCTGTTTCATTCACAGAGCAAGCAAGCAAGAAAGACCCTTGAAAAATAAGGCAATGGTTTGGGAGTTGACCAACTAAATGGCAGGCAGAAAGCAGAAACAAGCATTCTATAAATAAATTTGAAGAGTTAGTGAAAGATTAGTAAAAGTGAGGAAGAACATGTTTTTTTAAAACGTTTCATTTTGTCATGTTTGCCAACAAATAGTACTGAATATATCCTTTTTTTATTTGAAAGAAAAAGCAGTTTTGGAAGTTATCCAGTCATGTGAGGATTAGTCGAGTAGATTCAAAAGAGTATATTTATGTACATATGCATTCATTTGGAATACAATTCTGGAAAAAGTTGCTTATTACAAGCAAGAAGAAGAATGTTTAGGATTATTTTTTTTATTACAGGTAGTCCTCAATTTACAACAGTTTGTTTAATGACCGTTCAAATTTATAATGGTACCTCTGTGACTGTTTTTCACACTTATGATTATTGCAGCTTCCCCGCAGTCACATGACCAAAACTCAACTGCTTGGCAACTGATTCAGATTTATGACGGTTGCCATGTCCTGGGATCATGTGATCACTCCTTGCCACCTCCTGACAAGCAAAGTCAATGAGGAAGACAGATTCACCTAACAGTCGTTTTACTGTCATAACAATTGTAGTGATTCACTTAACAAATGGGGCAAGAAAAGTTGCAAAATACCTTGCTTGACAACAGAAATTTTGAGCTCAATTGTAGCCATAAGTGGAGGACTACATGTATTCCTCTGTGGGTGGCTAGAAGAGGCATTGGAACTTTGAAGATAACTTTCAGTGTCCTATACTAAATGTTTAGACTTCAGCAACTAGGCATTTGGAAACTACAAACAACCATATGAAGTATTTAATACATATGTTAAACCAGACATGTCAAACACAAGGCCTGGGGGCCGGATGCGGCCCGTGAAGTGGTTTCATGTGGCCCGCAAAGCCATCTTGTAAACAGTGAGGGAACAGTCCTCTCTGCCCTGGCCCATAAGCCCCCCCCCCGCATGGCCTGAGAGGAACAGTGAGGCTCCTCCAGTGGATCATGCCTTGGCACTTGCCCTGGTCCCATCCCCTTCTGCCAGAGACCCTCAGATCTATCCCACTCCTGCTCAGGCTCACAGGCACCCTTGATGCAAACGATGTAGAGCTGGCCACACCCACTCCATCCATGCCCACCCAGTAGGCTGCACCCACCCTGGCCACACCCATCTGGCCCCCTGAGGGCAACCGCAATGCTGATGCGGCCCTCAATGAAATTGAGTTTGACACCCCTGTGTTAAACCATTGCATCATAAGTTTTTTCTACTAACCCCTGGTTACATTAGCAGAAGAGCTGGTGCAGTTTAACTGAAGTTAGGGCTAATGATTGTAACCTCGAAGCTGCTGCTCTAACAGTTTTCATTTACTACCGTCTTCTAACATCTCTCTCTGACTTAAGTTCTGTGTGTCAAATTATCATGCTCTCAGGTGATTGTATTCTAGGGAATACATCTCCCAATTTTTTCCAGCCAACGTGCTGCCTGGGAATTCTAATAGCCATAGAGCCAACTCATCTGAATGTGTTAGGTTGGGTTGAATGGCCATGTTGGGGGTGTTGTGCACATCACTGATTTCAGATCTATTTCTAATGAATTAAGGGAATGTCAATGACTGTTGTGCACAGTGATTTCTCTGTTGTTAGGTTCTAATGCTCAGGTAAGCTTTTGTAGAATAAGGATGATGGGAAGGATGGTACACCGTGATGTCCTTGTTTGTTGATTTATAACATCTGTGAAAATATGGAGAAAACATTTTCAGAAGATCAGAATGTAACTGTCCTGGCAGTTTTTGCCATAATCCACAAATATTAAATAAGATTATGAAGAGCTTAAATAAATCTGTGCTAATACCGTTTGATTGGCTTAATCAATAATTAATCATCTTGATAGGAGGCTGTAGCTTGTGGAGTAGATATAATTGGATTAACGGTGAGAGGCCCCGGGTGCTTTTGAAGAGATTAAAATGGCTGTCAATCGTATAATTAAACACCTGCAAACAAAAGCAACTGTATTTTTTTTTAAGGGACTGGGAAAGAGCTGCATCTAAGTGAATGCTCTAGTACTTAAGCTCCACTAGAAGCAGGTTTGATAGGACAAATCTCTTTTCTTGATTGATTTCTCATTCAGTGAAATTCATATGTATACAGTTGTGATTTGAACTGAGAGAATTGACTATTCTCTGGCAGGTGGGACTTTAGCATATTAGTGGAGATTAGGAATAAGCAATGGCTGCTTTTTATTTCCTTGGTTTTTAAAAATTTAATCAACAGTCATTCTGTTCTTTGTCCTTATTCCATTGGTAATTGATTTCTCTTTTCCAGATAGGTCTTAATTGACTTAGTACATATGTGCTGTCTGAATTGAGCTTTTATTTATGTTATTCCCCACTTCCCCTAATCAGCCAATATCTATTTTTGAGATAGCCCTATTTATCTTCATATACGTGAGATCTAAATTCCCTCAAAACTTTAAACTGCATATTGGCATTATTCCCCTGCCCTGTTTATTGATAGCACCTTGTGGCTCTGAAGATTTTGGTTTTTATACTCCATAAAGATCTGGCTATCTCATTTATTATTATTATTATTATTATTATTATTATTATTATTAATAATAATAATAATAATAACCCATTGAATTGCTGAAGTGAGCTAGAACAAGCAGGTGGTAATTCCACATTGCACATTTTGTTCTACTGCATTTGTATGTGAATATACTAATAATGTTATTTGCCATTTTTAACTATATGACAAGACAAAATCTAAATCTTTTTCTTTCCACTTATATAGGGACAAAGTTATAACACCCATGGGAGTACGACCAGATGGCACCATGACGCCTTTGGAAGAAATTGTCTGTCAGCATCAAGCCAATGAGCATGAAACTTCAGATTCTGACTAAAATATTAGCTATTTCACATTCTTTTACTCATTTTCCTTTACTCGTGGCATTGTTCATTATCTGAATGTTAAAGCACTGTTGCAACCATTTTATAAATTGAAATGTTTAAATTATAAATTATGTGGTGTACTTATTAGCATTTCTAAGATACCAGTTTATATAGCAACAAGAAATAATATTAACGTCAAGCTAACTGTGTTCAATATGAGATGAAAAATGTGGTGTAAAATTGAAAAGATTACAATGTTGTTCTTTAGTTTTGAAATCAACCCTATTAAGAGTCATTCATGAAACAGGAAAGTAGAAGGTGTTTTAAAGCCCTTCAAGCACAGCTGGTTGTTTTTTTATAAAAAAAAAACAAATTAGTGTTTTTCATGCAATTATAATGGTTTGTACTGCTTTTTATGTTTTAAAGATATTCTATTTCCTTGTTTTGAGGACTGAAATAGAATATCTAGATTTTAAAATTATGAGAAATCTTTAAAATGATGATTATACTATCACTTTAAAGAAACATCTATCAAATGCCTTTGATTTATTATTGATTGTTTTCTTATTTCCTCTATTATTTTGCCCTTTATTTCCATATCTAAGGGATGCTGAATTTTAATGAATCAATGTCTTTTTACCATTAAATTATATAAATGGATTCAGTGTTTTTATACAGTTACAGCTGCAGATTCACATACATCATTATTTTGTCTTGAAATCCAGCTTGGAAGAACAGTTTTGTCCCCTGTGTTTGCAGGATAGCTGCTGAAATGGCTAGTTCATAAATTCAGTATGAATACACACCAGTCCTAGTACAGTCTCAATCCTGTCACTAGTTATGGGCTCGTTAATAATGGTTAGCCACTCTTCAAAAAGTTATATAAAGTTTAAGACTAGGCAAATACTGTATTAAAAATTCCTTTTGAAAAAAGTATAAATACAATAACATTTTATAATATGAGGAAACAAAAACAATTTGTCTTGAACCGTGTTAATGTCAGAACAGTTTAGCTCTGTAACAAATATGGAAAATATATTGCAATCTCTCAATAAAACTTTATATACAATGCAAGCATATGGTTCTACTGAGTTGTTCCCATTTTCTCAAACATTATCTCGTTAGGGAATGGTCTTTTTTCACCAGGTAGAATGTTTAATTTGTGCCCTCTCCATCTCCACGGTTGATGTAAGCTAAGAATATTCTTGTTGCCAATTTGTAGTCTCTAATTAGAGAGAAATCCAGTAATACAGTGACTCTCTAATAATATGATGATCCTTCCTATGGCTTAATCACTAATCACAATTTTTCATAAGATAACAATGTTTAGGATATCTGTTCCAGGAATACAAATCCATCTACCAAATGTCAAGTTGCATGCACTATTTCTGATCTGGTTCTCTGTTGCCAATTTCAAGGTCTCCGATTGCACAAACTCATTCAAACAAACAATACCCCATCTATTACATTTCTAATTTGGCCAAAGTTAGGAACAAGGGGCAAAGGGTTGGGGATGACCGCCAGGGCTGTGTTTCACAACCATGGCAAATTTAAGATATATGGACTTCAATTCCCAGAATCCCCCAGCCAGTATTCAAGTCCACATACCTTAAAGCTGCTAAGATTGAAAAACACTGCTTTAGGGGGGGTTTTTTTGTCCCACATAAGCCCTAAACACTAATTTTACACAGGTGTAGATACCATACAGTCCAATGATCACTGGAAGCATGTACCTATACCACTGAGACACACACAGAACTACCATTCAAATGTGTTAGTATTTTACATGAAGTTGTTTATGACTGCAGAACCACATCACTTATGTGATAGTTAAAGTAATAGAGTTGATATTTTTTGTATGTGAAAATTAAACACTTACTTGCCATCAATCTCTCATAGTGAATTGGCCATGGCTAAAGATGACATCTGGAAGAATTACTTAAGTAAGTAGATTATTTATTGCATTGTTGCCTGGTAATTTGCAACCTGGAAACAATATTCAAATCAAGGAGATACCGTATCACTAGTACAGATTGTGTGCACTCATTCCCTCAAATCTGGAAAGGTTTTTATCACCTCCAGAAATCCATTAGAAGTTTTGATCTAATCTTTCATTACATAGGTGCTACAAGAGAAACACATTGTCCTCTGTCCCTTGGTGAACATTTAAACAGAGTTTGTTAAGGAGTACACACCATCTGAACCAGCAGTTCTGAATAAACATTACATGGAGGTTTTTTTAAATAAGTGATCTTTAAGAATTCATTGGGGACCGTTTCTTTCAGGATGAATCTATGGATTTTCAGAAGAAAGCATAGCTTCATTTGAAACGGATGCGATAATTCAGTGGTTAAAGACACTGAGCTTGTCAGGTTTGAGAGCCGAGCACTGCACAATGGGGTGAGCTCCAGTTATGTGCCCCAGATCCTGCTCCTGGGCTTCCCTCCTTGACTAGTTCACCAGTATCCAATGGTATTGGTTTTTGATGTTTTGGGAATGGCTTTGAAGTGAAGTTTGGCACCTCTGATATAATTTTGTATTCTATTCTCAGGCTCCATCCTTGATTGGCTGGTTTATTCCGGATTGACAGCTCTGGTTCCTGTCACCCTGTCATCTCCCCCCTCTTTCCTTGTGCATTCCCATGCCCATTCCTTTACTTCCCCAATTGCCTTCCCCCCTCCCTTGCCTTTTATGGCAGAATACCTGTGAAGTGAAGTATGCTGAAGATGGCAGGCCTGACAATAGCATCCATAACACTGCAATCAAAGCTCTCAGGCCACCCTCTTGCCTTTTTTGACCACAGTTTACAGAGTCTCCAAGAAGGGGCTGGAAGACCTTGATAGTTGGTCGTGAAGGTATGAAAGGCTGAAAAACTGAGGGCTACTATATGGAAAAGTTCTCTGAAAAATATATTGTGCTCTGCTGTACTCTAGTAGCAAGTGATTGAGATTTTTTATGGATTTGTTTGGTGTGATACATCCATATGTTAAAACTAAAAACCTGAGAAATTGTAGAGTTTTAGAAATTAGCCTTAAAAATGATATGTAAGGAACAATTTCTCAGTGGTGCATATACACTGCTGTTCCTCCTTTGCTTTGGTGTCTTCACAGTTTGGACTGTTTCCTTTGTACAACAGGGATGTACAACCTGTCTTCCATGCTACAGGGTGCCAGAATGCAACCTAAATTGTGCCCTAGAGAATGTACAGAGATAATACACTACTTATCTATTCAAGCCATTTATAGATCTTAATGAGCATTATAGATCTCAGTAGCAATTAAATTATTTATAGCTGACATCCAACCACAACTTCTGAATGATGTACAAATAGAGCTGTATAAAATTATCTCATTGATGGAGTACTTACTATCAGGTATCTCGAATGTTACTCTGTAACATTACTCTGTTATCCTTTCACTAGGGATAGAATTAGAATGGTGGGCATACCTTCAATTACAGGCGAGATATTGGAAAGACAAAAAAGAGTTAGGCATAAAATTAGAACCGATAGTGCTGGATAAAATATTATTAGGTACGGAGGATAAAATGATTAAAAAACTATATCATTATTTGTTAGATCAGGCAATGTATGAGGAACAGGTAAAAGAGACCATCTTAAAGTGGAGCAGGGATTTTGATCTCAACTTTGATCTGCACATCTGGCAAGAATTATAGGTTAGAAACAGGAAGCTCACTCTGGCCACCTCCTACAAAGAAAATCTCTACAAAATGTTCTATAGATGGCATTTCCCACCCATAAGATTAGCTAAAATGGGTCCAAATGTTTCTTCCAAATGCTGGAAATGTAAATTGGTAATAGGGACATACTACCATATGTGGTGGGAGTGCCCACGAGCCAGTGATTTTTGGAATAAGGTTAAAAAATGGCTGGAAGAAATATTAATGCCAGTGGTAGAGTTAAAATCAGAACTCTTTTTAGTAGGCATAACCATGCAGAAATACAACAAAGAGGTATTCTATTTGATGTTACACATTCTCGCAGGTGCTAGATTGGTATACGCTCAAAGCTGGAGGAATAAAGGAATTCCAACAGAAGAAGAGATTTTATATAAAATTTTATTGTGTGCTGAAATGGATAGGCTCACAATGGAAATGAAGGAGAAGACACAATCAGACTACTATGAAATCTGGGACAAATTTTATTACTGCTGTGAATCAAGGAGAACTGCTCGGGTTTCAAGTTAGTGTTAAGATAGAAATATATATAACTATATATATAAAACTATTGTATAGAAGAATAAGTTTATATAGAGATTAAGAATGATATATTAATTATATGTATTAAGAGGAACAAATTGTTAGGAATATTTATTCTGGAATGTCACGTTATGTCCATCTTTGTTTTAACTGTATTACAGATAAAAAAAAAAGTTTTTAAAAAAAGAAATGTTATCCCTTCACTCACTAAATTATTGACTAAAAGCTGTTTTCCATTGGATTGGCCTAATTTTCTTTTATAGTTTTATTAGCAAATGGGAAAGCTCCATTCTACATAAATTAGTTGTAAGATCCTATACTATCCGGAGGCCCTGATCAAACTGAGGCAAAGAATAATCAATATTAAAAAAAAACCCCAGGAAGATCAATCTTGTTGCTATTAGGGGTCTACTGAGTTGCTCAGCCTTTCAATTTCGGTCTAGTCAGATATCTGGGATAAATCGAAATATCTAAATATAGACTAGCTGTGTCACTAATATAATTTAATCTCCTGTCTTGGAAGGGAATTACAAGGAAGTTCTATATAATAAATGGCTTTGTCACTGTTGAATGGGTTAATGTTGAGGCCGCTGCTTACTTTTTTCTATATTGTCCCTTTTACACAGATGTGTGTGCACATTATTTAAAGAACACTATTAGCAAATCACCCAAACACCAAGACTATGGTATCTGTTCTCTGACACATTATTTAGGCAGTCCTTCTTTAGCAACCACCATTTGGACTGGCAACTCAGTCATTAAACAAAGTGGTCACTAAGTGAAACCCCAACTGTGCTTATGCTTTTCCTTCAGCTTCCCTTTGTTCTGCAGACCTGCAAAGATGATAAATGTGAGGATTGGTTGTACAGTAAAATTGATTTTTCATCACCACCATAACTGCAAATGGATGCTAAACGAGGCAGTTGCTAAATGAGGGGTTGCTATACAGTTTTCCTTGCTTATCCCTAAATATGCTGGTTGAATTGTCTGAGAAAGTATAGTATCTGTGCTCTAATATTATACACTAACTAGTGTTCTTTCCTTGTAGAGGACAATTGTGAATTGGTATGGTTCAGGATCATTTCTCCAAAACTTCTGGTATCTTGGTTTCTCCAGAGATACATCCGTGATGATGGGGTGTGAACATGCACTTAGTACATTTAAACAATGTATCAAAGGTCTGGAAGCCCAACCAGATCAGTCTGCTCTTCCTAAGAACTTTTTTTTTTTTTTTGAGCAGTCAAATTCCTCTTTTCAAAGCAGTGAGATATTTACATCGTGTAACTGTCCCCAACCTGTGAAGGGCACTAACTTTAGCATGCTGCAATGTCCTTCGTGCAGCAGTTTTGAAGAACTGATGTAAAAAAAATTCCATACAAACTAAGACTGTGTCCCTGTGGACAAGGGGCTACCAAAACTAAAGCATGCATCCTACTATACTGTACCTTCTATAAGGACTCACAGACCCATTTCATCACCTGGTAAAATACCCAGGAAACATCAATCTTTTTTATGCACAATCAGTCCGATGTAGTCTCTTTGAATGTAGTTAAATTTTGTTGTATTGTAATTGAATGGGAAGGTTTTAGAAAAGTTTAAAATTTTCTATTCAGCAACAGGCTCACTGAGCATGTGCAAGAAAACATGAGTACGTGCCTGAAACTAAGTAGAGAATGTCCGCATGTAGAGAACAAAAGAATACCCATATATGGTAAGGTAGGAGGTAAGGTAGGATAATTGTGTCGTCTGATAGGTTTGTGACCTGCCACGTCAGGAATAGCTGACGTAGGTATAGGAGGAGATAGGGAGGGGTATAACTGCTGTTACGCTTCTGTAGGAGGTGTGGCTTTTCCCTGTAACTCTTGGGAGTGCATGGTTAAGTTTCACCACGCTTTGCAAACCGTTTTCTTTTACTAAACTCAACTTTGATAATAAAAGAAACTTTATTCTGCTACTCCGAACCTCGTCTCTGAATTTCTTTCAAGGAATTCTACAAACAAATTGGGGGCTCGTCCGGGATCCAATCTGCGCTGGGACTCTGAGGGGTCCTCCTTAGGTGCACCCCTTTCCTTTTGAAAGGAGGGGAACCACCCAGAGGACTGCGAAGCTCTTGGAAACCCGTAAAATTTCAATAAAGACGAGTATTAGGAGAAGGGTGAATAAAGTGCGGAACAGCCTGAAGACAGACCGGGTAACATCTGCGCGCAGAGTCCAGGGCGGTCGGGATAGAGTGTGTGGATGTGAGAACTGGCAACGAGGCCGGGTGGAAGTCCTTTTGAGGGACCTCGGGGAGGTCTGCAGGACGGAGTGAGTGAAGGGGATATTATTGAATATCCGGAGACGGTGACGTGTGGAATTGAGAAGGAGTTGCTGGGAGGGACATAGGCACACATACTCAAGATAGGCTGAGCACCCATAAAAGAAATGGGGGGAAATACAGGGTCGACCAAGTCAGGGACAAAGTGTGTTAAAAGGATCCGTAAAAACCCCAAACTTAAAATCGACCCGAATGGCCCTTTGGGCAAAATATTGGCTGGATGGGGATCCCCGCCCTATAACCGGGAGATTTTGAGGTTGGGGTTGAATAAAGAAGATATGGTCAATTTATGTTGTTTTATTTGGTGGGAGGAATTGGAACCTAGCCCCAACAACAGCCAGAGAAGGAGGAAAGTGTATATTCAGAGAAAGTAAGGCAGAAAGTAAAATGATGGTAGCAACAGTACAGCAAGTGATGAAGCAGGAAAAACCTCCTAGAAGAGAGTTTGGGGATAAGAAGAGTCCCTTTGAGACAAGATATAGGGGGGATGAAAGGAACCAGTATGTTAATGGGAGTAGAGGAAGGGAATTTGGAGGATTTCAAGGTGGATACCAGAATAAGGAGACAACGTGCTTTGGATGTGGAATGAAGGGCCACTTTAAAAAAAAAAAAAAAAAATTGCCCTAAACGCGCGAGAGAACAGCAAGTTTACTCAGTGTGGGAAGAAGAGGATAGTTTTTACTAGGGGAGGGAAAGGAGCTCATTGGCTTTTGAACAGCTCCTTGAAATAATAATAATAGTTATTGATTTGTCAAGAGAAAGTATGAAATGAAATATCCCTATGTGAAAGTGTTTATACAAGCAGTTTGAATGGAAGTGAATGTATGGATATGCTGATCCTGTCTCTCTCTCTCTCTCTCTCTCTGTGTGTGAGTGAGTTTCTCCCCCATCTAAACTGCAGGTTTTATTGTTTTAGCAAGTGTTTGCATGAGAAGAGTTCCATGGAGAATGTGTGAGAGAATTTATGGCAAATTCATGTGAAGGAGAGAAAGCCATTCCTCCCCCTTCATTTTCAGCTGGCTGTGTTGCTTTAAGAGTGAGAGACAGAAAGAAAAGGGGGGGGGCTGCTCATTTTAATTTTTTTTTCTCCGCTTGGAATTCTGCTTTGGGAGGAAGGTGGGGTGGATGTGAAATTTAATACCCATTCTTATAGTAATGAAATATGAGAAGAACTTGAATACACCTATACTGTAGTTTTATTTTTATGTTTTTATGTCTGTGTGCAGGACACACTGATAAAAACATAATATCTAGGAGACCTGAAGGAATGGTAATTCAACCCTTGTTTAAAACGAAGGAGTTGAGAAAATTTTGGGATTATAAATGAGCTATGTTTTGAATAAAGATTTGTATGCAAACAAACTCAAGCAGAGTTGGTGAGCGCTCCTTTGTTGGCTCTTTACTAAGCAATGTGTTTGTAAATACGGATAAAAGAAATGGCTAGGGGAGGGATAATTGATACTTTTCTATGGTTAATATATGGTTGGTTATATGATATGTAGACAAATACATAAAATGCTCTATAACATCTAATGGTGAGGCTATTTCAATGCATTCAAGTTGATTTTAAATTATCTCAAGTAGGAAATTCCACAATATGAAAACTAATGACATGTTTATAAAGAATTAGATACTGGGGCTGTTTTCTGCTTTGTCTTATCTCAGGAAACAAGGCTTGCTGATCTAAACACCCCCTTTGAAATTTCCTGTCCACAAGTTTGAGGTGGGACAGTGGATCCTGATCTGAACGTGGAAGGAGGAAAAACTGCAACCTAAGTGGGAAGGACCATTCCAGTGTTGCTGACCTCTGAAACCGCAGTCTGGACGAAAGAAAAAGGGTGGACCCACTACACATGAGTGAAGGGACCAGTAGCTGAACCAAAAGAACAGTGGACCTGTGTTCCAAATCCAGAACCTTTAAAGCGACAGTAATCGAATGTCCAAACCAGATCTATGACTGGAGAACGATATAGGAGAGCAACAAAAACAGAAGGATGTGAAGCCTGCATTACGAATGCCACCAAAGGAAACACAGTAATTAAAACCTTGGTATATTATACCCCAGCACCTAGGGGATGTATATTTCAATCTATGTGTCAATTAAATAACACACAATATTCAGTTTGTAAGGGAGAAGACAAGAAGATACAATGTTATGATCCATCAATGCCAACATATTTCAATTTTAGTATATATGTAGGTCTAGCTAAAACAGGAGCAAGACAGAGACCTGAAAATGAATGGAAAGATTAAAACTATGTTAACGAAATTATATTTGGAAACAGGAATGAATTGGATGAAAACTTTGCCTATAGCCCTGTTTAGAATAAGAACACAACCTAGGAGGGATGTTGGGATTTCACCTTATGAGATGTTATTTGGCATGCCACTAAGAAATGCTGGTATACAAATGGGGAATCTACCTAGTAAAGATAAGGGACTGATTCAATACTTGCAAATACTGTCCCAGACTTTTGATTCTTTCAGAAAAACTGGCTATTTGATACAAACTCCTCCTCTAAGCTTCAAAGTCCACTCCATAGAAGTCGGAGACCAAGTGTGGATAAAGACGTGGAAAGATGATTCCCTCAAACCGAAGTGGGATGGACCGTTCTTGGTGTTATTGACCACAGACACTGCCATTCGGACACAAGAAAAGGGTTGGACTCATTATACCCGAGTAAAGAAGGCTAATCTTGAGGAGTCGGAGACATGGAAAGCATTTCAAAAAGAACCATTGAAACTGGTGTTAAAAAGACAATGACTTATATCCTTTTGAATATGACAATAGTGGCGATTGGGGGAAAATTATGGATTGAGCCGCCTAGAATCTTTGAACCTAATGGAACTTGGACACAAATTCGGTGTTATAATGACAAAGAGAGTGAACACTGTCCCATGAACTGGATCTTTGAACCCAAAATTTGGTGGTGTGAATCTAAGTTGCAACCAAACTGGCAGCAAGTAGGTCAGGAGAAAAGCTGGGTAACGCAAAATAAAGGGGGTAAGTGTCAAAATACTCTATATTTACAAGTAACCAGGGAGACTATAGGTAAATATACCTGTACCATGTGGGAAGGGAAAACTTATTTGACTAGTCACTCTTTAGTGGCTTCTCCAGACTCCTTTGAATTTCCTCCTATTCCCTTGTGGATATGGACAGCTTCGGCTATGAGGAGACACTTTCTGCGGAGAGAAAAGAGAGCAACTAGTACTATTATCTGTCTAAAAGGTGGGGGACATCAAAAGGGAGAGTTCCAATACTGGAAAACTACTCAATATGGATGTAATCTGACTCTGGAAGTAACACCAAGGCAAACCCAGAGAGATCCAGCTTGGACTTGTAAAAATCAAAGTAGAGAGTGGATGAGTGGAATTACCCAGATGTGTGAAAATGCAACCAGGGGAGACCCAAGGTGCCATTGGATAGGGAAGGCCTTGTGGTACAGTGGTTGTGGCACAGAAGGGGAAAGCACTGATTATCTCTACTTTCTATGTAACAATACTAGGAGTCAGTATTTACAACCTGAATGGGAAGGGCTGTGTGAAGTATTATGGGAAGAACTTGTTCAGACTCATCAGCCTGTCCATTCCTTATCCCCTCCTGTTAGAAAGATGAGAACTACTGTTACTACAAAACAGACCACAACGAAGTTCGGACCCTGCCAAGAGTGCACAGAATGTATTAAAAAGACTAAGCAAGGGAATATAGTTACTAGTACCTTATTATATCACACTCTAAGACCAGAGTGTAATGCTACTAAAGTGCAACCTTGTGTGTGTAATCAAACTCAATATTTTAGGTGTTATACAGCCCAAGGGATGCAGTGCTATGAACCAAAAGCAGTAGGTCCAATTACTGCTAACATTTATGTATATGGATATAAAGGGGGAGTTACTGGAACAGAAGGGTTATTTGCTATAGCCCAAACTAAGGGAGGATACGTTGCCCACAATACCACAAGAGGAAATACCAAGCTGTCTGTGTGTTTTGACACTTGTAAAGCTATAAGGATAGGACAAGGACATGATAATAGACATGGAATGAAGTGTGGTAACTTTGAGTGGGAAAAAGATTATATGAGGGAAGAAAAATATTTATTCCAAGTTGCTATGCCCGCTGCGAATACAGGCCAGGTGGCTTTTGCTCCAAGTCACACTTATTGGTATACCACTAAGACCCCTTGGGAATGGAGGAAAGGACCCCAGGGGTTCAACTTGTCTATGGCCTCAGTATCAACAGATTGTAAGCCAGAACAGTGTACACGGATTTGCTTACAAATCAAGGCATCTGAAACCCCCTCTACTAATTTTTATTATTTTGGTATTGGAATAAGTGGAAGAGGAAGAGATCCATATGGGTATATTATAGTAAAAGTGAGTTCAACAAAGTTAACTTCAGAGCCAGTAAAAGTATATTGGGAATATCAGGAAGAGATTGCAAAATTTAATAGTCTCCCTGTTCCACCAAAGGCTAAAAATATGTTTATCGCTTTAGCCCAAGAGGTTGCTCAGAAGTTAATGCTGAAAAATTGCTTTGTGTGTGGGGGAACCAATATGGGAGATGAATGGCCATGGCATGCTAGAGAAGCTAATTATACTGAAATTGAGAAATGGAAAGGAAATTTCACTTACCAGAACACCTATAATGAAACTTGGAGGATGTCCATTAACCTGGTGGGCAATATATGTTACTCGAGGAGTAACCATAGTGGGAGAACTAAACCTATGGGGTTCATGCGCTGTTTGAATACCTGGGAAAACAATACTTGGATATCACAAACGAATCAAAGTGTCCCTAACAACTCTTTATCTTTAATTCCCGAGCTTGCCTTCCTAAAAGATCCTGAAAACGATACCCTCCTCTGGACCACTCCTGATGGGTTATATTGGATCTGCGGAGCATTTGCATATAATATTCTCCCTGCTGGATGGTTTGGGTCTTGTATTCTGGGTGCTATACAACCCTCTTTCTTCCTCTTGCCATTACAAAGAAGACAATTATTGGGTGTCCCTGCCTATGAACATGTGGGAAACCTGGTAAGGCGGTCTGTGGCTAAAGTGGGAGAAGGGTTAAAAATTGGGAATTGGAAAGATGATGAATGGCCACCCGAACGAATAATTGCTTATTATGATCCAGCTACTTGGGCCCAAGATGGAAGTTGGGGGTATAGGACCCCAATTTATATGTTAAACAGAATTATCCGATTACAAGCAGTAGTAGAAATTATAACCAATAGAACAGCTGAGGCTTTAACTAAGTTGGCTAAAGAAAGTGTTTTGTCCAGAACATATATTATGCAAAACCGCTTGGCTTTAGATTATTTGTTGGCTAAGGAAGGAGGTGCCTGTGGAAAATTTAATTTAACAAATTGCTGTATACAAATTGACGATTCAGGCATGGTAATTAACCAGATAACAAAAGACATGGTTAGAATTGCACATGTACCTGTACAAACTTGGACAGGGATATTGGATGATGAAGGGTTCTTGGGAGGAATATTCAGAAATTGGAAACAGGCTCTGTTTATGGTATGTATTATATTCATTGGAATAATGATGTTACCTTGTCTGATTCCAGTAATAAAGAACCTAGTGAACAGTTCAGTCCACGGTATATTACAAGCCCAACAAAATGCTAAGTCCATAATGGTATTAAAAGAAATTGAGGACCAAATCCAGTTGTTGGAAAGTATGAATACTTCACATCCAATGAAAACTACCAAAGAGGAAACTAGTAGGTTAAATGAAATAAAAGAAAATATTAAACTAGTGACCAAATAAGAAATGGGGGAATTGAATGGGAAGGTTTTAGAAAAGTTTAAAATTTTCTATTCAGCAACAGGCTCACTGAGCATGTGCAAGAAAACATGAGTACGTGCCTGAAACTAAATAGAGAATGTCCGCATGTAGAGAACAAAAGAATACCCATATATGGTAAGGTAGGAGGTAAGGTAGGATAATTGTGTCGTCTGATAGGTTTGTGACCTGCCACGTCAGGAATAGCTGACGTAGGTATAGGAGGAGATAGGGAGGGGTATAACTGCTGTTACGCTTCTGTAGGAGGTGTGGCTTTTCCCTGTAACTCTTGGGAGTGCATGGTTAAGTTTCACCACGCTTTGCAAACCGTTTTCTTTTACTAAACTCAACTTTGATAATAAAAGAAACTTTATTCTGCTACTCCGAACCTCGTCTCTGAATTTCTTTCAAGGAATTCTACAAACATATGCAAAATTAGGCAGGCAAATTTGACTGCCCACTGACAATCCACCACTAATTGTAATATATGATCTTGTCTTTTTATTATTTTTTAATCCTTTTTTATTTGTAATGCTGGTCTGCAATCTTAATAAAAAATTACTTACTTGCCTAAGTAGATGGTGTATTTGTTTAAATATTATCATTTGCATATTATAGTTTATTGCACCTTGGTACAAATGTTAGCCTTCACACAGCAGAATAACCGATTCTTTTTTTACATTTATAAATTAATAGTTTGTAGAGGCTCAGTTATATATTATTTATTTATTTATTTAAAACATTTATATAGTCACCCCTTTTATAATCAACTCCAGGAAACTCCAATGTAGACTTATGTAGTTTTATCAGTTATATAAGTTATGTTTATGATGTTTAATTTTATTTACTTTATTTGAATTGATATAGATGAATTCTTTGTACTTACTGAATTTTATTTTACTATACGTTGGTCACTGACCAAAATAAAGTCAGTCTCTCTCTCTCTCTCTCTCTCTCTCTCTCTCCTTTAATGCAAGATTTGCAGACATTTTTAAGGAGCAATTAGCACTTGGTTTTTCAAAACAAATGATTTTTTTAGTAGGACTTAATCATCTTTTTGAGTTGTAGTGTGCACATAAGATGGAATCATCATGAACCAAATAAACTCACATCTTCTTGGACATGCATATTTTTATGGTTTATACCAATTAGCATATTAACAAATAAAGTAGTTTTCTTTTTCTTTTTTTTTTTCAAGAATGAATATCTGAACTTTTCTCAGGCTTAGAACTCTTCCAAACTTTTTTTGCTTCCTTACTAATGGCCAAGTGACCCATATTTAAAAAGCATTTACAATAAAATTATAGCTCTTGCTTTTGTATTCCTAGCTTTCCCAGTAGAAAGCTGAAATGTTTTTAAATTGTCACTTTTTGATGGAGGTAATTGCTGTAATATATTTAGTCCCTTTCTCTGATTGTTCTTGAAATGGCTGCACTAATAAAGGGCACAGCTGTAGATTCTTTATGACCTGCTTCGGAGAAAGGAGGAGGGAGGGGGCAGCCCAGATTGACTGTGTGTGTCAACAAATGCAGCTGGGGCAAAAAAGCCCCTTGAAGGCCTCTGCAACTTAAAAGTCCAAGATAAATGATGTTCCTGGGGTTTTTTTTTTTTTTAAAGGAACAGGAAAATAGAGAGTGGAATTCAACAAAAGGCAAGCTGAAAAAGAATTGTTTAAAACTAAAGCTTTTCTTCCCATCCAGACAGCTTAGAAGAGAAATGAGCAAAACTGAGCACAGAAAGAGGGGAACAGTTGAGAAAGAAAACAAAGGCCTATCTTGGGAAATATATTACACTACCAAATTATATGGAGTGCCTTATCACTGGGGGTTGGAGAGAATGTAGTTTAAATTGAGATGCAATAGCCAACTTTTGCATCCTTTATTTCTTGGCAGGGAAGGAATAGTACCGTCGGTGGCTTTGTTTATTTTGGTACCAAGGTCAAAAAGAATCAATACTTCAGAGCATTGGAGAAAATATGGTGTCACCACCCTGCTGGGCAAGTTGCTTCAAAAGTAGGGATTCAAACCTTAAAATATGAATTCAGGGAGGGAGGGAGGGAGGGAGAGAAGGACAAGCAATTAAGAAGATTTTATTTCTAAAGGAATGAAAAACACTAATGGAAACCAACTTCTAATTGTGCAGATGTTTTTAACAACTGCAGTGGAGCCCCAAATTGCACTTTTCAGTCACTGAGGTTGCAAGTCAAGGCACCACTTGATCAGACTCAATTTTATGACTATTTTATGATGGTTGTAAAGTGAGTCGCCATAGTCAAAGAGAATCACACATTTGTTAGGTGAATCACATGGTAATTAACCAAATCTATTCTTCCAAATGGGCATTTTTTTTTGCCAGAAACTGCCAAAAATTGGCAAAAAACAGTGCAAATCACGGTCATCTGAACACAGGATGCTATAGCTGTTCATAAATGCCAGCCAAGGTCCAAGTTCCTGAAATGCGATCATGTGACCACAGAAGAAGGGGGCCGCAATCGTAACTTTGAGGACCAGTTATAAGTACATTTTTTAAAAGTCTGTCATAACTTCGATTAGTCATTAAAAGATCAATCGTAAGTTGAGCACTTCCTATATGTCTGCCTTCCATCTTACACATGCCCATATCCTACTTTATCATGCTCCTAGCCTAAGAACTTAAATCTCAGTCTCTTTCAATCTCAGTTTCCAATTGCCTCCTTCGCTAAGAACAAAAATCCTTAGTTCCATCTTCTCACCTCGCCTTTACTTCTTGGTTCTTCAGAAAGAGGCCACTACAATAGTCTATCCAGATTTAAATGTGGACTTTGCAAGATCCTTTCTGCTTAGTTCCATTAAGATTTTGCCAAGTGCTGTATCTTAGTTGAGTGAGGTTCAAAACTGTATCTTTAAACAATTTGTCTTCTTTTTCAAACGATTTACCTGCTAAGCTGTCAGTTATCCCTCTGCCTTAACTGAATCAGGCAACTTGTTACCATTCACATGTTTCAAAACTGCAATTCTTACAGTTTCTTTTCACTGCTGAATGAGACTTAATAGAACTTGTATTCCAGGTCCTCTGACATTGGGGTAGCAAATTTTAGCATATTCTAGCACAGTGAGGGCAAACCTTTTACAGACTGAGTGGCCAAACTACAACCCAAAACCCACTTATGTATTGCCGGGTCCCAGGTGGGCATGGCCCACTGGGTGGGCATGGCTACGGTGGGCATGGCAGACTGGGTGGGGGTGGCCAGGGTGGGCGTGGCCAGCTTGATGTTGCTCCTGGGGAAGGATGCCTGTGGGGGCCGGGCAGGGTTGGGGGAGATCTAGGGGGTCTTTGATGGGTGAGGCAGTGGGCAGGAGGGCATCTTGCTCAGCTGATGGCTTGAGGGGAGGGGGGCAGCTACACCTCCTCCCAAACGCTGCCCTCTCATGAAAGCAGGATGAAAACTCCAAAAAGTGACAAGGAAAAAAAGTTAAAAGAGTGTACCACAATGGTTTTCTTCCCCACTTCCTTCTAGCTGCAGTTTAAATATGTAAAGACCACAAAAGAAAAAACTTGGCTTTCTCTCATTTTAATTCAGAAGGCAGGAATGGGAGGATTGGGGGGATTGTTTGTTTCAAAGGAAGGGAAAGAAAGGAACTGGGGGAGCGTGGCAGGCGAACAGCGATGGCACAAGGCTTCTGGCTATGCAGGGGGGCGTTGGGGGCACGTTCTCTTTAAAAAAGCAAAACGAGGCAAAAAATAAAAATCCCCCACTCACTCCACCTCCCCAAAACACAATAACAGAATTTTCAATGATACAACAGTCCTTGGAGGCCATCTGGGTGGGCTCACTGTCCCTCTGAACCCCCTCCAGACACTTGCCAGAGCCTCTTAATCGCAGAACGTTGGGCAGGGGGGTCCCCCCTCTTGAGTCAGGTGTGCCAGCTCAGCAGCACCAAGGTGGATTGGCACAGTCTGTCCCACCCTCATGTCACCATGTGTGTGTGTGTGGGGGGAGCTGGACTACAAAAATGCCCGTCCAATTCCCAGCAGCTGCTGCCAAGGTGGCTCATCTTCCTTTGGGGAGAAAGGTGGCCAGCATGCCCTGGGGACCAGGGGGGCACAGGGGAGGCTCCTGAGCCCTGCAGATCTTCTGAGGGAGGAAGTAGAAGAGTGGGGAGGGGCTGTGCTGGGATCAGGGCTCCTCATGTTCTCTGCTGCCCGCCTGCGCTCTTCTGCCGCAGATGCCACAGCTCCACTTGCCTGGCAAGGCGGGGGCCCACTCACGCATGGGGATGGCATGAGGCTGCTGCCTTGCTTGCCATGCCATGGCTGGACGTGGAGCCTCCTTGCTACTTCTTCCCTCCCAGACATTGGAAGCGCCCACCCCGCCTACCGCTCATTCTGGGGCAGCTGCTGCTGTCCAGCACTTTCCAGCCCATCACTGGCCAGCCGGGCAATAAACCATGTTATTATTGTTTTAACCATTTAGTTGTATCTGACTCTTGGCAACTTTATAGACATGTGATCTCCATGCTACCCTGTCAAGCACAGTTTGTTGGATGTTCAATTTTGTATCAGATTTGATGTTATCAAGCCAACATATTCTTTGTTTGCTCCTTCTTCTTGATAAACTATATATAAAACTGACATTTTAAGAACTTGGTCTCTTCTTTCTTTTGCTTCCACCATTGGACATTTTCCACATGTTTAGTAATAAAACTGAAATCCAGTGTTAGTCCATTGCACTTCAGTGATGGACTTAGCTACAATAAATGTGTTTTCAGTATGACAAAATGGCAGTGATATTCTTCCATGTCTTAAATGTTAATTCAGGCACAGTTGCTGCCTGAAATCTTTAGTGCTATAACCATTTTGTTAATACACATAGGCTAGACTTACAAAGCAGTTAAGCCAGTATAGTTGGAATTTATAACTGAAGCCAGAATTTATTGTTGAGCAATAGAGTACTTAAGATAGACATATTTTGCAGTGACAATTGTTTTAGTGCTGCTTAAGCCTAGAATCTAATGCAAGTGAACTAAACTTTCCCTATTTTTAGAATGGTACACAATTATCAAAAAACTAGCTTTCCTGTATGGAATTTCAGATGTGAATGCATTCCAGTAATATCATATTGTTTGTCTGTACTTCCCTGCCCAAAGACAAAAAATGCATTTTTAAAATATAAAATTTATTGAACAAATTTTAAATAACAATTGAGAAAAAAAAATAAAGATAAAAAAGAAAATAAGAATTTTAAAAAGTGACAAGAGGAAAAGAATAGAAAAAAGATATAAAGAAGCACCTTCAGGTGTTCTTTATAGCAATTATAAATGCATTTATATTTTATCTTTTCTCTATAGTTATTGCATAGCTCCCTTCATTTCATTATCCACAGTACACAAGGCTGGAATGAGCTACAAGACTATTGCCAAGCAGCTTGGTGAGAAGGTGACAACAGTTGGTGCAATTATTCGCAAATGGAAGAAACACAAAATAACTGCCAATCTCCATGCAAGATCTCAGTGATCTTGAGAACGGTGAAGAATCAGCCCAGAATTACATGGGAGGATTGTGTCAATGATCTCAAGGCAACTGGGATCATAGTCATCAAGAAAACAATTGGTAACACACTACACTGTGAAGGACTGAAATCGGTGGGATTCAGCCGGTTCGCACCAGTTCGGCAGAACCAGTAGCTAATTTTTTGTTGCCCAGGCCCAGAATGGACTTCCGGAAGCGGCATCCATACAGAGAACCGGTTGTTCACATATTTGAATCCCACCACTGACTGAAATCCTGCAGCGCCCACAAGGTCCCCCTGCTCAGGAAAGCACATACACAGGCCCATTTGAAGTTTGCCAATGAACATCTGAATGATTCAGAGGAGAACTGGGTGAAAGTGTTGTGGTCAGATGAGACCAAAATCAAGCTCTTTGGCATCAACTCAACTCTCCGTGTTTGGAGGAGGAGGAATGCTACCTTTGACCCCAAGAACACCATTCCCCCATCAAACATGGAGGTGGAAATATTATGGTTTGGGGGTGTTTTTCTGCTAAGGGGACAGGACAACTTCACTGCATTGAAGGGGTGATGGATGGGGCCATGTACTGTCAAATCTTGCATGCAAACCTCCTTCTCTCAGCCAGGGCATTGAAAATGGGCCGTGGATGAGTATTCCAGCATGGCAAAGACCCAAAACAAACAGCCAAGCAACAAAACAGTGGCTCAAGAAGAAGCACATTAAGATCCTAGAGTGGCCTAGCCAGTCTCCAGACCTTAATCCCATAGAACAGGGGTCCCCAACCCCCAGTCTATGGACCGGTGCCAGTCCATGGCATGCCAGCAACCAGTCCGCACAAAGAAGCAAAGCCTCATCCACGGGATGCAGGCAGCACACAAAATCACACCGCCTCCGGTCTGTGGAAAAACGTCTCTCCAGGTAACTGGTCCCTGGTGCCCCGAAGGTTGAGGACCTCTGCCATAGAAAATCTATAGAGGAAGCTGAAGGTTTGAGCTGCCAAATGTCAGTTTCAAAACCTTAATGACTTGGAGAGGATCTGCAAAGAAGAGTGGGACAAAATCCTTCCTGAAATGTGTGCAAACCTGGTGGCCAACTCAAGAAACGTCTGACCTCTGTGATTACCAATAAGGATTTTGCCACTCAGTACTAAGTCATGTTTTGCAAAGGAGTCAAATACTTATTTCACTCATTAAATGCAAATGAATTTATAACTCCTTTGAAATGCTTTTTTCTGGATTTTTGTTGTTGTTATTCTGTTTCTCACTGTTAAAATAAACCTACCATTAAAATTATAGTCCGATCATTTCTTTGTCAGTGGGCAAACATACAAAATCAGCAGGGGATCAAGTAATTTTTTCCCTCACTGTATCTTTGTCAATTATCAACCCCATAAATACAACTTAATTTTTTCAGCAAAAAGTTCATGAAGGACTAAACTGACAAATGTAGTTGTTGTCTTTTCTATTCAACTATCTGGTATTCTTCCATTCTATAAGATAGAATTCATCATTTTTGAATGGGTTCATCCTCAAAACATTTATAATAGGAAGCTGGTAGGTCATTTGGTCAAGATTCTTTCCTTATTTTAGTATATTTATAGCTTCACAAATTATTTTGTGAATATTATTGTTACAGCTCCACTCATTATTTGTTTCTATGTATCAATGATTTCCCATAAATTTTGTTTCTTTAAACAAGAATCAACCTTTGCCGGGGAAATTTCTAAAATACAGCAAGTTGCTTTAAGCAGTAAAACTGAGTGTATCTAAAAACAGTACAGAACATCAAAAATAATTTAATTAAATACAGTGCTGCTGATTGTGAGGGAAGAGTGAGGGTTTTTTTCATATATATATATATGTAAGAAGTTCTACAACTCTTGGCTCTCCGGAGAGAGAAATTCCAATGTTAGAACACAAAGAAGAGGTATTCCATAAATTCTCCCTATATGTGGCAAAACAGGCTTCCAACTAGCAATCCTTTTATGAATCCTATGTTCAGTGGCCTTCCTCCCAACTGAATCTTTGAGAGGCCCCACCCTACGGGAGATGAGGAGTCATTTAATGGGTTCCTGTGCCTCAGAAGGAAGTCATCAATGGGTTTAGTTGCAATGGAGAGCAGCCCTGTCAAGAAAGATGACAAAAGAAGGAAGAACCGCAAAATAACATTTCAAATGAAGTTGATCGGCACTTTGTATTCCAATACATCTGGAAGGATGGGTTGGGTCAACCGTATCCAAGCAGAAGTAGATCGGTTATCAATGCCTTGTTGTTGTTTATGCTTCTGCCTTCTTTGGGAAATCACCTTGGGTTTCGTTTTGTTGAAATCAACGGGCTGTTTTTTAAAAGCTCCTCAAGCTGACACTCCTCCCCCTTTTCTTTTTTGAAAGGTCAGGCTAAGAGTTGGCAGTTGTATAGGAGCTGTCCTCTGTATAGAAAGTCTTAACTAGCCAGGCAGACTTAACCCTGCTGCTGAAAAACTAACACTGTCACTAGGATATGATGAAACCATGGTGAAGAACTAGGAACAGCCTGACCACGGCAGAGTGAGCAGTTGGAATCTGCCCGGTGCATGTTTGTTTGCCCAATTCAAAATGGGGAGAATGATTGTTGAGATGATGTAGACAAATTGACTCAAATTAGTTTAGGATGGGCTGAGCGGAGTTTAAACATGTTGAGTCCAGACACATAGCAACAGTCCGCTGTAGTTTTGGAAAGGAATATATATCAGAATAGCTAATTTAATGGAGTTGGAGAAGAGAGAGTGGGAAGGAATAACAAAATCATTAGAAATCCAACAAGGGCTACACTTACTGTTTTTTATTCATAATGACAGCTAAGCCTGGGTTTTAAAATATCATCTCTATTAGAATACTCTAATCCAGCAATAAATTAATCTATCGGCAGTTTTACAAGCCTTTCATCTTTGAAGCATTATTTAATGGCTAAAACAAATCCCCAAGAACTGATATGCTATGCTCCTCTGGGAAAAAAAGATTGAAAGGATTTTGAGACTTTTTTTTGCTTTTTTCTCAGTCAAATTGTCCTAAATCCTGCAGCACAATAAGTTAGTGCCTTATGCAAACAGCAGGCCACCAAGAGTGAGGATCTAACTGAACGTACAGTAATCTAATTAGACCAGGCCTTCAATTCACAGCCTGATTCAGTATGCAGGCTTTATCCTTTTAATAAGGATTTTACTTAAAAAAAAACTTTTAAGAGATGAATAGAAGTGAGGAAAAGAGCTCTGAAAAAAAAAAAAGTATCTCTATGAATGGGCACTGTCCAATATAAATGAGTTGAGACTAATCTTATTCTATTGTTTTTACAAGTAATGTTTGTTAAACTGCTATAATGTATCGGAATCCATATTACCCTTTCATTCTATTTAGAAAATACCATATTTTAGTTAATAAAGGCCTACACTTTCCAGGAAGTTGACTAACATTAATTCATAGCAAATAAAAATTAAGCAACCTACCAAGATCAGTGGATTTGTCATGAGCATAATTTGCCTTTGGATTTTAAAATATTTAAAACTCTAAATAGGCAAATTAATAACAACACTAAAATTACTTAATTGTTCCACCATAGAAAAAGATTTGTCATAAATATCTTTTCCCGGCAAGCAATAAAATAATGTGTGATTTAAATGCTTAGAAAGTTTCTAAGCACCCATATGCCTGACCAAATCTTCCTTCTTCAGAATAATAGTCTGGGATTCAGAAGAATGCTTGCATTGGGGAAGGATTCCTGCTGCAGCCCTGCTTGCTTGCTTGTTCATTCATTCATAAATATATACTGTACATACATACATACATACATACATACATACATAATCCTGCCTTTACTTGTTTTTTTTATAAATTACTCAAGGCAGCATAATAATACCAATACTTCTTCCTCCTCCTATTTTCCCCACAATAACAAGCTTGTGGGTTGAGTTGAGTTGAGCTGAGAGAGAGAGAGAGACTGGCCCAAAATGACCCAGCCAGCTTTCATGGCTAGGGCAAGACTAGACTTCAGTTTCCTGATTTAGCCTGGTACCTTGATCACTAGACCGAAGCGGCTGTCCTTGAAATCCTTGTGTTTTTATTTTGTATTTGTACAAATTCTTCTATTTCTATCCTACAATAAGATGGTATTTTTTTGTTTGAGCTTTAACGACCTAATTTTTCCGAATGACCTGACCCTCTTGAATTATTTTTCTTTTCAGGATTTTCATTCATGAAATCCTTTCTACTAACCTCCTAAATTTATTGAAAGCTGGGTCTATTTATTTGTATATAGGTGGGTTCCACCATTTATTTATATTCAGGTCTGAAGTGTGTATTTCTATTGAATGCCAAGTTCTTTACTTTGGATATGTATCTAGAGTTGCACAGTAGTGGAACACCCAAAGAACTACTGTATCAAATAAGAATACTGATCTATTTATATTATTTTTTCAGTCTGGAAGTGGCTCCTGAGGTTTCCTTGAGGTGTTCCCAATTCTAATAATTGAAATCCATAACTCCATATGCCTACAATTTCTGTATGTGAAACATATATTTTACTACAGCTCTTTCCATGCAAAATCAACATTAACGTAATAGGGTAAATTACTACTATTATTTAAATGTATTGGGTTCACAATTCCAGTGAATAATAGAAACCATCACACTCACACATTTGTACACACACACACACACACACACACACACACACACACACGCACACACACTATTGCATCCTGTTGAAAAACAGCAGAATTTTTTCACTTATCCAAACTTTGAAAGCTGTGGAACTTAGCTCTGTCTAAAAAGAATTAACACAGGATATTACAAAAAGTGGAATTATGCAGCACAAAGTCATACTTACGGAAGTATGATTATCTTTTCTTTCTGTTAGTTCCTGTGAGCTGGATTTTCTTTCTACCTGTTTTGCAAAGATGGTATCCTGACCTAATATCTTATTTTTCCCACATTACATTGCCAGGTTTTCTTATTTACTCCTATTCTCATTTCAGTGTTTATATTATAAATGTTATGCAACAGTTTAATTTCACATTTTTATGTTAATAAAATAAAGTTACTCTAACTTTGATTCTCCCCCATACTGTGGGGATGTTCAGAGGGGCAGATTTTCAAGAAGTTACAAAACTGAGCCATACTTTGAATGTGCTTTTACTGCCATCTAGCGGCAATACACTGTTGCTGCTTTCTCTGGCTTTAAACATGTTCAAATGGTAATTAAAATAAGGAAAAACAGAACAGTATAGCAGCAACATGGAACGTAAAAGAAAGAGCAGCAAAGGCAAATTCCTGAAGTAGAGTACCCATGTGTGACTACAATAATTGATCATAGGGTTACTTATTCTTTAGGTAAAAACAAAGAAGTGCAGTTGCACTGTTTGCCTCTTGCCACATCAGGTTACAAGTGGTCCTCAACTTATGACTGGTCGTTTAGCAGTTCCCCAAAAAGGGATTTACGGCTTGTTTTCCTAATTCCAGTGTACAGGTCTCCAGCGATCACATGACCACACCTTTGGCACTCAGCAACTGGTCTGCAATTACATTTGCAGTACCCCCCCCAGTCATATGACCACAATTTACAATATTTTTTCTAGTTTCTGGCAAAAAAACCCACTTCATAGTGAACAATGGGTTCACTTAATGACTGTGACATTTACTTAACAACTGTGGCATTTGATTAATGACTGCCGCAAAAAAAGATCATAAAATCAGTGATGTGGCAAGCCTCTTTATGACTGTCATAACTTACAACAATAATTGCAGACTCAATTATGGCCATAAGTTAAGGACTACCTGTATTTGTCTTTCTGATCCAGGATTATCTATCATGTCTTGTCTTGTCTATATTCTGCCCGGTATTCGGGGTTAAATCAAGGCACAGCAACAATAGGCACTATCCCCCTCAAAGTAAAACTCTGTCAATACTTAAGACAGAAGTACCTTTTCCTAGGAAGGAAGGAAGGAAGGAAGGAAGGAAGGAAGGAAGGAAGGAAGGAAGGAAGGAAGGAAGGAAGGAAGGAAGGAAGGAAGGAAGGAAGGAAGGAAGGAAGGATAACACATACAAGATAACATTTTGGGACATTTAGAGCATATCTTCTCTATATCTTCTTGCTGATAATTCGTTAAGTTATATAAAATGGCTTTTGAAGAGATCTTTCAGATTTTTCAGAGGGTGAAGCAAGGATGTATTTTAGCCTCATTGCTTTATATATATATATAAAAAGATTTCTTTCTCCCATATTTGGGCTGACAGGATGCATCAAAAAAACACTCAAGGTAATTCTCCTCCCCTGTCTCTTCCCTCCCTGACACAGCTGACAAAGTGAGAAAGAGCCTGTGGCCTAGAGGTTAACACAGCTGCCTAAAGTGCAAGCAGCCCAGGTTCGAATGTCAGAAGGGTATGTTTGGCTGATGAGAGCTAATTAGCTCGAAATAGCTATTCCATTCTCCCTTAATTCTTTGTTAGCAATCCAAATTTTAAACACACACACACACACACACACACACACACACACACACACATATATATATATCCTTAATAATATTAAAAAGACGAATCCCGGGTATACACACGTCGTGAAATTGATAAACAAAAACAATCACCAGGATAAAATCATAAACAAAACTGTTTAATCTACAAAAGTACTGAGCTTTCGTTGGCCACACTGCCGACATCGTCAGAGTATAAAATGCTGGATCTGGGAGTCTGTTTTTATGTGACTGGCTGCCTCTGCGCCTTGACCCTCGATTGGGTCATTGGTCCACTCATTAGCATCGGCCGTGTTCTTAAAGGGGCCGTTTCTGAAGTTGTTCTCCCCCCTCCAGTTGTTTTTGTTCTCTTGGTGCATATACAAGCGCCTGGGGATCGGCTGTCAGATTGCTCCTGTTCGTCTCTCCCCACCACCCCATTCATCTTAGCTTGCCTTTGTGTCACCAAACTGCCTAGTGTGTTTCGAGTGTCATTCTCCTGTTTGCCAGTCCTGTTGTTTTCCTTGCACGTGTGTAAGCCTCTGGGGATTGGCTATCCCGTTGTTCCTGTCTCTTACTCTCCCACTGTCGGGTGAGTCCCCGTGCATGTCAAACGATTACTTGTCAGGCGTGTCTTTGGAGTCACCCCTCAGGAACAATGGGATAGCCAATGCTTACATCCCAGAGCTCATTATTTTATTTTACTGACTTTAAATGTCCACACCTGGGATTCCAATATTTAACCTTATTAAAGACATACACACACACACACACACACACACACACACACACACACACCAATTCCCTGATTAAAATTTTTCTAAGAGTCAATTTCCAAATTAGCTAGATACCTTCAAACCCTACAGTTGTCAATGCTGTTAACATTGGATATTTTTGCTTTGACAACAAATGGAAATGCAGCCATTTTTCTCTATTGCTTTTAGAGTTAGTTGCTGCTGAGAGGGGGAATGTGGATGAGAGTCCAGCTAGTCATAACAATAATAACTCAGCCGTGGAAATCCAAGGTCATTGGGCCCAGAGTTGATAGAGTTTGGGCGGGCTGAAGAGAACTGGGGAGAAAGCCCGTGTTTCAAGCTAATTGGAGAATGTGATTTATGACTGTTTATTGGAGGAGGGAATTGTGTTTTGTTACTTTGTATCCAGGGGAGGGGAATTTAGTTTTTGGTTTCGACTATGTAGTGCCAATACTTTGTTTCTCGAATAAAAGATTCTTTAAGGTAAACAATGCCTGGAAGTTCTTTTGAAGAGTTTCATCTCTCGGAACCATGACAACAGTACTTTTATGTAGATGATGCACTCCTTCTCTCCTTGTCTTGTGTAGAAATGTGTTCTAAGACTCTTGGCATCTTTCTGTGAAGAGGAACAATTAGTTATTCATTATGATAAATCTAAACTGTGAGTTTTCTCCATAAATGGAATGTGATTGACCCTCACATACTGTAACAAGTAAAAGATTTTAAATACAATATATGGGTATAATCTTTCAGACTTCTAGAAAAGTAGCAGTTCAGTTTAGATGTCTCAGTTCTGCAACTCAAAAGAATGCATTAGTTGTAACCAAATTTTATTGATATCAAAGGACAAATTACATTCCAGCAGCAATTAAATTGTTTATAGCTAAAACACATGCTCATCTATTGAACAACATGGCCCATTTATAAGAATAAAGGCATAAAATCATTTGATCAAGCTTCCTTAGGACTCTGGTTCTCCAAACTGCCTCCCTAATACAGTTTTTAGTCTTGAAGGTAATGTCCCAACCAATAAGGCCACGTCTTAAATCAACCTCGTGGCTCAGAATTAGGTTTGATCCCACAGGGTGGTTACCTTTGCTGTTGATGGACAGCTATCAATCTTATTGGCATCAAATTAATATGAAGGAATTATGTAATCTTGGCCATTCTCCTGAATATATAATCCAATTAATCTTTATGAAAGCTAAATCAATGATAAAGGAAGGAATGATCTCAGCAGGTTTGTTGTATTTCAGAATTGGTGCAGAGTTAATTGCATTCTTTGGTTCTAGACTTTGGGCAGGAAGAGCCACAGCATATTTCTATCTATTTTTCCAAGGTATTAACAAAAAGGAGACATCTCTTGACAGAAGGGTCACAAACTCCATACCTAATTTAGGATGCACTAGAACATTCAGCCCAGTTCATGGTAGCCTCTTCTATTAGGAATCTCTTGGAAAAAGAAATCTGCTGATGGGGTTTTAAATTATCTTCCTGTTTGTACAATCACTGTCATTTCAGAAAACATTGTCTGCTGCAAAAAATAGCATTGGCCTTGACACTATGTCTACATCGGTGTTTTTCAACCTCAGCAACTTTAACACAGGTGGACTTCAATTTCCAGAATTTTCCAGCAATCTGGGATTGAAGTCCACCCATTTAAAGTTGCTGAGGCTGAAAAACTGATTTGCATTATACTATGACTCACGGATGTCAAACTCGCCACATCACATGATGTGTCAGGATGTATTGTGGCTTTATTTGCATTGCCAGAGCTGGGGTGGGCACGACCTCCGTATGATGCAACCGGCCCGCGGCTGGCAATTTGACACCCTTGCTATGACTGATCTTTCTTATCCCTTTAACCTGAACACAAAGCATATGCTCTTTCACTGAGTTACATTTTAGGAATAAATTCCCGTATGTGGTACTCAGCATAATTCTAACTTGCATATTATTGTATCATTTATTTCTACTGTTCTGTCCTAGAAATGTTACATTTTACATGCAGAAGGGCTCAGATTCCCAGCTTATCTCTCTAAGTCTGAGGAAAAGATATCAGTCTTAGAACTGGATAGGAGCTGTCTGGCAGTCCCAAAGGTGTATTTTTCGAGAGGCAACTAGACTTTGCTTTTCCTTGAAGACATTTCACTTCTCATCCTTTGGGACAACCATGACTGAGAATCTCCATAGACATGCTGCCTGTCAGTATAACCCACAGGTCAGCAACCTGGTCTTTAGAAATATTTATGCTTTATGGTCTCATGGATTTTAATGTTGTAAACTGATGGGCAAGATGGGCAGAAAATAAATAAATAAATAAATAAATAAATGGAAACTGTTTCAATTAGATTAACTTAATTATAGTTAATTGTATTCCCCCAGTATTTACTAATTTTGCTTTTTTTTCATATTGAAAACAGTAATTCGGCAGTGTGTTCTGAAAAATTACCATGGCCTTTGGAGGATGAAGATTCTAAAGCCTGCATTACATAGAAATTGGCTAAATGAATCAATCTATTCTATTCTACTCATTTGAGTCATTTTTTTTCTCTGAAAAAAAAGCTTGCAGAGTACTATACAAGTAGTCCTCGACTTACAACCATTTGTTTAAGGACCGTTCAAAGTTACAATAGCACTGAAAACAAGTGATTTATGACTAGTTCTCACATTTGTGACATTTGCAGCTTCCCCACTGTTATGTGATCAAATTTTGAGTCCTTAGCAACTGGCATGTATTTACAATGGTTGCAGTATCTCGGGGTGTTGAGATTGTCATCTGCAACCTTCCTAGGGAGTTTTTGACATGCAAAGTCAATAGAGGAAGCCAGATTTGCTTAACAACTGCATGATTTAGTTAAGAACTGAAGTGATTCACTTAATAACCATGGCAATAATGTTGTAAAATGGGGCATGATTCACTTAATAACTGTCTCATTTAGCGACACAAATGTGCACTCAATTATGATTGTAAATTGAGAATTACCTGTAAACACCATTGACTTGATGGAATTTAGTATCAAGCATTTAGTATGTAGAGGTTGTTTGGATTAGTGGATAAGGCGCCATGTCGGAAACCAGGCGATTGTGAGTTCTAGTCCCACCTTACCATGAAAGCTAGCTTGGTGATTTTGGGCCAGTTACTCTCTCTCAGCCCAACCAACCTCACAGGATTGATGTTGTGTGGGGAAATTAGGAGGCGGAAAGAATATTATGTAAGTGTGCTACCTCAATTGTAAAAAAATGACACAATAAAAATAAGCAAATTATATATAAATCTTCATATGTATATTTGGCCATTTATCTGACAGTATAAAGTATAAAGGAGTTCTTTTTATTTTGGTGCTTTTAAACACACTAGTTTACTATCACATCTCTATGTTGTGCAACTGTTGCTGTATTTATGTCTCTCATAGTTGTTCAGATAACAGGTAGGTCTTATTAGGCTATTTGATAATAATAGAGAACTGCCATATTTTATGCAGCTATTAATGGTGCAGCACCTTTGTCTAGAAAGAGACAGTAACCCTACTTTGATTCTGCACTGTGAACTCATTCAGAGTTCTTTAAATAATATTCATTGAATTGTCTATTTAAAGCCCCAAAACAAAATACTATATTCATTCATTCATTCATTCATTCATTCATTCATTCATTCATTCATTCATTCAATTTCTGTAGTTGTCCATTTTAACCTAATTGATTTTTAAATTTCAATACAAAAAAGATGTTGAGACTCTGGAAAGAATGCAGAGAAGAGCATCAAAATGATTAGGGGGCTGGATCTACGAAGAATGGTTACAGGAATTGAATATGTCTAGTCTAATCAAAAGAAGAACTGGGGGGACATGATAGCACTGTTCCAATATTTAAGGAGCTCCTACAAAGATGAGGGGGTCAAACTATTTTCCAAAGCACCAAAAGGCAAGACAAGAAACAATGGTTGGAAACTAACCAAGGAAAGAAGCAACCTAGAATTAAGAAGAAATTTCCTAACAGTGAGAGCAATCAACCAATGGAACAGCTTGCCTTCAAAAATTGTGGATGCTTCTTCATTGGAGGCTTTCAAAAAGAGACTGGATGACCATTTGTCTGAAATGGTATAGGGCTGTGGTGGCAAACCTATGGCACACATGCCAGAGGCAGCACTCAGAGCCCTCTCTTTTGGCACACGCACCACCACCAGCAGCAGCAGGTCCATCAGGTTGCCACCGCCGCCTGGAGCAGGAGCCCCGCCCAGCACAAAGGAGGCAAAGTGGCCGATTAGCAAGCTCCAGTAGAGGTGGTAGAGCAGAGGTCACCAACCATTGTCGATTGATGGATTGGAAGAAAAGGGAGGGGGAAGCATTTTACATGTGTGCATGTGTGCACGGGGCTGCGAGCATGCATGCGCTGCAAATGGGGCGGGGCTAGTGCCTGCATGATAGTCATTAGCTCTGCCCCGTTCTTACATGGTGCAGCACCTTGTATCTGCACCCTGTGGTGCGGTGGCAGATATTTTTGCGCCTTGCAGCACGGTGGCCCATTTTTGTGCCCCCAGTTTTTGCATGCCAGAGGCAGTACTCAGAGGTGCCTCCCTTCCCCCCCTGGGAGCACCACAATGCTGATGCGACCCTGGCACTTTGCAATAAATAAGTGGGTTTTGGGTTGCGGTTGGGCACTTGGTCTCTAAAAGGTTCGCCATCACTGGTATAGGGTCTCCTGCTTGAGCAGGGGCTTGGACTAAACTTCTGAAGTCCCTTCCAATTCTATTATTCTATGTTCTAAATAATAAATACAGAACAAAATGTCTTAATGTGAGAATTGCAATGAAGAATGTGATTTGTTTTTTTTTAAATGAATTTGTATTTCAGCTGAATGTGGGACTTTGCTCCAGATAGATCTTGTATTTGACAGTACAAAGAGGAATTATGAGCTGAGAGAATATGATCTCTGTAACTATTCTCTAGTGCAAAGAATAGGAGAGAACCGTTTAAAATAAATTCAGTACGGGTAGTCCTTGACTTATGACTGTAATTGGATCCAGAATTAGTCATAAGTCATATCTGTCAAACGGGACACCTTATAACAATCTTTTTTATTAAGCAAATGTCACGGTTATAGCAAATCTATTTTAACTAATGGGTGTTTTTTGTTGGGAACCAGAAAACACCAGTCACGTGATCATAGTCACATGTTCATGAGACACTGCAAATAGTTGTAAGAGTGGATTGGTTGCCAAGTGCTCAAAATGTGATCACTTGACTGGAAGGGGTAGCTGTCAGAACTTCAAAACCAGGTTGTAAGTAGTTCTGAGGAGGTCCATTGTAACTTCGAATAGTCACTAAGTGAGTGGTCATCAGTCAAGGACTACCTGCATTCAGATCCTCACTAGAAAGACTAGTAAGTCTGAGAAAATTGTTCTTATATTCCTGCAGCTAAAGATGCAGCTTTGATGTAACAGGCAAATAATCCCATTGTAAACATATAATTACAGAAGAAGTACCTGTTGTACCGAAGAAGGCAATACCAGCTCACTTGTTGAAAAAAATAATCTTGCATATCAGCAGACCAATTTTGCCTTTGGATGTAAAATAACTAAATCTTGAGGCCACAATGATGCCTGATTTCTAGCAATCCTGTCAGAAACCGCTACTTTGGTCATTCCAATCTGATTTCCAACACAGGCAGGGGAAAAACATTGTTTTAGTAGGCCTCATAGAAGTTTGTCATTTGGAAACTAATCAAATTGACCTCCCAGGTGATTTCTTATCTCAGTTTTTGGTCTATTTTTATATTCTCCAGGACCACCAGATAATTACCACAAAGCAATTGACTTCTGTCTGAAAAAGGGAACAAGTACTATCACAATTAAGTTGCAGAGATAAATGCAACTTTTAAGCCATAGCAACATTTGTTTTCAGGCTGCATAGAAGCTTGAAGAATCAAACTGCTTTAAGGTATAGATGAGGAAGGTGGTTTATATATGGAGACTGAACCCTTGTTATTGTTTTTCCAAATTATTTTCAGACCACACAGTCCTACTAAGAAATCATAACATTACAACCAGTAACATTGTTAAACCTTTGAACTCTGCTGAACACAAAGTTATGCTAATCTCCAGCCCATGACTGGCTGTCAATCCTATTTCTATCTTTGCTGTATTACTTTTTTAAATGGTTACGGTAAACGGTTTTTCCATTTGTTGGAAATGCTCTCAAGATAGTAGTACAATAAAGACATTCCCTACTTTCAGAAGAGGATGGAGAACACAACAAAAGTGAAAAAGGGATGAGGAGAGAAAAGAAAAACCAATTCGTCCAGAAAGTTGCAATCAAGCAGCTAGGAGACTGGAAGAAAAATGCTGCTGAAATTGTCAATTCTTACTGGTCAAAAACATTGCCTCTCCCCAAAGATGGATGGACATCCCACCCCATAAACTCTACTGGTTACTGTTACACTCAAATCAACAAACACTAATTGAAGGTATTGGATGTATTTGCTTTAGTTACATATATATTTACTAATGTGTATCAACAAGAAGCAACAAAAGGCCTACAGGCCCCCTGTATTCTTAAATGCAGAATCTAATATAATCTAAAATTATCCAGTATTTGTTCCTACTTTCCAGGGCCTTTAAGTAACAGTTTCACAGCAGCCATCCCCATTTCCAAGCACTGGCTATATGGCTGGCAAAAACTCCTTGACACCAGATCATGTCATAACCTCGTCCTTTTCTTCCTTCGGGTCTCTCCCTTGCCTTTAGCAACTTCAGGCAAAACTAGATCATAATCCATAGCGAACACAGTTGCACTTATTGAACTTCAGCCTGACACGCAGCTGTCAGGAGCCTACTTGAGAGAAGGGGTAATAATTTGCAACGAGCTCAGGTCGTTATTCAATACCCTTGCCGTAATTTCCAGCCGCGGCAGGGCGCTCAAGGTGAAGCAAGAAGCAGAGGGAAGAGGAATTATTGATCGCTGCTGTCAATTTCATTCCTGCCATTGGCTCCTTAGCATCGTTCTCAGAAGAGGAGGAAGAGAAGAACAAGAAAGTTGAAGCGGAGGAGAGGCAGTTCAGTTCTGAGACGGCCCGGTCGGGCTCAAGCGCCTGCGCGCCCCTCTAGAGCCCCGCCGGGGGGCGCGGGGGGCCGGCCTGGGGCGGGTTCTGCAGGCGGGGACGAGCGAGGTGCGTAGGGCGCCACGTCGGCAAGCGCTGAAGAAGCAGCCGCCAAGGGGTCGGAGTCGATTCGGGTTTGCCTGGTCAAGTCCTCCGACGTGCTGAACCTAGCGGCGCGGACATCCCAGCAAGGTGAGTTTGGAAAGTGGCCTCCTAGTCTCCAGCCTCCTCTGGGCTTTGCGCAGAAAATGCGGGGTGGAGTTGCCTGGGGCATCTTCTCCACCCCTTTCCTTCCGGGGTGGAAGAAGAATGGGACGGGGGCCTGTCGCTTGCCCCCCTCCGCCGCTTGGCGAGGCCGGGGTCTCTTGCCGGCTGGGGCCGCGAAAGTGGGAGCGAGACAGGATGGGGCGCAGGTAAAGGACCGCTTTTGGGCACAAGGGAGCTGAAACGCTGTCCGTGCAAAATTGGCCCCAGAACTGTTCTGGATGTGGACGAAAGGTGTTTCCCGCTAGGTGCCATCCCTAGCAAGGGGGAACGTGAGAAGCCCACTGAGGACAAGGGGACCGCTCTTGGAGTTGTTGGGAAAGGGAAAGCCTCAAGCAGGGAGTTGTGGTTCTTCCCTGATCTTGACTGAGCAGCCGTGCGCTCCCAAGGTTCCGAGGGGAGCGTTGCAGCGTTCGGGGGGGGGGGTGTGAAATATTCTCCGGAGGGCAATTTCCTCGGATCGCCGCCTTCCAGCGGAAATCGAGAAAGCTCGGATCAATGTAGAAGCTCCCCTTAATGGCGTTGTCGGTAGATCTTAACTGTTTAAATATCCACCAGCCTTCCCTGCAGAGCCAGTTTCAGCAGCATTGGCTGCTGCTTTGATTGGAAGGCAAGGAGAGAGAACGGAGGGGGGGGGGAATTAATGCAGCGTCTAGAGGTTTTCTCCCCCGGGAAGAGAGCAAGGCCCGCTCAGTACTGCTAAGTGCGGGTGCAAAGAGAGGTAAAAATAGGTTACGCAGGAGAAAAGGCAGAAGTGTGGCCAGTATGTTCTGGCCGCGGATATTTAGATTTTTTTGGGTTCAACGTGGAAGAGTCCGCGAGGAGGTGGGGAAAAGAGGCCAGGCGGCACGTCAACAGCAGTATGGCTCCAGGTCTTGCGCCTGCCTCCTCTGCCACGTCACTGCTGCGTGCCATCCATCAGCCCTTTGTGTCTGCTGGGCCCCCATTTGGAGCCCTTTGCAACGGGGAGGCTGCTGTTTACGCTTCTGTTCCTGAATGTATTTTCAGGTTTGGTCCCGGTGGGGAAGATTATTATTACTCACGGTGGAAAACAGGGTTGGGTATAATGCATGTCCATGGATTGTCAACTAGCTCATTGGATGCTCTGAAAATTAATAATGAACCTTCATTAGATAGTTTACTATATGGGTGTAAGTATATTCCTGCTTTTACTTTAACGCCGAAATTGTAAAGTTATTTAATATGCAAGTCAACTTTGCCTCGATAGTGTGTGGATTCAGAACTCTTCCAGGATAGTAAAGTGCCTCAATTATTAAGCATTGAAATGTATGTTTGACAGAATTTTCTTCTTTAAAATAGTCTGGGGCGCTAAACGTTGTTGGGCAACACCCACCCAATATCATAAAGTTAAATTATCAGCTGGGGAGTTGCATGGTAAAGCCCACAAAAAGATGCAGTAATAAAATAAGAAATTCTCCAAGCTCTTTGGAAACATTGCTTTCCCTTGTGGGAATGATGAGGAATTTTAAAATGGTTCTTTGAATTAAGTTGGGCAAATTTCTATAGAGAAACAAAATGGCTTTCATTTTAATATTTTAGTAATTGGCTTTTCTAATTTTACTCATAAGTTGTCTTGATAAAATAATGAAGAAATATTGTATTGAACTTCTCTTGATATTGAAAATTTTTATTGAACTGGTCTTCATTGTATAATGCAGCTTTCTCCAACTTTATGTCTAAAATGTCTTGGATTACAATTTCTGGAATTGCCAGCCAACAATTATAAAGGTTCAACACATCTGGTTACAACAAGGGTAGTATGGTAGCAGTAATACTTTAGTTGTCCCCAAGTATCAGCTGCTATGACTGCAAACTCTTTTCTAGGTGCAAAGAATGAAATGAGATTTACAGTTCTGTTTTAGTAAGAATGAACACAATAATCAGGATTATTAAAATAATGATAGCCATGCAGATCTCTATACAATGATAGTTAGGCCTGAATCTGTTTTTCAGATTTCGTGAAAACTGAACATTGTGAATTTGTTTCTTACAACCTAACGGGATTGCTGGGAAGAATCTGAACAGCCATATAATTCTGAGCAAACGTTTAAAATGTTTGTATGCTGCTTTAAAATAATTGAAGCACTATATAATTAATATTCACTAAAGCAATTAAAGGTCATTTTCTAGTATTTTTCTTAGAATAACTGAAAATATTTTTTATAAATCCAAAATCTTCATTCTCAAACTAGTTAATGGTTGCTTGCAAATATTTTTCTGGAAGATATGTTCACCCTTCACATAATTTGAATTGAGTCTGTGTTGTATTTGGATTTCTTTTACTGTAACATTTTGATAAATCTTTTTATTTAAAAAAATTTATATAATTTTCTTTGATTTTTTTATAGAAAATCACACTGGGATATTTCAATACAGTAACATTTGGTAAGTATGGATATTAATAAAGTGTATTTACAAATAATAAAGTGTAAATACAAATATTTACAAAAATACACAAGGTAAAACTTTAGTCAAATATTTTATTGTTGCATAGTGTAATATTCATCCTATCTACAAATATGAAGAATTCTTTTGCAGAAGTTTGGGTAGGAAACGTCTCCTAGAAATGAGAAATGAAACAAAATAATATTTTGGGTTTTATATGTTATTTGAATTTATTAGCTATCCAAAACCAAAGGACTTGGGCAATCTAAAGAATTCATATTGTTTCCTATTTATGCTATAATATTTTTGTCTTATGGATGAGAGAAGGGATGAGGCAAGTGTGAGTTCATAGCTGAAGAATGTTAACTATAATTAGACTTTCAACAGATATGGGAAAGAATCTACAGGATGTAAAGATGATTGTTGTATTTGTGCTAAAATGAGCAGTGAAAATAAAAGATCATCTTTGCATGACTGAAAGATGGCAGACTTTCCTAAACAACATTGTCAAATTTATTTGTTATATACCAGGACATATAAATGGATTGCACATAATTTTCTACATGTTATGTAGTCATTATAGCATGTAAAGGCCATGTGCAGAAGCAGAGAAAGGCACATATTTAATTTTCAAGTACAATTTCCACCGTGTAACTATATTCTACTAGAGCTCAGCAGTGCTTTGGATTTCATTTGGGAGAAGCTCTTTAGGCCTTGTGAGAGCTTGAATACAGCCATTGTCTATGGCTCATTAAAGCAGTTGTGCTTTTTTCCAGAATTATGCATCCTAGAAAAAGACAAGGCTACTTTAATGGGTCACAAATGTTGCAAATGTTTCAAAACACCTTTCCCAAATCAGCTTGAAGCATTACACAGTCCTAGATTCCATTTTATCCTTCCCAGTTTGACATTCTTTAACTGAGTTGGGACTGCAACTCCCAGAATCGCTCCAGTGTCTGCAAGCTTCTCTAACCTATTTGTGTATTATTGCAAAATTATTAAATAAAAATATTAGCTCCAGGAGATTGTTATTTGCTACAATAAATAGGAGTATTTAGCATTTTTTATAATTTGGTATTTGTAATTGCAATTACATTATTAGGCTGCATAGTAATAATGAGGTATATATTAAAGTGTGGCACAGCTGTCTGTTTTTATCGTTACATCAAAACATCCCAGAGGGAAAGATGCTTCTTCATTAAGCATGTAGGCTAAAAATAGCAACTGAACAACTGTGTTGCTAAAGGAACACATTACCAGATACTACATTGTCTAAGCTATAGTTATTGAATTGGTTCAGCAGTTTTTCTAGAAGATATATCTTGTTATATATATTGTTTTTGTTGACTTAGGTTAAACTTTTGGGGTGGTTGTGCAACTTAAAATTGATGTCATTTAGATGTCATTTAATTAGAAGAAAATAAGATGAGGGAACTTGTCGTTCTGAAACAATATAACTAGGCATTATATACAATAGGTATGAAGGTTACATGAAATATAATTTTGATTTATATTGTATAAATCTGTAGAAATTATTTTAAAAATATTCTAATCATAATTGGCTACTTACTAGATTTTAGAATTCAATATTTGCCTGAATATTGGTTTTAAAAAGCTAAAATAGATTTTGAGCAATACTAAAATGATAAACTTTGCCGTTGACTTGTTATTCTAATCTAGACAACTAACAGTACTTAAAAAAACAGTCTATTCTTCAATTCTTGCTGTCTTTTTACAGAAGGAAGAAATCTGTAAAAGGCTTGTATAGCTCTGTCTATTTAATTCTTCAGAGTATGTTAAAGAAAAACCATGCTGAGACAGCAGTGGGAAGGACATAAAACAATCCTACCGAATTCTGTAATAGCTTTGTTCCCTATGCCATCTGTCTGATAAACTCGCAAGATTTGTTTTTGTCGCCATGCACATGTATACATAATCCGAACGAGACTGTGTTGGTTTTCTGTGTCATATAATATATGTGGGTATATGCATAATTCTGTATTTATTTTTGTCATATTTATGTAGTATATATTGGAGATGGTAATCCTTTAAGAGCTGTATGCAATGAAATTTCATTTTAACGTATGCTGATTAGTGTACATTCAAAGTGACAATAAAGTTAGTATTCTATTCTAATTCACCTGTTAGCATCAGGTAAATCATGTGACCTTTTAAAATAGCTCAAAAAGCAAGGTAATGCTGTTGTATTCTAATTTAAGGACAGGAAGTGGAAACTTTTGTTATGTCCTGTTAAACCTGTAGGCAGTATACAGTTATTCATAGTGAATTCTATTTTCCATGTTGAGAGTTAGGTTAATACCACATTACTTGGCGAAATTCCATATGAACTTGATAATCCTGAATAAGGTTCATGAAAGATTTCTCCAGAGTAGTACTTCTCCTCAGCCTTATTGAATTGCCTCTGTAATCAGATGTTACTTAACAGTATTGATTGTGCAATGCTTTCATGTGGCAATCTGATTTGTATAAGGATAGGCCATTTCAGATTGCTGACATCTTTATCTTGAATGAAACAGAAATGAAATTTTCTAAATTGAATAGTTGAGTCATCTTTAGATGCAAATCCTTTTGTTATTTTAAAATATTACATGGTTATTATAACTTTAATAATACATTATTCACTGAATGTATTTTTACCTTGAGACTGAACTTACTATGTGCTTTTACATTTTACACAAATATGTCAAAGTCCTAATTCCAACTCCAACATTACTTCAGTATTCTTAATGTGTGCATTACAATTAATTGTAGTCATACATTAATAAATGACATAACCACAGTCTTAACTTTTTCACATACTAATCACTTGATATTCGAGATAATATAGGCTCAATTGTTGTCTAGTTATTAAAATTATAGAAGGTGTTGAGAATGAAGATTAACCTTTCTCTTTTTCCTATTTAAAAGAAGAAATCAGTTCTAAATTTGTTAAATTATTATATAAGGATTTACAGTAAAAGATCTTGATTCAACCAATTATATTTGTGGCTTGATTTACAGCTTTTCACTATTACAACACAGCTGAAAATACAGAATTATTATTTCCTTACCTCTTGTAAGGCAGGCTTTAAGAAATTCTTCAACCGACAACAGTTGTTCAAAACAAGAATGCAAATTATACTGACTCTGAATTAAATAATACTTTTTCTTTTCCACATTAAAGCTTACATCCTAGGACTTGAAGAAAACACTGGAAGTTGCACATTTTTGCTTAGCCTGAGTGCCTCTAGTACAGTCATGGTGAACCTTTTGGGCTTGGTGTGTCAAAAATTCATAAAATCCATAACTTGACTCTGCTGGCATTTCATACACATACAAACTAAACAAAAGAGGAATAATTCTCTATCTCCTTCCTCATTGGTCCCCTAGCACCGTTCCCCAGGATCTGCCATGCATCGCTTACCTTTCTGTTAATAGGTCCCTGCAGCCTATCCAAGGCTTCTCTGGGTCTCACAATGTCTTCATTTTTGAAGCGGCTTCGGAGAATGCTCTTCTGCAGCCTCTTGCAGCCTCCGGAAACTATGTGAAAGCATGTCCTTTTCTCATAGGATTTTTGAAAGCTCCAGTGGCCACTCAAGAGCATATCCCATTTTTGCCCAAACTTAGAAAATCACATGATAGCAAGACGTGCTTTGAGAATAATTGTCGGATGTTGGTAAATGTAGGTATAAGAACTGGCATATTACCCAAAACATTGTGGCATACCAGTTTTGAGCTGCCTTATGTCTGCCATCAATGCTTTAACATATTAGTTCTTCACATCCATAAAGTATTGTATTGGTGATTGGACTGCCATAGAAAATGTGTCCCAGAATATGATTTCATTGACTTGCTAGTGAGCAACTTTTCAAAGGAACATTGAAAAGAGCTGGTATAACCTGGATTCTATACATTTCTTAATTTTTAGGCAATAATGAGCCAGACAGAGAAGAATGAGCAAGAAATTCCTCCATATCTTAACAGTGAACCCCCAGAAGGTACATTTTACAATAACAGTACTGTTTACACAAATATGGTGCAGTAAATTGTTCTTTTTAAATTGTTATTCTATTCTCCACGAGCAGACTTTAATTTCATGATCAAAGCTGATTTTATAAATTACAAAAAGAATAACTTTTTTTTAACTTTTAAAGACATGTTTGTTGTGTTTTGCTTGCTTAAGAATAATTTGGTCACACGAGACCCTCAAAGCAAATTCAAGCAAAACATTGAATTACTAGTCTGCCTTTCTCATGATTAAATACCTAAGCTAATACAATTAAAATAACCTATGTTTATGCAGAATCTGAGTTATATTAATATGTTGCTCTCCTAATATATTGCCTTTTTTAAATAGCTTTTTATGACTTACATGTGATATTGCTGCAGAGAAAGGAGCACTACTTTGTGCAGCTTGGTTTTGAACCAAATGATTTGTTAACCTGTAATTGCAAGTAGATAATTTATTTACACAAATGAAATCTGTCCTATTCAGACTTCCAGGGCAGTCTTGCTTTTTTTCAGAATCTCTGTCATCATTGGTCTTCCATTCACATGGAAGGTAATTGTATACCTGCTTTCCACTCTCAGAGAACGGTTTTACTATTGATTAAGAGAGGTTAACACATAAGATGGACAAAATACTGTATTTTCTGGCGTATAAGGCGACTTTCTAAACCCTGAAAATCTTCTCAAAAGTTGGGGGTCATCTTATACGCCCAGTCGCCTTATACGCCGGAATATACGGGTATGTTTGACAAAATATGTTTTCTTTCTTTCATTTTGGTTACATAGACACACTCTCTCTCTGTGTGTGTGTGTGTGTTTGTGTGTGTGTGTGTGTGTGTGTGTTTCTGGTTTTGCTGATTGTGGTGGACAGTGTAGCTCAGCTATGTCTGAACAGCCATAAGCTATTTTCGCTTTTTAAAAAAAAAAGATTTTTTGTTGGAAAGCATTCAATGGATGTGATTTTTTCTGAAAAAGCCGTCTCCTTTTTTTTAATTGCATGATAATATGTTTTATAAAGATTCCGAAATTCAGATTTTTCAGTTAGATTTACCTCCAACTTCTGAAATAAATTGAAGTTCAGTTATGAAACAGAAGTGATGAAAGAAGTGAATGAAGTGTTGCTGTTTTTTCTGCTCCTGGAAAGGTGCTTGCTTCTTACTAGTGCTAGAAAGCATAATATGCTATAATATGCTATAAATGGCTATAATGTTGAGTTCACCTTTTAGGAATAAATTTTAATATGGTATGTCAGATATCTAAATGGTCCCTGACTGGAATTAACAAATTATGATGAGTTATAATGTAATTTCCTGACTTTGGCTCAGGTGATGTATGAATATATTCATTGTGCCTTATAGATAATGATTTATAATTCGCCATTTTATTGATCAATGTGCCATAATTAAAACAACCCATAGTTTAGCGTATTTGAACCCAGCAAATGGTTATCAGTTCTGTATTGGTAACTCAAAAGAGCCTGCTCCAAAATAATTTTTTATCCTGTAATTAGTAGACAAAAATGCTGAATCCCTTAATAATTATAATAATTTTAAAAAACCAAAACTCTTTCAGAACTTTCTTTCGTATTGTTAGAAAATATGGAGACTCTTGCTATTCCCCCCCCCCCCCAAATGCTCTTCTGCTGGTGATAGATCATAGGAAAGAGTTGTAGAGCAAAATTTCACTGGGACTTTCATTTGCAAGTGATGCTTTTCTACCATATTTAATCTAATTCTGAGTACTGACATTGTTTCTCTTCCTTAGATTCAGTAAAAGATCATCCACAACAACAGCCTGGCATGCTTACCCGGGTGACTGGTGGCCTCTTCAGCATAACCAAGGGAGCTGTTGGTGCCACAGTTGGTGGTGTAGCATGGATAGGAGGGAAAAGCTTTGAAGTGACCAAAACAGCAGTTACAGCTGTGCCTTCCTTGGGAGTGGGATTAGTTAAAGGAAGTGTTTCAGTTGTGACAGGAAGTGTTACAGCTGTAGGATCTGCTATCTCAAGCAAAGTGCCTTTAACTGGGAAGAAAAAGGATAAATCTGATTAAAGAGATTCAGTACTGTTTGTATGAGAACCTTGTGTAGCTATGGGATCTACACGATTTGGATTGCTGTAAGGTCACCATTATGGAGGAAAATCTAAAGAACTAAAAGAATTACTTTCTCCTACGAGGGACATAAGCAGTATCACAGAAACTTTAGATTTCTTCAGGAACTTGTCTGGTGAAATGTTACACTTGATTTTAAAAAAAGGAATCAAGTACATGGATCTGAAGGAGTGGCTCATGTTTGAACATTAATTCACTTTTCAAAACCTTGAATTAAAAATGTGAAAATAGAAGTGAAGGGAATGACTTGGCAAAAAGTTAAGCACTTCACAGTTCTGATGATATAGCTTCCTTTAAAATAATTTTAGCATTAAAGTGCTTAAATATTAGCCTGATTATGCCCTTAATTGGTTGCCTCTGCCATACACAGATACATTGATGTTCTAGCTTCAAGCCTATGATGTCTATATTTTTTGGAAAACAGTCCTTAAATTCCCTATAGAGTCCTTATGTATCTTTGCTTTTTCAAACTATTTTTATACACACTAAATTCTTTAGAGGTCAACTGTCACAAGGGTGTGTTTGTGTGTGCGCACACGCATGTATAGTATATTGAGTCAAATCATTCATGCCTTATGGTGAAAAACAATCTATTTTTTACTTAGAGAACCTTTTAAAGTTTTTGTAATGTCTTGTCATTTCAAAGCAGTCTGTAGAAGGAGTTTTACACTTTTTTAATCAGTTGATACTGACAAAGAAAGACTGCTAAATCTCAGGTGTAGCTTACTGATGTTCTCACCTGCAAAATGAAAAGCCCTTTATGTTTTTAGGTTGCTTAACTGAAAATTAATTCCAAGTTTACATTAAGACAATATTGAGTAACTTTCCGCTGTAAAATAAAAACACTTCTGTGATTTATAGCCTCAAGGTACAAATGTGTACGATCTTATTTCCTGAGTACATAATGCAAATACAGCAGTTGCTGTGCATAATCTGTTTACTCGAGTATCGCCCATTATCTCTAGAGATTTTGTAGAAGTTGATGAATTATGTTTTACATTTTCAGTGATAATTAGCATAAAAATACTTTATACAAATAATACCTCAGCAGATAGGTTTGCTGAATGGCACCCATGACCAATAATGATAAAAACAAGTGATTTGCAGAGAAACGTATTTCATGCATACAATTTCAAAGTTTTCTGAGCAAGACATACAGTAGATACGTCTCTTCCTGTCTTGTTCCTAATCCCTAATCCATTAAATCAGGATAGGTAGTCCTTTGTACTCAGTGGGCTATATTGTGGGTTTATTGGATTGATATCTTTCAGTTTCATTTAGAAGCTCTTTAGCATGTTTCTATTGACTTTGTAGCATTTTGGTAGTCCTTAAAAAAGACTGAAGTTCACATGATTATTCTGTATGCAATGTTTCTTAAAATGTATGTTGAAAACATGCAAATCTGGTTGGAATAGTTGTGATTATAAACACTAAATTAACAGATGATGTCTTGTAAAAGTAATGACCAAAACCTCTCCCTTGTCTAAAATTACATATTCATAAATTAAATTAATCTGATATAATTTATTATATTGTTGCAATTTGTATTTTACCTGCCAAAGATCCATAGCTCAGTGATAAGAGCATATATTGTTCATGGAATGGATTTATATTTAATTCTTAGCATCTCTAGTTGAAAAGAATTATCAATACTGTGCTGTTGGTAACTGACTTGGATTTGCTAAACCACTAGCTTGACAATATCAAGCAACATCATGTGCTCACCAGAACACAGAATATTTTTATGGCCCAAAGGCATTATTAAAGCTTCAACTAAAAAAAAATATAAAACAGATTTTATAATAATACCATATGAACTAGGAGTGAGTTTGTAAATAGTATTTAATTAGGAGACTGGATTACAATAACAATGCCTAGATTAGAGAGTTTATCAGACAATCTTCATATTGGATACCTTGGCTAGCATTTAGATACTCTTGTCATTTTACTACTCAACCATTCCCTAATAAATGTGTATCTTAAAGCATATGTAAAAAGAATAAAATGTGTATGCGTTCTTTTTAGAAATGTTTACTAAAGGTTTTAGTGTTCTGAACACCTGAATGGTTTGCATATGGAAATTGTATTTATAGAAGGATTAGCCACAGGCATAAAAATTACAAACATATTGATGTCATTAAGAACTGACATTTGATATTTCTTTGACGTTGACTTTTAATGAATGATAAAAGATCTTAAGGTACAGTATCTGGATTAATGTGCTTAGAATAAGGAATAGAGAAATCTGGTATGGTAAGCTGCCAATGTCAATATGCCCCAGCAGGCATCTCTCTTAGCATCCATCAGATTCCTTATCCCTCCCTGTGCATATCCAACATGTTTGGAAAATTGTATTTTTCATTGAAGCAAATCTCATTGTGCTTTCTGATAAACGGATGCCTTGTAACATTCCCATGCCAACTACTTTGTGAGATGCTGTCCAGATAAACCCATGGATCCCATAAAATGTCTTTTTACTGATGGACAAAATGACATAATGAAATATTACCCTCATTTTTTGTATTGATTCTTGATTGCATTATCATTCAGCATTGAGCTGAAGAAACTACTTGGGGACAATTGAGTGGAACCTATGAAATCAAGAATACGGTACTAAACTCCAGGGCCTCATCCCATTTCTATTCATTGATTTCTTTTTAAATGCATGAATTTTCATGTAGTTCTAAATATTAAAGTCATGCTTGATATTTAGAAAGAAAAATAGCATAATTAAATAAACATAGTATGTGCTACATGCAAATTCAAAGCTAGGCTTTCTATGTAGTTGTGAGATGTGCCATTCTGTTCCTTGTGTCTTCATTCCTACAATAATTGAATTCATATGTACCAGGTTGATTCCAAATTATTTAAAATGCCACAAAGAATATTGATAAAATAGATTATGCATATACTCAAGATCAGTGAAAGAAAAAGGTTATGTGGTTACTAAGACACGACACTGATTTGATGGCACACAATAGTCAAGAAGATATTTCTAATTAGCAGAAATTACATATCACTTTAAGCATTATCTAACCTATTTATACAAAAAACAATATATTCTCAATATGTTTAAATTTTATTTTAAATATTGCAAAAAGCATGCATGTTACAACTTAAACCAATGCTAGGTGCATCTTGTCTATCAGGGCAGAAGTTTAAAACTCGTCCTTCCCTTTCCTAGATAATTTATATATTCTGTTGACAATCCTATAATAATCTTACATAAACTATTTCCTATTCTGTTGCTTACATGTTAAATATAATGTAGTGTTAAGCAGCAAAAAAGGACAATTGTAATTATCAAAGGACTAGCCACCCAGAGTTATCTTGTAAGGAGATGAGTGGCATAGAAATTTAATAAATAATTGCTATTATGAAAAGTTAAAATGTTGAGATTTATAAAAACACCTCTATGATTAAAAAAAAATCTACGTTTATACAGGATGCAGAAAATAAAATATTTCCTCTTAAGTGAAAGACCTTTAGATGCAAATAAAGGTACTATTTCATGAAACTACAGAATCCCATCTCACATATATTTGTTTTGAAGAGAAATTGAATCCATGGAATATAGGGCTACCTGTAGTTTCTAGGCACAATTGCTATGGATTACTTTCACATCAGAAAAATGCCTTTTAATATTAGTTCCTAAAGAACATGAGCAGTCGCTGCTTCTGGACTAGTGTCTAACTTGTAGGTTTCACACAGAAATGTGGTTGGCAACTGTAGGAACAATGTTAAATCAGACAGGCTTTTAGTTTGATCCTATAAATTCCATGACTGTCGCATGTTTAGAAACACTGATTCAGAAAAAAAAGGCCTGAATACAAATTCATTTTCTAAGTAGCAGTTATAGCCAATTTATTTGAATGGTAAAAGACAAACTGGTCCTGTCATTTTATTGAGCAGGTTCTGGAAACTAATCTTCAATATTCAAAGGAGCAACTGGATTATATATAGGTCTCTCACTTTTTGCTTGTATCTTTCCATAAGTAGTTTCAAAATCTTTTTTTGTTCCATTGAGATATTGTATAGTTCCATTCTTCAGACTGTATCCTAGGGCATCTAATTTTTTAATCCTATATTGAATTATCTCTGTTGATAATTCTAAAACGGTGGGTGACTCTTTAATTTGTTCTATAGAAATTCCCTCCTTCAATAGTTCATCTAGCCTTTCTTTCAGAACTGGAGCTGAATAATAGAGAAGGGCAGGGCACTGTAATATTAGCTCTTTTAATTCTTGATCATTGCAGTTGAAGATGGTTTTTGAAAATAAAAGACTACTCTGCATATTGCTAGGGTTAAGTTGAAAAATAAATCCTTTGAGCTTGGACAATAGGCTTAGAACTTCGGAATCAGTGAATTGATTGTTTTGAAGAAACTCCAGGTTTTCTTGGACAGTAGTAGAAGTATTTAATAAAATAAATGGATTTTGACTCAATAATTTCAGCAGCCAGTTTTTCCAATTTTCCTGTGAACCACCTAGTCTTAAATAGTTTCTTTGCAGAGTTTCTATCATATGCTTATTCTTCTCAACAGGATTGTAAAAAATATTTGATGCACTTGTTAAAAACCGGCAGATGATAGCATTCTTCAGCCCCAATGCTTTGAAGAATCTAATGTTCGCCTTCTGATTTTCATAATATTCAACATTAAAAAAAGCATCTGGAAACCGTTTTATTAACTCCACTAACCGCTTTTCATTTTGACAGACAGATAACCACAAATCTCTCTGACAAGTGATATTGGTAGGACTACAAAGAATGGCTTCAGGACAGCATTCAAAAATATGTGCTACTGAAGGTCCATCAGCTCCAATTGTTTGCAAAATATTAGCTATTTCTTTGATGTATGACACCTCTTCTGACAGCACCCATGGCTTCAGCCTACGGATTTTCTTTATATCCACAGATAACTTGGACAGATTTTCTACAGTGACTTTATTCTCCTTTCCTAAAGAAGTATCAGTTGCATATCTCAAATGCTGTAAAAGGTGTCCATTCTTTCTCTGATACCAGAAGACTGATAAAGCTGGCAATATTAGGCAGGGCTGAGATCTAACCAAAAATTGGATATAGAAATTTGGGACAATACAAGCCATTTCATTTTATGGTCAAGTGCCACATCAGGAAAGGCCTGTAAGAACCAAAGCATAAGACATTAATTCAAACTTGGAAAAAAGCAAGAAAAATAAATCTCAATAATCATAATAATCCCAGATACATGACTAGAGTATGCAACATTTTTCCTCAATTGATATTTATTCAAGTAAAAATGGTAATATAATGTAACAGACAGGATTTATCTGGAAGACTATATACTATTAAATCTCAGCATGACTTTTAATTGGATGGAAGGGTGCATCCATAGACCTACAATTTTTTAACCAAAACACCTCAAGTGGGCTAATTTACAGAATGTGTCCAAAATCCAGGATCAATGATTCCTGAGGGAATGAAATTTGGGTATGCTAGGGCTGTTTCATTACTACTGACTGCTGCTGTGTTACTACTAAAATGGTCACATGATCTTCATTTTGAACATTCCATGACAGTTTCCCAGCCAGTGTGGCAATCCCTCACTCCCTCTTCCCCCCAACAGCAGCCACTTAACTGCCTCCTGGGGAGGTTTTCAATATTCCGTCAAATTCCTATAAGGAAACCCAGTGGGGAAGCTGGCAGGAAGTCAGAAGTAACTTCTGCTCCAGCTGCTTTTTTGCCCATCCTTGGTCTATTGCAGAAAATCACAGGACTCAGACCACGGAATCAAAAGAAGTTGGTTTATTTTGCGCAAAGGTTCAGAGCACTATATTTGTAGCCACATCTGAACAGCTTCATATAAAAAAACACAAGTTTATATATTCTCGTCAGAAACAGCAAAACACGGAAATGTAACTTGTTAGCATTGATTGGTTACTCGAATCACAACCCCCTTACAGCCCCCTGTTGCTATGCTAAAGAAGTTAAAATACCTTGCTAAAGCTTCTAAGTGTCCAAATTTCCTGTAACATACTTGTGGTTAGCTGTAGTAGAGCTTCAAACTTAACACCTCTGTACGACCAACAAATGAACTTGTGGTTTTGACTTCTTCCATTTTCTTTTGTTCTCCTTCTAACTAATACACGCATTTAAGACTCGTGTCCTGTTTTATGACTTAAGTCCTGCTTTCTGTCCTGCCTTAGGTCATTCTGTTTCTATGCTTAAGTAAGGAAATATCTCTGAAAGGAGAACCCAGTGGGGCATGGATTGCCTTTCTCTTCAAATAAAATTCTATGATTGTGATACAATTGATAAATTCCTCCCCAATTTCCTCTTAAAATATTTTTGCCTATTTAATAAAAATCCTGACCTTCCCATTAAGTAGCAGCAAAGGTCCAAACAGACATATTTCTTTTGTTGTAATAGTGTATGTAGGTAGCAAACAAATCTGAATAAAATAACACCTCTGTACTTTTATTCCTGCCTTATTTCCTCTTTGATCACACAGCTCTGCCTGCCAGGGAAAACAGGGAAAAGAGTATGAAAACAAATAAAAGACTAGAAGCAACTGTTACCAGGTTAGGTTTTCTGATTGTATGTCTAGCAGCTTTCTTCTTTTTGCCAATATTTTTGAAGGCATTTTCAGACTTTTTAACCATTGTTTCACATAGTGGCATTATGCCATCTTTAAGTTGGAAGACTTACATTTTTAAAAATGTAAAATAAAACTTTCCTCAAATCAGACTCAAATACCGGTGCTTATGCGGACAGGTAATATGAATTTCCTAATAAAATTAGTTTTTAAAAAAATATTTTTAATATCTACATTTCTGGAGGTTCCTGGGATTTTCTATTCAAACACCAACTAACTAAACCCACCCATTCCACTGAGTGTTATGTTCCTATATTAAGAGCATTTAATAGCATTAAATCAAGATATATCAGCCGGTTGAGATTTCCTCCTTCCCGTTTTTATTAACTAAAGCATTTCAATTTTTCCCGTAAAAAACGTTGATTTCAGTTTAAAACGGCAGCCGCAGATAATAAACAAGTGACAACGGCTACACGTGCACCGCACCCCTAACCATGTTTAACTCAATCCTGCGTTATTCAACCTAGCTGGCGACCCGAAGTGTTTAAATCACGCTGCCAGGGATCTCAAATTGGGGAGGGCAGCCAGGATTGTTTGTGATTGCAATGCTCCGAAAATACCAGTAGGAGCTCGACGACACTAATTTTGCGAACGAAATGAAGCGTATCGATACCGGATCGAGTCTTGCCTTCCTAGGTAAAAAGACTGCGGAGCTTCGAGGCGACAGGTTCCGCAGAAACGATATCCATGCAATAGAGTGCATCTACCCCTGATGCAAATGCAATACGCTCGCCACGTCCTACCTAGAAGCAGCCGGCCCTGATCCTGCCCCAGGCAAACTAGCACGCCTTGTCCCCCTTCCTCTTTTGACCCAGCACCGCCCTCCTCCCCTCTCCGAAAACGGACAAACCCAAGAGGTTTCCTAGCCGCGACTCACGCCTTACCCGGAGTACCAGCTGCAGAAACTAGGCTACTGGCGTCATAGGCCGTGTTCCTGAGCCATACCAATGCCCGAGGTGGGGGAGTTAGGATGGTAGAACAAACCATTTCCGATTCAGCTTAGTGGCTGTATTCAGGTGCTTTTAAATCGTATATTTTACAAATTCAGACGAGTTTTTGAACTTTTTAAAAGATTTATTCTAATATTAGTTTTTGTATCTAAAAAGAGGTGTTTTTTTTACAGAAATGTATAGATGCATTGAAATCTTCCCCCGCTTCTACAGCAGAGCTGCAGACCAAATATGACTTAATTCCCACCCCCACCCCTTTATTCTGCGTTGTATGAACGTTCGTTATCTCCATCCAGCCTCCTCCCAGGAAGGAAGGAAGGAATCAGCAAATTCCTTGCTGCCAATACAAATTTTTACGTCTTTGTATTGTTGAAGCGGAACTAGCAAAGCGTGGTGTCACTCCCACAAAGGCTTGTCTATACTTTACAAAAATGATTTCAACAAGCCTTAGGATGTGTGTAAAGCAGCCGGATTGTATTGTGGGTTACTTTGTTTATGCTGAAGAATAACTTCACAGACGTACATTCGGATTGCAACATAAAATTCGCTAATAATTTAATCAGACGCATTTCCTGTTGTTAGTTACTATTTACATTGCAATATCTATCTACACAATTTATGGAATATCTTAGGAGCAAAAGTGAAGAGAACTTTGCTACCGAAATGTATGCAATCAGAAAAATAATACAAAAAAGGAATATGAGGTTATTATAAGTTGTTTTGCTTTATTTTTCTGTGGTGAGGAAGCCATTTGAAATCAAGGGTGGCTTTCAGTGGCTGAAGAAGTAGCAGCATGCTAGGATTTCACAATAAGAATCAGTTCTAATTAGAATTTCCATAGAGGAATTCCATGCTGGTTTATTTGACATAGTTTGGACACTTGGGAAAATTTCATAAGCCAATGCTGCAATTTATTATAATTTAGGAATGCAGATTTTAACGTTTTGCTCATAATGGACAGAAAAATAGGATGGAATTCACTAAGCCAAGGTCTGTAATGACCCTATCCACCTCAGTAGTTCTTCAACTTTAAAGTTTTATTTATTTGTTTATTTATTTTCATCTAATATATTTGCACATGCATTCTAATTTCAAATAAATTTACTGTAGAAGGATACAGATGTTTTCTACACATGGCTGGAAGTTTTACTTGCCTCCATACCTTTCCAAATGTGCTAAACTTTATTTGAAGTTTTGGGGAACTGTGGCCTTAAAAGTAGCACATGGCCTTGTCTGGCAAGGGAAATGAGAAAGTGTTTGTATCATAATGATCCAATGGAGTCACCAATATTCCATTGCAAACATATCAAAGAATGCCCAATTTGGGCCTGACATCAATGGAACATGACTGGCGGGATAATGGACCATAAGAACTTTCAAGTGATCATACAGGTATTTCTCCATACGCCATACTGTATGTGATAGAACTCCAATATGCCAATGGTGCAAGGTTTCTGCAATATCCTCCATCTCATGGCAATCAACACATGCTCTGTAGACTGCAACTTAAAACTGATGGTGGCTTCAGTTGGTTCATTTCATTGATACTGTAAAAACATTCATTGGACGTTCATTTTTAATTTGCACCAAAAGTAAATGAAAATTTCCTTTCTGAATCCATCAAACATACAGCTTCGTATATAACTTCCTAATTTAAAAGTAATATATTTTAAACCAATGTAATAGTCACAATACTAGATGTAGAGATTTTAATTAACGTAAAACTTAATTGTATAGGAGATTCAAAAAAGAATTAGACTATTGAGAAACTTAAAAAGAAACAAGCATATAAAGGTGTAGAGCACATAATTAAAAACCCACACAATGCTAGCACCACCTTGCACTAACGTCATAACACAACCGTAAGACAAGAAAATTATAGGTTTTATTATACTTCCAACTTTAAGATAATTTCATCTGTAGATATCTCTTCCTTCATGCTCTTTAAATAATGTTAGATGTTTGGTGTCATTGTGCTTAGTCACTTCTTGATTTCTGTCACTGGCCAATAGATATAAAATTCAATTAAAAAGTGATAGAATCCTTGCTACTTGTTACCTACACAGCCAAATATTGCGATCTCTTATTCCTAGAACTTGATTGGAAATCCATGGACTAGAAAGAAGCTTCCTAATTATTCTTATTAATATTTTATATATTCTATGTGAAATTGGAAATTATTACTATACCTTGACCAGGGTCATTCAAGACATTTTGCTTGCTTAGTCATAGAACCCAACAGAGTCCACCTGTTTTCATGTGCTAAAGACAACAGGACTAGTAGTGAATCTTTATCTATTTTATGCAGTTTGCACAGAAGTGTCTGAATTTAATTCTCCAAAATCCCCTTTTCTGAGCTGGGAGCAAAGACCCTACCATTAAAATTACAACTTAAAAGTTACCGAATGACATTGGCAGGAGATTTCAAATAAATAGTATAAAAATATTTTTATAGTATTTTTCTTTATCCAAGTTTTTTTTCTTAAATGCAGCGCAAAAAGAGGTCATGGTAGTATCATTTGATTTCAAGAAGGGAAGACTTCTTGAAAATTGGAAGTTTTCAGATGTTGTATGTTCTCGAATAAAGAATTCCACATAAACTGAAAAGATTGAGTACTCATGTCCAATAACTGCCCAGAGAAGTTTGAGATTGTTGATCTGATTTGGGAGTGGGGCAGGGTAATATGCATATGTTCCAACTGAACTGGAAATAATAAAAATGGAACAAACCCATATTTATAAGCTATGTACAAGTAGACATACAATGTAGGGTTTCCTAGCTGTACATTCCTATGTATGTATCTATCTTGTCTCTCAGGTAAGTGTGCATGATTCTGCAAGTTGAATATATAGTTGAAAATACTCAGCTGAAAGCACTCAGTTGCAAATAGGGGAAGCTATTTCATGGCATCCTTTCCTTAAATTAATCTTGGATCAATTTCCCTTTGAAAGTGGAAAGTACTAGGGTTTTATGGTGGATTTATAATTATTCATTACATTTCAAATGAAGTGGCTAAGCAGAATTCCACAAAGTACAAAGTAAAGTATGTGGGTAATATCAGATTTGCTGTCATATTCTTTTGCATAATACAACTCTTAACACTGCTTTTTCAGTGCTATCGGGACAGTTTTCCAAATGGGACTGATTTCCAAAAAGTAGGAAAATGATCCCATATATGCATATCTAAAATATATTGTCATAATATACAAATCCATTCAGCAAAGGTGACCAACAAACAAGTACTAGAGTGCATAACACCAGCCGTGTCACCAGAAGGAAAAATCACAAAACTCTATCCATTTATTTTGGCTATTGTCATGCAGGGGAATTCATTGGAGAAAGCAATTATGTTGGGAAGAGGTAGGGATAAAAGGAAACCAAGCTGCCAAAGAACATGATGGCTGGACATCGTCAAAGCTGACAACAGCCAGAACATAGAAAAAAATCAAAGAAGCAGTGCAAGATTGGAAGATATGGAGAGACCTGGCCCATAGAATTGCCAAGAGTTGGACACAACTTAATGGATAACATCATCATCATACAAATTCATGGACAGCTGTCTTCACATAAGAATTCTCTAATCTTCAGAATTGCCATAAAACCAACAGATTTATTCTTTAAATCATCTATTATAAGGTGATACTAAATGTAAATATATGCTAAAATGATGTGTAGAAATGTTTGTTTTCATTTTTCTCCCCAAGCATAACACAGAATTTTTTTAAAGAAACCACTACAAACTGTTTGCAGTAGTCAGGAATTACTGGGTGTAGCCTTATTTTTGTGGAAAATAAATGAAGGCAGACTGGCTTTGCCTAATCTAATAATGTTTGCCACATCAAGTACTTCCTGTTATTGCCTACCTTTACTTGAGAGAAGGATCAAGGCCATCACTTATTCCATCTAACAAAGATACTGTATAGCTTAATAATTTTAAACTTTAGAGAGAATATGTAACTCTTCCTAACTCTATGGTTTTGTTCTTCTTAAGAGATGTATATATGGGATGAGACTTGCAAATCAAAGCAGATATATATACAACTAACTTTATTCAATTATAATTATTTTTGTTGCAAATATTTATTTCTTTTAAACCAACCTGGATTTTTTTCCAGAATGATTTAGCTGTTTAGAAAACATAAATAAAATGTAATTTAGTTGCTACAAGATTCTACACTATGACCACAATTGAATCCAAAATTTGTGTTGTTAAGTGAGACATTTGTTAAATGAGTTTTGCCCCACTTTAAGACCTTTCTTGCTACAGTTGCTAAGTGAATCATTGCAGCTGATAAGTTACTAACCCGGTTAAGTGAATCTGGCTTCCTCATTGACTTTACTTATCAGAAGGTCACAAAAGGTGATCACATGACCCTAGGACACTGCAATGGTCTTAAATATAAATCAGTGGCCAAGTATCTGAATTTTGATCACATGATCATGGGGATGCTGCAAAGGCCATAACTCTAAAAAGTCACTTTTTTCAGTGTTATTGTAACTTTGAATAGTTACTAAGCAAACCGTTGTGTGTAGAGGACTACCTGTATTTGCAGTGATATACATTGGCCTATACATAACTGTATGATTAAACTGATACATATTTACAGATGAAAAATATTTCTGAAAAATACTTTTCACTATCTATAATTGGTAATATATGTAAAATATTTACACCAAGTTTATGGAAAGTAGTACTGAAAGTATGAAAATATTCTCTCATAGGGACTTTAACAATGCAGTACATGTGGTGAGGAGCAGAAAGATCAGTGATTGCAAACATAATTTCATACAAATAAAAATCTCAGCAGGCAGATAATCCCTAATTATGTTGCAGAGGCTTGGAATACATCTACTTTGTCAGTCAATGATATGGTCTTCTTCTCATCTTTGTCTCTAATTTTTGTTTGTTTGTTTAGGAAGAATCTGGCTTTCTAAGCCTGAAGCAGTTTTTCCTTAAATATACAGATGCTTGGAATGTTACATTCAGTAGCCTATTACAGGGGTCCTCAACCCCCGGTCCATGGATTGGTACCGGACTGCGGCATGCCAGCAACTGGGCCGCACAAACATACATAGGGATGCAGGCAGCACACAAAACCATGCACTCTCCGGTCCGTGGAAAAATCTTTCTCCATGGAAAAATCAGTCCCTGATGCCCAAAAGGTTGGGGACCTCTGGCCTATTAGTATACTACTAAGCACCACTTTTGCTAAATGTAAGTCTATCATGTGTTTTCAATGTAGTCATCCAGGTGGCTTTTTATGCGCATGGCAGCTCCTGGACCAAGGGTTCAAACACAGTACTTGCAAAACATAGATTTTTGCGGGTTTCTTCATCATAACAGAGAGAAAAAGAACATATTTTTTTAAGGAGAATGTAAATTATGTCACAAAGACCCAACAAAAAGAATATTAGATTGTTTGCCACCATGTTATATTGTATATACATTATAATATGCTTGGTGTAGTAGTTCAGGTGCTGACCTAGAAACCAGGAGACTATGAATTGTAGTCCCGCCTTAGGCATGAAAGCTGGCTGGTTGACTTTGGGCCAGTGACACACTCTAATCCCAACCCATCTCACAGGGTAGCTGTTATGGGGAAAAGAGGAGGAGGAAAGAGTATTATGAGGGCTCACTGCCTTCAGTTACTTATAAATTTTCTCCGGTACCCAATTTCTCTTCATCCAGAAAAGCTTCCCACATCCCATCCCTGGTGGTCCAGGTAATGCAAATGTGATGCCACTTTTCATCCCTGATAAAGAGGGAAGCTGGGTGACCTTGTCATTGATTAGGAGTTCAATGGGGTTGTTCCCCCACTCGATCAATACTACTTCATTGGTTTGTCCTGGGACAGCGTAAGAGAAGGGTGTCCCAATTCCAGGGGATGCACCAGATTTCAGCCATAAACAGACAGTGAAGGCATAGAGCTCAGGAAGCATCTTCTTGATCTTCCTGTACAAGTAGCTGGTATGAAAAGGCAGAGAGATTTTAAATTCATCCGGTGCTTTAAAGGGCACAAATTACTTATAAAGTATTACAGGTGGGATAAAAATCTAATAAATAAATAATAACTGTTTTGCAGATACAATATAAGGACTATCTTATATTTATTCTGATTGTTTTCCTTTTTTTAATTTTAATTTTTCCTTTTTTTTCTTTACAAACATAATATACGTTTTTTTTCTTTTCCCTTAACAATACTATGTCTTATATCTCTTAAGTTTATTTACATTTATTTACATTACTTCTCGTACATTTTTATTCCCCAATTCTAGCCAGTTATAATACATGTCCCATACCTCATAAAATTCTGTAGCTTCTTTGTCTTTTATTTCTAAGGAAAGTTTGTTCATCTCAGCACAGTCTAATATCTTACATACAATCATTGCATTTGTTGGTATGTTCTCCCTTTTCCAACATTGTGCATATGCAATGCGTAGTATGTACAATGATGTATTGGAGTCGTTTCTCTATTTTTGGGTTAATTATGCCTAATAAAAATATTTCAGGTTTGAGTTCAATTTGTTGTTTTTTTATTTCCTGTAGCCATCTTCTTACCTGCTCCCAATAGGTCTTTGCTTTGGGGCATTGCCACCACATATGATAAAATGTTCCTTCTTTGTTTTTACATTTCCAACAATCCGGATTCATATTTTTGTATATTTTAGCCAATCTCACCAGTGCTAAATGCCATCTGTAGAACATTTTGTATTGGTTTTCCTTGTATGCAGTTGACAACGTTAATTTGTACTTTATGTTCCATGTTCTTTCCCATTCCTCTAATCCTATATTTCTACCTATGTTTTAGGTCCATGCTATCATCGGGCCCTTTACTATTTCTTCTTTTAATTCAATTTCTAATAAGAGTTTATAAGTTTTTGTTAAGAATTTTTCTCCCTTATTTGTCAATATTTTATCCAATTGTTGTAATGTCCAACATATCCCATACTCTTCCATATCATTATATTTTGATTTTATCTGTATATATGGCCACCAATCAATAATTATTCCCTGTTCTTTTAATTCCTCTCTTGATCTTAGCTTCCCTTGGTTGTCTAATAATTCTTTGTACCTTATCATCTTTGCTTTATCTAATGTGTTTGGATGGATCATCGCCTCCATTGGTGAGATCCAAATTGGAATTTTCATATAATTTTTTTTTTACTTTTTCCCATATCCAAATTAATGCATCCCTTATCTGATGTCGGAGGAAATATGTTTGAGTTTTCTTATCTTTTCCCCATAGAAAAGCATGCCATCCAGCCTGTAAATCATGACCTTCAATTGTTAAGATCCTTTTGTTTTCTAGGTTTATCCAGTCATTGATCCAAAGCAATCCCGCTGCTGTTTTCCAATTGCGAGCTACCTCATAAGGTTATCATGAGGCTAAGATATAAAGTAAGATCACAAAAGAAAAATACAGTTAAGGTTGCCAGCTGATGAGAAGAATATTTGGTTGTTTGTTTAAACAAAGATTTAAAAAATAGTAGGCTATGGATCAACTGTGAGAAAGATGAAGTAGCTCTGCTCAGCTAAGTATTTTGACCTACAGGTGGTTGAGAGACATTCCCCCCACACATCTACCACCTACCGTAATTGCTGTAAATTCTTCAAATCTCAGCCTTCTTTGAGATGGCAACCTCTATGGAAAAAGCAGGGTAAAGCAAGAGCCAACACCGCCCTGTAGAGATGATGCTCACTTTGCTGAGCAGATTAGATTGAGCAAAATAATAAACAGAGGATTTGAAACTTAAGACTAGTCTTTAGCAGAAAAATGGAAAAGTTGTCAACCAATCCTTATGCCACCTAACTAGGGTCTCTTACTTATGGGAGAATGTGATGGGAGAAGGAGACAAATATAAGTTTCAAACTTTAGGTTTTGTCTATCTTGAATCATAACCATTTGCAGTTCCTGGTGTTCTTTGTATTAGAGGGCCTTTATACTACCTGAAATAAAAGCTAGTTGATTTAAGAATTATAGCCCTGAATCCCTGCCAGAAAGCCTTCTAGTTTAAGTATGAGTCTGGAAGAAGTCTGATGCTTTCCTGTTCCTCCCTTTTCCTTATTAGGGGAAAATGCTCAATGTAAACAAAGCAAAACATCAGCTGGAAACCCTCGTGCTTTCTCCGGTTCCAGAGGTAGTGAGGCTCACAATTCTTGCTGATTTACCTGCCATTCATCTTGTATAACAGAAGGAAAGCGCTTGAAGCTTTCCCTAGGTTGCCTTATGTCCTCACATATGGCAGATTGGGTGAGAGTAGAAAGAGACACCAGTATATCCTGGAATCATTTGGCCCCCAGGCTGGATACGGGGTTGTGTGCAGCCTATAATATAGCCTATTGGACAAATCCAGTTTGCAATACATGCTGCAACCTGAAAATTGCTGCCATATAAAAATGGAATGCACAAATAATATTATTTATCGGAGCTGAACCAAATACTCTGTTCTTCTTAAGGGGCTTCAGAAAAAAGAAACAGAAGAATGCAGAGAAGAAATGATGTTAATCTGTTGTAGGAATGTCCAGGGCATATAGCTTAATTTGAATTATCCATAAGTTTTTAATTGAAAAACAGAAGTATTTTTGTGAAATGTTCACTAATTAAAATGTATCATTCCACCCCAAGGATAAATGTGCATTGTAGAAAACCACATGACTGTCTTTATTTTGTATTTAAATTTTCAAATATATTTTCTGTGCACAGAATAACATTATACATTGAAAATTATACACCATAAAGCCAAATCTATTGTAAAAATGCAACCCTATGCAGAAAAAATACTTTGCTCAAACATTAATCTGAGTTTATGATAGTCAAAGAATGATATATATATAGTATCCATCTGAAATCTACTGTTCTAAGATTTGTTCATCTTTTTAAAGCTTATTTAAAATATCATCCTTATTAGCTTCCTAGTATTATTATCTGTTTTTTTCTCCAAACATCAAAGCCATTATGCAACTAAAACAATCAAAAGGAAAGTTAACAGGGGAGTTATTTATCATCCATTTTAAATGGCATTATTGTGGTCAATTCTAAAATGTCTTTCTTGATTTTATTCTAACAGTAAAGAATCCCTGATATACATTCTCTATTTTTATCAAAACATTAAGAGTTAAATCATACAAATGTTAAAGTGGTTTCATTTTACTCTTCCCTTTTTCTTGGTCTAAATACCTCCATAGCTAAATTAATCTCTACCATTAGGGAGTATGAGGCAACTGCCACAGGCAGCTGATGCTGTAGTTCATGTTACAGTACCTCCTTCCTAGTCATTTCCCCTGAACTTCTTACGCATTCTGGAAAACAAAGCTGATTATGCTACATTACCTGTCTTACATCCTTTAAACTAGGGGTGGATTATAGGGCTGCATCTGACTTAAAATAACCTCCTATATGGCTCAAAAAACTTTTCCACACCAGGTGGGGAAATGTTTTTGTGTTTTGTAACCCCCAGGGTTACTACAAATTCAGGTCTAATATTGGTATCTTCATTATTTACATTGAGATTATGGACTCCTTGTGCACAATATTAGGTAATGATATTTGTTAGCTTCTCCATAAGGACGAAGTCCATTGCTATATTAAATCACGTTTCATAGTTATGAGACATTTATTGTATTGTCTCTATGTATGTTTGCACACAAACCCCTCCCGTCCACGGAGTTTCCAAGTCTGATTCTTTAAATTGACTTTGGTTATTGTATTATTTGTTTTTAATCGGTGAAAGTCGTCTTTAAGGTATCATGTGCCTCCAAGTGAGGGGCAGTTAATCTGATCGTCTGCAAACACATACAGACACACGGAGGGGGGGGGGACGGAGAGGGAAAGAAAGCGGACCCGCAGTTTTCTCTGTAGGTGGGGGCATTAAGTAGATACATTGGTTCCTCGTGCGTATTATGCACGGATCCTTGCCGAATTCGTCTGAATGCCCTAATCAACTCGCATACAAACCTCCTCGCAAGCCCCGTGTTCACACTTTTTTTCCCCCTCTGGGGACAGAGGGCGTGATTAGAGGAGCCACTCAGCCGCCCCCCGCGTTCTTTGTCCTCGCTTTTTCGCGAGACCGCACTTCGCTTCCTTCAGAAGTGCGCCCACTTTCGCTCCCGCCTCCTCCTTCGGGCCAGGTCTTGCATAACGCCATGGCAACGTTGGAACTCGGCGAGACCCACCACCGCTCCCACCAGACAAAACACATTTGAGAAACGTGAGGTGGTGGCGATCACGTGGAGCCGGCGGCCAATGAGGAAAAGAGGGTGGGGCTCGGCTGTCCAGTCATTCAGCAGAGCTGCGTGGAGTCACAGGGCGATCGGCGAGGAGAGAGCGGTGTTTGGGTTGCGGCGAAGCAAGGCAGCGCTTGTGGAAAAAGCCTGGAGGAGGAAGCCTCGCGACCGAGCCGCTCCCTCTCGTTGCCGCCGCGTTTACGGAACGTTGCGGGGCTCCTTCCCCAGCTGTGAGTGGGCGTGTGAGGGCGAGGAAAAAGTGGGTGATGTGTTTCCCGCTGGCGGCCATCTCCACCAAAGCCGCTGCTTCCACCGCCGGAGCCGCTGCCTCCACCGGGTCTTAAGAGACGCGCTCAAGCGGAGGCTTCCGCCCTCAGCTCCTCTCGCCTCGCCCCCGGGTTGACCGGAGAACGGGCCCTTAGTAGCGGGATCTATCCCGACATGAGCCGCGAAGCCAACTTTACTCATTACTGAACAGCCGGCGACGTTCTTCCACCTGGCGAGCCGACCCACTGGACAACTTGGGCCGCCTATCAGAGATGGGAGTGAACTCGGTGCACTGGTTCCGCAAGGGGCTTCGACTCCACGACAACCCAGCGCTGAGGGAAGTCATCGAGGGGGCCGATACGGTGCGCTGCGTGTACATCCTGGACCCCTGGTTTGCGGGCTCCTCCAACGTGGGAATCAACCGGTGGAGGTGAGTGGGCACGAGGCGGAGGTGGAGGCGGCGGCTCCTTGGACGGAGCTGTTCGCTTCTCAGCCCCGTTCGAAGACAATGCGCATGCGCACCGGCGTCTGATTATACAACCTCGGGTCTCCGCGGCCTCCTTAGGAATCGTTTCTGACGTCTCAGCATTCGGTAGGAAGGGAGGGGGATGGTGACTCTCGCCCGCCTGCTTTCGGTGAAACGGGCTTGATGTGCGCTTATTTTCCTCTGAATTCAGCCCTTGTCTCCTAGGAAAGGCATAAAAGGTTACATAAACGGCAAAAGGCTAACCTGGCTTTTCCTTAGGGCATGAGAAAATGCTTAGAAGATTAATATCAAATCATTGGTATTAGGTAGCTTGTGTTGGAGATGTTAAAAGGTTTTGCATGAGTCAAATGGCTCTGTAATCCTTTCGCTGATCCAAAATGGATGTTTATAATCACATTTCTTGAGACAATAGACCTGGGTAACATTTACCAAGCCCCCATGAGATGAAAATTGTATAAGAGATGATTTTGTGTCTTGATTTCCACATTATTTTCCTTGCACTGTAAAAGACTGTAAAAGACACTTAGTTGTAGCTTAGTTTTATATATATATGGTCACACTGCTGTCTCTACTTTTGCTTGCCATGCCCTGTAATGTTCCTAATCGGATCTTTTCCAGTCCCTTCTCAATGCTGACAGCAAAGAAACAATGACATATGCAATCCCTCCTGTTGCTATGCACACACATGCATTTCAATTGGATGTTTCATAACGAGTATTGAGTTTGGTGTGTGTGTGTGTGTGTGTGTGGCCAGAATGGGTGCAGTCTACTGGGTGGGCGTGGATGAAGTGGGTGTGGCCTATTCAGTGGGCATGGCCAGCTCTACATCGTTCAAGCCGGATATGTGAAGTAGACAAAGGCCATTTGCTGGCCACTTCCAGGTGATGGTACATTTCTTCATTCCTCACAAAGGGTGACACCTCCCCAGCATGCACCCAGGGGGTGGGATTGACACAGCAAGGGCTGGTTCCTCACTGTTTCCAGACAGCCTTGTGGAGCTAAGACTGAATGTGTTTCAACGTAGATGGCCACCACAAAATTGTACATTGGCTCCCGGGTGGCCTGGGCCAGGGCCAAGGCAGCAGAGGGCCGTTCCCTCACTGTTTCCAGGATGGCTTTGCGGGCCACATGAAACCACTTTGTGCCCCCCCGCCCTCCCCCCCCCGCCTTGTGTTTGACATGTCTGGAGTAGAACATTGGATGCACCTGTTTGAATGTAGTGTTTAATAAGAAGTGTATTGAGTAAAAATACAAGCTTTTGTGAGCTGCATCAAAATTAGATCAAGTAAAAGCTTCAAACACCCATGCCTTTCAACATTTGTTAGTTGGAAATAATGCTGCTAAACTTATTTTTAGCTGTTTGGTTCTTTTTTTACTTTAAAAAAGATGTAAAATTATTAAATACATGCTGTCTTATAGATTTAATTTAGCACAGTGAGTGTAAACATACTCCTTTAGGGGTATGGAAAGCAGATATTCAATAATAGCAGAAGTATAGCTATTGTTCATCAGTAGAGCATCTCCTTTGCATGTACCAGTCAGAAGTTTAATCCTTGCCAATCTCAGGAAAGTGTTATCTTAGAAAGCCATTCTTAGTATAGACAATTTTGCCAATGATGCAAGGCATCTTTTGAGGTGTAACAGATCAGGGTATAACTGGTAGTTTCAGTAGAATATTTTAAAACATTCTAAAGCAAGGATCAAGGTGTGAATCATTTTCAGATATTTATTAAGGCTCAGTGGTTTTAGGATACCATATTTTTAAAGTCTGAAAACATTTTTCTTTTTGTTTTGACCTAACAATGATCAGTATTATACGACTTGTATAATGGCAACAGCAGTAGTAGCCAGTAGGCAAGAAAAATAAAAAACAAGGCTATTTTCCATAACATGAATTGTGCAGCTCTCTTGTGTGACTAACAGTAATTACCTGGTTGTAGTATCCAGAATTTTTTTCAGGCCTTTATAAATCCAGTGTTAAGCACTTAAATGTCATTTATTTGAAATCCTCCAAGGATTCTGAATTTTTCAGAAACAAGTATGCATGCTAATAAATTTTGCTTGATTGCTGTAATTTGATTCTCAGCAGTTGATTCATTCATTCATCATTAGCATTATATGCAGATAGTGTTCCTGGTTTGTAAGTTACAATAAATTGTGGATGGAATTGCCTGAGACCTCTCACTATTAGGGAGACCAAGAGAAAGAGATTGAACACATGTCAATGGGTTGCTTTCATAGGTCATTCAGTAGTCATTCACAGGTTAGTAAGAATTGTATCTTATTTTCCCTCTGCACACTGCTATTGGCAATTGAAAGTATCCTGGAGAAAGAGGTAAATGAAGAGGAAATGCTTAGAATGTATAGAAAAATTCTGGGCATGATGAAGTGAGGTATATTGGAAACATTGTGATGTAAGATGTGTGCAAAATTCATATTAAACTTATGAATGAATTTCATTATAGCTGACCTACTGACATGCTGTGCATAATTGCTAGCCTGCTGTGACATATAGCAATCATTGACCTCTTTTCATTATTTTCCTCTAGCATAGGTGATGGTATTCATATTGTGAAAGCCTAGTACAGTATTCAGATATTTTACTGTGTAACTCATTTTTTTCTGAATGGGCCTTATTTCTTCATTAACAAATTAAGAAAAATAAATTTGCAACAAGTTACCTTCTTGAAGTCTGTGTTATATGTTCTGTTAAGGTTTATGTGACTCTTATGTAAAATGTCTTTTATTTACTAAATAGTCTATAAACTATTGTTCTATTTTGATATAAAAATAGTTCTTCAGGTACAATAAAATATCAATTATTTTATCTTATTGATATAAAACAGAAATTATCAGTCCTACATATTTCAGAATTTGAAGAAATTGTTGCCATGTGAGTCTGGCTAGTCACAAAAACAAATTGCCCAGGAAATTAAATACAAGGCAGAAATTTCATGTAAGGAAAACTACCTATTTTTTGTAAATACTGGTTTTTCAAAAGTAAGAATAATTATATTTTAGGAATTGAACTAAAATTTTTGTCCCAAGTAGTGAGAAGATGTGTTGTTATTTTTAAGTGATCTTGGAATAGTTGTGTGAGGTTCTGAAATTGCAATTTGTATGATTCACCAGGAAAATGTAAGTGGAAAATTGCAATCAGTTTTCACAATTGTGATAGAATCCTCCAGGGGGCACAAAATTACAGTTCAACACTGCAGGTAGGTTGTGCCCTCAGTTTGCCTAGAAGTGATAAATAAATATCTGTTTTCATCTCTATATTGTGCTCTTTTTTCTTAAGATTTATTGCATATTCATATATATATTTGGTATAGAATTAGGAATATCCTCACAACTAGCAGTTTATTGAGAGTTATTCCTGTAAAATGTTAAATGTCCAATAAAAGAGCTTCTTCCTCAACACTTAATGGTTTTAGAAAAGCGTAAAATGAAATCAAGGTGAGGTACCCTTATGGAGAAATACACTCATGAATATTTTATTTATACTTTATTTCAAGGGAGCCCAACTCTAAAATAACTTGAGTAGCTGACTATTTTAAAACAATATATAATGTAAAAGAAAACAAACTCATACAAATAAAAATCAAAAGATCACAATGAGCTCTAAAATTCTAATGCCAGGGACAAAGCCAGATCTGCAGAAATTTAGGGAACTTTTGCTTTTTCCTAGTGTGTCACGTTATTGGTTTGAAACAAACCAATAATTGAATGATTGCAGATGTGCTATGTGTTGAAGGTTAGAAGAAGTTGATTGAGGACTTCCAGTGTGCTGATGCAGCCACCACGGACATTTAGAAGGTGAGCTCCGTCTTCCACGTTCGATTTCGCATCGCTGGAGGACCCTGGAAAGGGTCGAAAGTCACCCTGTAGGGGCGACAAGTAAGGAGGGGATCCCCGCTTGATCGCAGGAGGGCGGTAGCCCTTCTGCTCAATCCGAGGCAGCCCTCCAAACCAGCGGAGGAAAGACTGCCCATAGAATTATGTCCCGTCACTAGGCTGCAGACAGCCGAAGTCAAATTTACCACCAGGCACCTACAAAGCAGCACGGATGAGACTGAGTGAGATCTGAACCTCTCTTCAATCATAATTATTTTTTCCACCTATATAAGCTGCCCAAAGTATTTTCCCCCCTGTGGAGAGAGGGAAGTGAAATTCTATCCCACCCTCCAAAAGCAGTGGTGACTGACTATCCAGGGGTGTTTAAAACACTGAAAAAATAACTTGATTCTAACTGGATTTTTATCTTTTTTAAATTTGAGGACTAAAAGATTTCTTATTCTTATTGAAGATTTGGATTTTTTACTTACAAAAAAGTAAAATTGAGAAAGGATTATAACAATTTTGGACGTAAAAAAAACCAAAAATCTTAAATGGTGTGGGCAACATCTGCCTTGAACTCTGTGATTGAAAGTCAGAATGCAAATCATATACTGGTAAATTGCCTGAAATGGTATAGGGTTTCCTGCCTGAGCAGGGGGTTGGACTAGATGACCTCCAAGGTCCCTTCCAACATCATCATCATCATTATTATCTTGTGGCTAAAACTGATATTACAGCTTGTTATGGTCTAAAAGAAACTTGGCTTGAAGCCCAAACTATAGATAAGACTTTTGCAACCTTGGCAGATATCAGCTGTGAGAAGCCCAGCTGTGTTTTATACTCAGGGACAAAATTATTTTCAGCTTTTAATTTAACACACCACTAAGAGAACATGGAAGAAGATCAGGAACAGATTCTTTTTATATTGAAAGCAATTTATGAAACTGTTCTTATAGCCACTGATGAAATAAGAAGCTGCAGAAAAGAACAAGATATCAGCCTAGATCAGTGGTTCTCAACCTGTGGGTCGGCACCCCATTTGGGGTCGAACGACCATTTCACGGGAGTCGCCAAACAACGCAGTCCGCCATTTTTTCCCCCTTTTCCTTAGCTGTGCTGCTCCCTTTTATTCTATTGGCTTTTGAAAGCCAATAGAATAGACTCTCTTGAATAGAGTCTAATTCTATTGGCTTTCAAAAGCCAATAGGAATTGTCCAGGCTGTCTCTGCCCTGCTGAGCCCGCCAAAAGTCCCATTCTGCAAACGGTGCTGCACCAGTTGAGTAGTCCTCGACTTACGACCGGTTGGGGGTCGCGGCATTAAAAAGGTTGAGAACCACTGGCCTAGATATACGCACCCAAACTTTGATTACAACTAAAGAACCAACTACACAGAATATAATAGAAGAACAATTAAATACTATGATAGAAGATTCAACTGATCGACAAACACAGTTAACGGAAAAACTGGAAAAGGGACTGACAATACTGAAAATGGAAAAGACTTTCTATATAAACCAAAAGAAACCTGAGGATCAAGAAGAAGAACAGACCAAAGGGAAGATAAACATTTCAGGACAACTATGTCGAGATGGAAAAAATAGAGAGACGATTTGTTAGTCCTTCCAAAAAAATGGAGACTGGATGGCCTTTTTTATCTCAAACAACATATATAATAACAGGGAGAACTATTTGATGACTTAAAATCACGGATATGGAAGGCAAGTTGGCAAAGAAAGAAAGCTAGAATAAGGCTGAAGAAAATTGGGGTTTTGACTCATTAGTGAGGATTAAAATAGAATATACTTAAATAGACAAGATGTGTACTTTGAATACTAGATTTTGTTATAAACTGAGAAAAAGAAAAGTTGATTGAAATAGTAATGCTTCTTGCTTAGACACAGAAAAAGTCAAGACAGTATTAGGATGCACAGTTCTCCTGGTTCTTAATTCAGTTACATATCTATGTCCTAAAGCAGAGCCCCAAGCACGTCACAAACTATATATCTGTGTCATATAGCATCTGTGCATAGTAAGTATATACATATAAGTCAGTTTTTGTTCTGGAAAGCTGTGCTAAAAGAAAACCAGTGAAGGTACTTTCTTTTGCATAGATTCCAGATATTTGGACCTCAAATTCCAGAAATCCACAGCCAGCATAGCTGTTGATTAGAATTTTGTGAGTTGAAGTCCACATAACCGGAAGTTGCCACGGTTGAGAAACAATGTATTAGACAAAAATAAGGAGCTCAAACTTCCTTACATGACTCAGATTTTCAATTTAAAAGCAATTTTATACTGTATTAAACTGATAAACAAACAAGTCACTACTACTGAAATAAAAATATTTATAGTATGTATCCATATCTATTATATCAGGGTAAAAATACCAAAATATTGCTATGATTCTGCTGCTGACTTAAAAACATTATGCAGGTGAAACATGACCTTTCAAGAGCAGGATTAGAACCATACAAGTCTGGGTAGAATAGATTTCAATTTAGGTTATTTATACAGAATAGGTTTATTCTTGCTAAGATTGATACAAACTGGGAGGAAATTAACCTTTTATTCAATTATTTGAAAGTCAGTTATATATATGGGATATATTTTTCTTGCCCATATTTTCATAATTGAAAGTTATGTTGCAACTTAGTTGATTTTAGCAATCAGACTTTAATAATTCATAACCAGCCCTAAGAATTTTGCTTGGGACAAAACTTCCCACATCCTGCACTTTTCTCCAACAAAAAAAAAAAGATTTTTGTTTTATTGCATCTTGGCGTATTATAGTAAATGTAGGTCTGTAAACTACATTTAATCCGTTGATGTCCTTTTTGTGATCTTTGAAGTAAAAATAGCTGCATTTACCATTGACAATTGTGAAAATTTAGCAGTTTTGTTCCCATTTTTGCTCTGTGAAAGGAGCCAGAGTTTTCTTTCCACCATATATTTTAGTGGGCCGAATATGTGTATTTCTAATGGTCTGTACTAGCACATGGTAAATCTCTTGGACCTAAAATATTATCCAGCCCTATGTTAGGTTGTCAGAGTAGAATTGTGTGAGAGAAGAGTTATTTAGGGATCCATGACCTTTTCTAGCCCAGATAGGCTTTCAAAAGCCCAAATGTCCTGAGGGCTTTGAGAAGGTTTTGTTTTTAAAGGGATGCCTGAGTGGATGTTATGATGTTAACCAGGTTTAGCCATCATTAGTATGTATCTTCATAGGCATCATAGACATCTTATGTCTTTGCAGATATTAGAACTATGTTGATTTTGATTATATGTTAGTGAGAATGGAGGAATAATGAATGGAAAAGCTTCATAATACATTCTATCAATAGTACAATAATTCATTTTACTGTATTATTTGGCACTTAAATTGGTTAAGCTTTATAGATGCAGTTGTATGAAATACTGTAGACTAGTTTAGTAAGTTTTTATTTCCTTTTTAACAAATGTCTGATTTTGTTTAGAAGTGCAGCCTGATCTCTTCAAAACACTGTGGTGATGAACTTGAAATTCAAGTTATGAAAGTGTGTTGTAGCATGATCTCTAAAGTAGGTCATTGTGACGGGAGCAGTCCAAACAGCCTGCTGGTTGCTAGAGCAATGGCCTATTTAAAAAACTTTCCTGTTGATTCATATTGAAATAAGCTTTTAGAAATCATGTAACAAAACTGGATAAGAGAGACACACCAAAGGTAATAATAGCAAAGATTTATTAAACTGGCTGTCTTTTTCTAGAAAGTTTAAGGGACTTGAGGGATGAAATGATATATATTTATCTTATTACAGTAGATGTTCTCTTTTCCCTATTTTGGCCATCATATTTTCAAATGATTGATGTTATTAACATCTTGAAATAATAAAGAGAAAACCAAGTTTGGATATTAACCTTTTTATAGTGCTTAAAATAAAAATTATGTTAGGAGTAAAGTGAGTTATTAGAGCAGAATCTTATATTCCAATACATAGAGATTTCTTTTATTTTGATTAATATCTTATTAGCATCATTCAATATTTTCCAGATCTTTTGTGCTGTTAAGATAAATTTTGTGTCCAACAGTTTATGTTGGACATATTGTAGTTTTCTGAAAAAAGTTTACTGAAAAAAGATTTACTATCCTCTGAACTTTTGAATTGCACCTTAGCTCAGGCAGAGAGATAATTAGGGCCAGTTGTTTATTATCTTATATAGAGCTGTTTTGCTTCCTATCATCATAGTGAAGGTATTGCCACACAGATTCTATTTGTTTAGAATAATTTTGTTAAATTTTACAAATACAAAGTTAAAAGAAGTACAAACTTAAAAACATATAAAAGGAAAAGGAAAATTAATAGAAAAAAAGAAAAAAGAAAAAGATGCAGGCAGTCCTCAATTTACAACCATTCATTTAGTGACCATTTGAAATTACTGAAAAAAATGACTTATGACCATTTTTTGCACTTATGACTATTGCAGCATCCCCATGGTCATGTGATTAAAATTCAGATGCTTGGACAACTGGCTCATATTTATGACCTTTGCTGTGTCCCGGGGTCATTTGATCATCTTTTGAAACCTTCTGACATGGACAGTCAATGGGGAAGCCAGATTCACTTAACAACTGTGTTACAGACTTAACTGCAGTGATTCACTTAATAACTGTGGCAAGAAAGGTCATGAAATGGGACAAAACTCACTTAACAACTGTCTTGCTTAGCAACAGAAATTTGGGGCTCAATTGTAGTAAGTTGAGGACTACATGTATGTAAAAAATAACCAGTATACCTTCTCTATTTCAGTTAAAAAACTCTCTTCTTGCCATCTCACCCCTTATCAATAATGAAATGGCAAACAGACATCATTTAGTTCTGATTAGCAAAAGTTTATTAAGAGCTACCAAAATTATTAACATATTTTAATCTTAATTAAAAACTTCAATTTTATAATCCAAACTTATCCATCACTCTAAAAAAAGAAAAGAAAATCTCCCCACTTATAACAGATCTTTAAAGTCTCCTCATTCAGTTCTAGTAAAAAGGAAATCCTTTTAACAGCTACCAGAAACTACAAAATACATATTTTAACTTGATCAGATTCACTTTATAAATCTTTTTAATTTTTAAAAGTTTGAGCTTTAATCCCATCAACATCAAGTAGTGTCCCACAAGTTGATTTCTTATCATTTTCTTTCTCTTTGTCTCCTTTCAGAAATGGCTTGAGTACTGTAATTCCTCTTTTGTCTCTTCCTAGAAAGAGTTTCCTTGATTTCATGCATTCCTTTTGTAAATTCAAGATAAGAAGGCTTTCCAAGTCACTCTTCTGATTTATTATTTGTATGTCCTCTTTCATTATTAAGACTTCAGTTGGTTTCATTTATAAATCCATTTTGGCATCATTTACCATATCACTCTTATAGTCTGGCATTTTTAAATCCATTTTCAAAACAATAGCATCTTTTTCCATTTCACTTTTGTAATCCAGCATTTTTTAAATCTCCAAATCCACATTCAAATCAGTTTCAGTCTCTGTTTTATGCAATGAAATCTGTTGTTCTTCTATATCCTTTGCCATAGTATCTATCTTGTAAGTAACTTATTGTAAGTAACTTCTGAGTATATTGTTCCCAAACAGATTTAATATCTTTTATATCCAAATAGTGTTGCTTTTTTTATCCTTTAAGAATAAACTTTTGTTCTCTTCTTTAATTTCCTTCTTATCATCTATTCATTTTCCATGAAAACTTTGGGGAGGGGGGAAGGGAATGGATTTCTTAACAATTAATTTTAAAGACCTCATATATTCTTTTATAAACCTCACAGGTAATATTTTTTTCAAGCCCCATCTAGCCCCTTAATTTTCCAGGATCCACATTCTAGTCCACCCTTTTGCTGTTTTCCAAAAAAGTAAAGCTTTTCTTCTTAATCCTTACACTAACATTGGAGCTATTTAGGCTAAAGACAACTGCAGAATTTACCAAATGTATTACTATAGATGCCTATTGTAGATAATCAGCTTCTTAGATCAGTTTGGCAGTATCTTCTTATACAGGCATACTTTCATTCCTAGCTTAAATCCCTTGCAATTCATGAATGCCCAATAATCAGAGTATATTCTCAAAGTCAACGCTTCAGCAATAGCAGTGGCAGCCTTTGTTCATTTTCAGATGCATACTACAGTATTGGTTCATGAGAAATTAAGGTGGTATTCTTGGTACTGGACAAATAGTCTATTCTTCCAACTACTTAGTCTGGGAGATAAATCAACAGAACTTTTTTTTCTATCACACAACTCACCTGGAGCTTGACCAAGGATGCCTCCATGATCAGATGGGAATTCCTTGTAGGGATTTCAGAGTCTCTGAAATTTGTATGCCACCAAATCACATTGCTGCCTCCAAGACCTAATATTCTACTTAATTGTCTTGAACGGAGCCATGTAAATAATAGTAAAGTCATAGCAAAAGGGAAGCTATTCACAGATGTCAGTTCACTTTATCTGGCCACTGGGCCATATTTTTCTGACATATCAGAAATTTTTTCATCACCCCAGTAAAGGGGTGTATTATGTAGCCCCTCCAATTGAATTTGCCATGTGTACATATACGCAGTCATGCACCTGCATATATGTGACACTCAGGAGCAGCTTACAAAGTTCTTCATGAATTGGAAAAAAGGAATAGCTGCTTTACTGTTTTAAAGAAAGGTGCTTTATACTACTGATTTTGTACAATTCTAGTAAACAACCTGTTGCTGAGATGGGGCAGAGGTGGTGGTTCAAGAAGATCAGCAGCACAGGACACAAGGAGTATTTAACATGTATTTAACATTTTAAGAGACTGCTGTTGCCTTTTTCTTTAAATTTTTTTTTACATGACAGCCAGTGTTTTCTATGTGTAACCCTTAGAATCAGTATTTTTATACAATAGCTATTTCCTAGGCAGTCACTTTAAAATAGCGGAACTTCTATGAGTGCAACTGAAGAATGTTTGAAAAATGAGTTGAATCAGTGTAAACACCAACATACTACAAATAGGGAGCATATTGTTTTAGGGACAGGATGAAGAAGAGAAGAGAAAACAAAGGGATCTTTCTATGCATAGTTGGAGCCTAATACAGATGCATGGTATAGTATCAGTATACAATAAGAAATTTCCAATTAACATTTTTTTTATTTTTAAGAGGAAACAGAATTGTAATTCTATATTGTGTGTAATGTACATTGAGCTGAAATACTTGGAATAGCTATACATCATTATCAAAGTTTGCACACTATCAGCTGTAATCCTCTATTTGTATAATCACAGCATTATTACATCATCTGTGACAGTGTCTCTAAGGATTTCTGAATATACTATGGAAGCTACATACATATACTTACACCACAATATATTTTTGTGTGATGGCTGTAATCTGTAGAACCAAGATAATAGATTATGATTGTTTATAATTGTTTCTGCACAAATCTTGCCTTTGCAGCAAACCTTTTTTAAAAAATATACTTCCTTCATGTCATCTTCCTTACAGATTTCTCCTTCAATGTCTTGAGGACTTGGATGCCAACTTACGAAAATTAAACTCTCGTTTATTTGTGATTAGAGGACAGCCTGCAGATGTATTTCCTAGGCTTTTCAAGGTAAATTTGGATTATTTGAAGATGACTTGAAGCAAATGCAAAAGTATTCACAAGATTCTGGAATATATGTTCAGTGAGATAATTGCCAAACTAAAGTTTATTATGTGAATAGAAAAATATTTCAGGATTTTGGGTTTTCAACTTATACTTAAAAAGTAATCTGTGTAATATTTATTGGGCATAATTTGGCCAAGATTAGCACTACAACATTGGGAATTAAAAATAAAAACCTAGTCAAATTGCTTACTTTTAAATTTTTTATCTTATTTTTTCATATTATAATGTGATTAGATATATTAGATATAAATATTTACCATCTGTAAATTGCAATGATGTGACCATGTGTATGCTTAATTGCATACAATCCGGTTTTATGAATATGGACATTTTAAGAGGGAAATAATAAAAATATAGTTTGGAATCTCAAGGGCATCCTATATTGATACTGAATTATGAATGGTAAAGTCTATTTAATGCTAGGAAAGTGAGGCTAAACCTCTCTAAGGGTTATTAAATCACTCTACATCAGTGGTTCTCAACCTGTGGGTCGGGACCCCATTTGGGGTCGAATGACCATTTCACGGGGGTCGCCAAACCATGCTGTCCGCCATTTTTTTCCCTTTTCCTTAGCTGTCCTACTCCCTCTTATTGGTGGCCACACCCACTTGGGGGTCACCACAACATGGGGAACTGTATTATGGGGTCACGGCATTAGAAAGGTTGAGGATCACTGCTCTACATTTTAATGTAATATTTATTTTATGGGGTTCAGTTCTGTTATATTTGAAAAAGGAAGGCTAAGGTCTGCTCCAGCAGAATTCTTGGCTTGTATATGGAGAATGTTTTTTTTCTGCATTTGCTATTGAAAACAGCCATTTGTTTTTATGCGTTCGGTTATTTTAGTATTTGTTATTCCTTCTTTTTCCTTGATCTGGGACAATTGCAGTTTTGAAAATCACATTATTATTTGAAATTATAGGAATGGAATATTTCAAAACTTTCTATTGAATATGACTCTGAACCATTTGGAAAAGAGAGAGATGCAGCAATTAAGAAATTGGCCACCGAAGCAGGATTGGAAGTCATTGTACGAATATCACATACCTTATATGACTTAGACAAGTAAGTTACCAATTTCTTAAGTGTAAAAGGGGGAAATAATGTTTTATGTAGTATTAATACATACTGATACTGATAGAGGATATAAAATAATTCTGAGTCAACATTTTTATTACAATATTTTCTGTAATATATCAGTTCTTAAAATTATTTAGTAGCATAATGGATGTTTAGATGCCAATCAAATTTAAGCACTATGAAACATTTATATTTACATATGAAACTTGTATACTGCTGATTTCAACAAATTGACTCATGGCAGTTTACAGTAAAAACATAAAACAGCCATGATAAAGAGAAATAAATCATCCATGGTAACAGGATTCAGACAAACGCAACATTAAAATGGTCAGGATAGCTTTAAAAATAAAATATTTTAAACGTTGGAGATGTGAAACCAAAGCAGAAAATTTGGTGATATTTGTACAATAGGGAAAATCTCTATGGAAAAACTGTCTTTAATTATTTCTTGACTGGCAAGCCTGAAGTCAATAGGGAAGCTGTTTCAGAGAACTGGCACTGTAACAGGAAAGCAACACCTCCTCGTAACAGCCACCAAATTAGGGTATCAGCAGTAGCTTCTTTCAGTACAATCTTGCTGTTTAGGGTAATTCTAACTGGATAATGTAGTCCTGGATAAATCTAGCTGGATATGCTTGCAGCATATGCTTGCAGTATCTTAAAGCAAAAATGTATTTTCCTGGGACAGAGGTTCAGCTTGTATGTCCTTCCTTCCTTGGACCTATTTGCCAACAACCCATTAGTACCTGGATTTACCTTTTTAAAGCCCTAATTTTTGGGGGTGTGTGTGTGTGAAAAACATGGAATAGAAATAGACTGCATCTCTTCATTTTGACGATGTCATGAGAAGGACATGAGCTACATGTAATTCACAGGACATAGATTCACCATAGTATTCACCACAGTATTTATGTACAGAGAATATAGAAAGTTATACTCAACTGCTTTTTTAATATTTGAATGCTGGTCTGAAATTTTGTTTCTTTTAGTAATTATTTTGTAACCAATTGTTAAGTAACCTTTCTAATGATCTGTTCATTCATTTGCTGAATAACCAAATTATCATTGATCATTTTATTAATTATTTGTATTAAGATTATTGGATTTATTATATGAGTTCTGCCCTTTAGCCTTTTCTATATTTCTAACTATTCACAATATGAAGTAAATGTCATAACATAATATAGGTAATTAATGTACTGTAGAGTTGCATAATGAATTTATAATGTTTGTAGAAGTATAAACTGGCATTGAATTCTTTGTATGTAGAATTATAGAATTAAATGGAGGCCAGCCACCTCTTACTTATAAGAGATTCCAAACTCTGATAAGTAGAATGGAACCATTGGAGATGCCTGTGGAAACTATCACTGCAGAAGTCATGTCAACATGTACCACCCCAGTTTCTGACGATCATGATGAGAAATATGGTGTTCCATCACTTGAAGAACTAGGTAATCCAAGATATATCATCCTCATTCCTCGACCATTGTTAAAAAATTGTGTCTTCTAATATGTGGTCATAAGTAGGAGACTCTGCTTAGTTTGCTTATAGAAGATAGTAAGGCCTAATACAAGGATCTGAATGATAGTACAGGTAGTTCTCAACTTACGACCACAATTGAGCCCCAAATTTCTGTTGCTAAGCAAGACAGTTGTTAAGTGAATTTGCCCCATTTTATGACCTTTCTTGCCACAGTTAGGTGAATCACTACAGTTGTTAGTAATGTGGTTAAGTGAATCTGGCTTCCCAATTGACTGCTTGTCAGAAGGTTGCAAAAGGGGATCACATGATCCTAGGACATTGCAACTATTGCCAAGTGTCTGGATATTGATCATGTCACCACAAGGATGCTGGAACATTCCTAAGTGTGAAAAATGATCATAATTCACTTTTGACAGTTCCATTGTAACTTTGAATGGTCACTAAATGAATGGTTGTAAGCTGAGGATTACCTGTATCTTGTCATTTAAAATGTTGCTTAAAACTGTCTATAAGAAACTGATTCTGTCTAATTTATTAATGCATGCTTCTTCATAGGCAGTATTCTAGAATATCTATGTAACTTATAATTGAGTAGAGTTTCCAAATAACCATGTAGTGTAGTTCATTGAAAATATTTGCTTTATTTTGAGGAAAAAAAGAGCATATTTCTGGTTGTTAAATTTTGAAGACTTGCTCCTAAATTGGGTGTTGATAACTCACCAAGGATTTATAATATAACAGATTTCAGTATATGTGTCACGGCACTGAGGAACAAATCCTGAATAAATTATTCAAAGTAATCAAAACTTGCAAATTAAGTATTGGGTCCAGTTCAGTGTTTTGATAATATGTGTAACAAAAGTTTAACATACTAAGGTTTTATAATTTATATAAACTGCAGCTTGACTAATAATATTTGACTAATATATTTTATTTTGGTTTCTGTATTATAGGTTTTGATACAGATGGATTGCCTTCTGCCGTTTGGCCAGGAGGAGAAACAGAAGCACTCACGAGATTGGAAAGACATTTGGAAAGAAAGGTACATTATTCACCTTTGTTGTTTGCCAAGTATAAGGGTAATCTTGACTGATGATCACAATTGAGACCAGAATATCAGTCATACATTATTCTGGTTGTTAAGTGAGATGCCCACATGACCACTTTGCTCAACAACTACAATCCTGGCACTCATAGTTGCAGTCACGGAGCACGACGGTTCCTTGATGGGGGAGGCTGTGAGCTGATTATGTGTGTCCTGCAATACAATACAAAGTCATAGACACCCCAGCCCAGCCTTGCAGTGTGGCGCTCATCAGCAGAACTGCCAGGCCTAGGCCTGAAGTAGAGCTGCCAGCCAGCTGCCACTGCTCCAGGCCTTGACTTCAGCCCTAGCACCATCACTGACAATAGAGGCTCCGAGGCGACTTCAGGAAAAAACACTTGGTGTGACCAGGAGCTGCATTGGACAAGCTGTGTGGGCCTCTCAACATTAGGAAAAACTGTCTGAAAGTAAGTGGCATGTGACAGAATCTTGGAAGTGCTGGCCGATGGGAGCAATTGTGCTGTTTTCCAAGGCTTGCACATCTTAGGAATCAATGCAAAGGAGCATTTCTGAGTGGCAGCAGTGATGGCCGCTGGCTAAGATTACTAAAGGCCCCAGGCCTATACTTCAGACCCAGGCCAGCACTGTGGCTGAGTGCTGCTGTTCAGGATGGCCCAAATTCAGGGGGTTATAGGCAGGTAGGGGGTTATAAGGGCAGGTACACTGCCAAGTGCCCAAATTTTTATCATGTGACCAGAGGGGTACTTCAGAGTTTATAATTTTGGGTATAGGTCATAACTCCTTTTGTTCAGTGCCATAATTTCAGACATTGAACAAATGATCATTAAGCGAGAACTATGTAGTTCATTATTTTATAGAGATATGAAAAAAATTGAGCCAGAGTGCTAGTAAAACAAACTTGAAGAGTGCTATCTTCTATATGCTTGTTGTGAAGTTTGAAATACTATAATTTTTATTGAGAAATAATTCTGAATGCTTTAATATTTGATTAGCTGTAATTTTACCTATCAATATACAGTTAAAAATTTTATACTGTATAGGCCCCTGCAATTCCATCTATCTATCCTTTGTAGCCCTTGGGTTTTTAAATCAGCATAGAGTATCAAATAGAAAATTTGGGACATAGACCCCTTGAAGACACAGAAGCTCTACTTCACACTGTAGAATGAACATTGCTATAACAATTTTATTTCAGTAAAGTAGTTTTTTTAGTCTTGTGTTCAAATGCTGGAGAAATAAAGTGCTGCAATGTAAATTTATTAAACCTCTTCAATATAGCATAAATAGTAAGACTTCGTATGTAAATGAGTTAAAAATGTTATGCATAAGTAATTCTCAGATTTTGAGATGCTGATACATAGCTGTTGCCAGGTTGGTTTTTTAAATGCTGTTAAGAAACACATATCAACAAATAATAAATATAAATACCCCTTTCTTTCTTTTTTTCTTTTTAAGGCTTGGGTAGCAAACTTTGAACGCCCTCGAATGAATGCAAATTCCCTTCTTGCAAGTCCAACAGGACTTAGTCCTTATCTACGTTTTGGCTGTTTATCTTGCCGTCTATTTTACTTCAAATTAACAGATTTGTACAAAAAGGTATGAATTGACTATATTTATCAGTAGGTATTTAAGACATGTATTAAAAAGTGAGTTTTTAATCACATCTTATGATTTACAGGTGAAGAAGAACAGCTCTCCCCCTCTTTCCCTCTATGGCCAATTGTTGTGGCGTGAATTCTTTTACACAGCAGCAACTAATAATCCACGATTTGATAAAATGGAAGGCAATCCCATATGTGTGCAGATTCCATGGGACAAAAATCCTGAGGCTTTGGCCAAGTGGGCAGAGGGTCGGACAGGATTCCCTTGGATTGATGCCATTATGACCCAGCTGCGTCAGGAAGGCTGGATCCATCATCTTGCCAGACATGCTGTAGCATGCTTCTTAACTCGAGGTGATCTGTGGATTAGCTGGGAGGAAGGAGTGAAGGTACAATAATCTTTTAATTAACACATTTTGGTATTATCCTTAAGATTTGATATTCAAGTTTGTTTCTAAATAATGTTAAGAAAAGTTGTATTACATAGTTTGTGGTTGATTCTTCTGCAGAACATGAGGTATGTAAATCCTTTTATTATTAAAGTCTTGACATATTTGCTTCTTTAATCAAAAAGGGAAAAAGCTTACCATCCTTTATTTGCAGTTCTGTAACCAAGACTCTTAGACTGAGTTGTGAGGCAATAAAAGTTTTGGAGTTTGCTGCAAGTGTAGTTAATGCAGAATTAGTGGGGTAAATGCATATAACTGTTGTCAACAGCAGTAAATGTTATGTAATATAAAATAATTTAGCTAAGTAGCAACACCTAGTGTTGAGTCAATACTTTATGCATTATAATGTGCATTCAGAATATTTCCTTGTTTTCTCTAATCTGTCCCACACTCAACTTTCTTTAACACATTAAAACATGTATGATAGGTGTTCAATAGAATACAAACAGGCTGATCTTGAGGATTAGATTGTCCTGTAGTATTGTGACTGATTGCTTATGCTAGTGGTTTTAAATATTATGTTTCCAGCAGTGTATTTGCATTATCTGTTTTTATAAATATGTAAGCTACCTTGAGTCTTTTCTGCAGATAAATGAGTTGTCTGCTGACTTAGCACATTTCAAAAGTGGACTGTATAGAGTATGTATTTCTCCTCAGCTTTCTTCTCATATGATTAGACATGGACATTTTAAAAACCAGCATGCCAACAAATTGCTACTTGAAACTGTATTCCCAGAGGGGAAAAAAATAAATACAAGAGTTACATTAATTCAGTGGTTTGGGATTGTTGTTTTTTTTATAGGTATTTGAAGAATTGCTTCTTGATGCAGACTGGAGCGTGAATGCAGGCAGTTGGATGTGGCTGTCTTGCAGCTCATTTTTCCAGCAATTTTTCCATTGTTACTGTCCTGTGGGCTTTGGCAGGAGAACTGATCCTAACGGAGACTATATCAGGTAAAGAACCATTATCAGTTTAAAATGCAACATTACATTGGGTTATTATGATAAATCATAAAAATGATATAAAATTTATTTTCTTTTAATTAAGACGGTATCTACCTATACTCAGAGGTTTTCCTGCAAAGTATATATATGATCCTTGGAATGCCCCTGAGGGAGTCCAGAAAGCTGCAAAATGTATAATAGGAGTAAATTATCCAAAACCAATGGTAAATCATGCTGAAGCGAGTCGATTGAATATTGAAAGGATGAAACAAATCTACCAACAGTTATCCCGATACAGAGGATTGGGTATGATGGAAAGCTTTGAATTTACTTTTTATTTTCATGATTTTTGGCCTGAAAGTCTTAACTGCTGAAATCCTGGTATAATATTTATAATTGGCTGACTGAAGAATGAGAAGTTATTTCTTTTGCACTTTTCTCTAATTTCACCTTTTTTAAAGTTGTAACTTTTAACATTAATGAAGGGCTAATATATTAAGATCACATAAGCTCTGGTCCTTTCAGGATCAGAACATTGCAAAAAAGAAAAAAAGCAGTGGCCTTTAATTTTAGAAACACAGTTAAATGTTATTTAGGGAGAATTTTCTGTATTTTCATGTTAAGGATCAGTTTATTATTAACATTTTTAATTACTATTTGGAGGATTGTTGTCTTCATTGTTCTGAGTGACAGTTCCAATTTTATTGATATTGAATTAAAAATAATGTCTGTATTTGCATGGGATTGATTCTTTAAAAATAATGCTCTAATTCTTATTGAGAAAATCTACTCCTTTTTTGGCTGAAATACAAAGATATGCATTTGAAAAGAGGGCCAAAAACACAGAGAAGCCCTCAAGAGCCTGTACTTCCTTTTGAGGCCACTGCATTTTATTTTGATTAGGCCTCCTTGCTTCAGTGCCTTCTAATGGAAATGGAAATGGAAACGGAAATGGAGGCCTAATGGGATATTCTCCAAGTGAAAATCTCCCTGGTTGTGTTGGTACAAATGGTAAGTTACTCCTATGTTAGAAAAACTAAGAAGCATAAATAACAATCTATTTGGCTGCCTACCAACATAATAATAAGCCAAATTTTCGGAAGTTTTAATATTATATAATACTTCAATTATGGAAAGATTTATAATTAAGCACATTAAATTAATCAAATTAGAATATCTACACACAGGTGTACTGGATTAAAATGCTGAGGAATAGTTATTGTAGAGCAGTTTCAACACATTTCTTTAGCTTGATAAATTACCAAAGAATGTGAGGGATTCAGAATGATATTGCCTCTTTTTTTTCTTGACACAATGTCCATTGTTGCCAGGCCTTTAATTATAGGAAACTAGTACACAGATATTAATCCTAGCTGGTCTGTTCTTTGGGTACACATTTAGGCACCAGATTGAATTGAACTAGCAAAACATTTAGTTGGTGTGCTTCAGGCACAATTCCCCAACTTCTCTGATAACTTCGGCTATTCTTTCTACCTGTTTCTTCCTCCAGAATATATTATATAACATATAAATCTCTAAAGTAATATGTAATGCATATATAAGCATGAATCCTTAAAAAAGAAAAAAAAAGTGAAGATGTATACAGGTAGCCCTCGACTTACAACCACAATTGAGCCCAAAATTTCTGTTGCTGAGACATCTGTTAAGTGAGTTTTGCCCCAATTTTATGACTTTCTTGCATAGTTGTTAAGTGAATCACTATAGTTATTAAGTTAGGGACACAGTTGTTAAGTAAATCTGGCTTCCCCATTGACTCTGTTGCCAGAAGTTTGCAAAAGGTGATCACATGATCCCAGGACAATGCAACCATCATAAATGTGAATCAGTTGTGAAACATCTGCATTTTGATCATGTGGCAGTGGGGATGCTGCAATGGTCGTAAGTGAAAACCAGTCATATGTCACTTTCTCCAATGCTGTTAGCAACTTTGAACAGTCACTAAATGAACTGTTGCAAGTTGAGGACTACTGTATTTCATTCTGCATCTTACAAAATGCATATTGTCGATTATAACTAATAATCTTTCTCAGCTGGAAAAAAGTTTACATTTTACTGTATATATCTATCACATTAATGATACAGGGTTCCCCTATTATTTTGGCTTGTAGGCCCTTTGGAATTTTACAAAATAGCTGCAAAAAAGAGTCTTGTCCATCCATGTAATAACTACCACAAGGATATAATATTTATTGGAATGCTACCTGTCATGTGCTCTAGATAGCTCCTCCCCTTTTCCTTTCCACTCCACTCCCGTCTCCTTTCCTCAGTATTTCTCTACTCAATATCCCAAAATGACTGAATTTTTTACAGCTATGTTTTTTATTTTCTAACCTATGAGAACATATCGGTATTCTCATTCAAACACTATATAAAGGTAATGTAATTGAACAAAAACATTTATAAAAAGTTGACTTTGCAATCATGTATTTAACATCAAATTAACTGATATGCCATTTCCTTCTGTAGAAAAACTAGTCTCATCCTTGGTTCTAATATCTGATATTTTCCCCTTTGGCAGAAATGTCAAGTAGGCCTTGTTGTAACTGTTTACTGGTCTCTGTTTTGCCTGATTTTTTTTTTTTTTTGCATTTATCCATACAGAATTTTTTCAGCTGTGCATTGTTGGAAGGGTTTAATGCATGGACAGCCCATTTCAGATTACCCTATAGCATCTTGATAGGATTTAGATTCAGGCTCTGATCTGGCTATTCTAAAACCCACCTTTTTTTCCTTGGTGAATTTACTGGAATGTTTAGGGACATTGTCATATTCATTCATTAATTCATTCATTCAATGTATTTGCCATCTGTTCTTGCCATGGGACTGCTCTAAATGGCTTACAACAATAAAAAGGAAGAAATAAAAAGAGTGTAAACAGAAATAAAATAATAGAACAATAAAATAAAATGAAAAAGAACACAATAAGAATACATCAATGTGATAACAAAAAGATGGATGGGTGGAAAACAGAGAGCTGAACTTGCTGGGTTGGGCCAGACATGCTGGCAGTTGTTTGAAATCTTCTTCACTTGTAGATAATATTCTGGTCAGTGGATTGATGTCCAAATGATTGGCAATCTTTTAAAATCCCTTCCCAAATTCATAGGCATCTTAAATAATCTTTATGCAGGCCTCAGGGAACTTTTCCAGTCCAGGCATTGTGATGCCACCAGCCAGCTAACTATGTGATAACATGGGTACCTCCCAGATCCTCTCTAACAACATGGTAAACATTTGCATCTGATCTGGTACACCTGTTTTTAATTTTAGCTTTTTGAGGTAGTGATAAATGTAAGGGTATACTTACTTTTTCCACATGTGAAATTTGCATTTAGATTTATTTATATTATACAAATATAAATTGTGCATGATATTAAATACATCCCTTTTATGTGATTCTTATTTTGGAAAACAATATAGATTTGCTTTCTTTCAGGCACTCAAATGGGAACCAGCGAAGGACATACAGGGAATGTTCAAGCATGTACCCTTGGAGAAACTCATACAGGAACAAGTGGAATTCACCAGCAAGGTGAGATAACTCAAAACTACATTCACTATTCCTTCACCCTTAAATAATAAAGTGTGATGCTCAAATCCATTTGTCAAATCAAAATATACTGATTTCAGCTATGTAGTTTCTGCATAAGCATGTTTAAGGATAGTGAATAAAAATAGGAATAGCTCTGGGGAAACCATTATATTACTAGTATAGACTAAGCAGCTAATTATACCTAAAATAGTAAAGTCCAACTGATATCAAAGGAAGTGAGATAGGCATGACAATATTCTTTGCTATGAAGACCTCTAATAACAGCTCTTCATTGTTTTATGGTAACCAAGAGTAATGCTTACCCAGATAACTGAATCATTCAAAGAAATACTTGGTTTAAGATGCAGAGATAGTATGCTTAGGACACTGTGATTTTTATATCTAGGATTTAGATAGTAAAAACTAAGCTTAAGAATACAAAGTGGGAACCTTTACTTTCCAACAATCTTAAATAAAGATACAGAATGGGGCATTATTAAGCAAGGAAGCCAAAACAGGAAATTGTAGTGACTATCTTAGGGGTGCACTCTCAGATACTTTTTGGGTTATTTTGTACTTGTGATTAGGGGTAAGGCTAGATTTCACATTCAAAGATGATATAATTTGAGAATGGTATTTGTGACAGAAAATGTGAGCTAATAAATTCAGTACAATATTTCAAACTGACAGAAAAATTAGTAATACTAAATATTACTTATTAATACTTATTAAAACTAACACAAGAGTTAATGTTGCTTTCTAAATACTTTGTTCAGAAAGTAATGCACTTTTTTTTAATAGGTTACTGTCAAGGGAACAGTGGAATTTTACATTATGCTCATGGGGACAGTAAAAAAACACACTTAATGCAACAAGGTATGATTTCTGTGCATTTTATGATTTTGAGTTAAGTAAAAGTCAAAGACAACATTAAAGTACATGTTTGTCTTCAATTTCTAGGAAGAACATCACTTAGCATTGGAGGGTGTACTGGGAAGCGGCCAAATCCAGAAGAAGGAATTCAAAGTATTGGTCCAAAAGTCCAGCGACAGAGCAGTAATTAATGGGGTAAAACTGAGTTGTGAAGGAAATGATTGATAAACTACATTCTAGTCTCACAAAGAGAAACTAAGTGTGCCTGCTGCATTTTTGGGAGCATAACTTTCTTGGAAGAAGTGGACCAAACATCATTGCATCCTATTTGGCAGTGGCCAAGAACTCCTGTCATATAATCTTAATTCTGAGTGTGACCTGTATTGTCATTTAACAACACCTAGTTTCTATTTTTCCATTAAATTGTGAATTTAATGTGTGTGTTTTTTCTTTGAATTTGCTGAGAGATAAAAACGTTCACTTGAAACCCACTAGTTGTGTAACATTTTGGGTAATGGACAGTATTTATTTTTTCTTGAAATTATTTGTTAATTTTTATGTATCCCAATTTATTTTTATAGTGGGAAGTTTTAAAAAAATATTTCATCTGTTGTGATTTTCTACAGATGATACTTTCCCCTAAGCTTTTTAGTCTAAGCAGTTTAATATTTTTCCATTTTATATTCATTTTTTCCTTTTTCTTAAGATAGACTATCTAGATGCATTCAGGCTAATGTATATGTAGCACATAGATTTAGCTATGTAACTTGAAATATTTTTCTCTTAGAACTTTTAAATTCTTGCATTGCTTCTTAGGTGCATTAGCAGCAGATTTACCAATCAGTTTAGAATAATTAGCCATGCATATTCCCAAACACATTTTGCTCAGAAAAAGCTTAGGTTATTCCTTCTTTCTTGAAGCTTGGGAAGGCATGTGATTCCTAAAGCATTTTGAACTAATAGTATCTTAGAAAAGATGAAGACCTTAAACTATTGAACAGCTTTATCTTTATATTTTGGATAAATGTCAAGAAAAGTTAATAAAATATTTATTGTTGAGGGGTTTTTTTACCGTCTGACACACAATGATGGAGTAACCTATTTTCTAGGTCCTCAGCATGGTTCAGGTGCAAGATATACCTTGATGCCCACCAAGCATACTACTATATTTTTTTAAAAGGTGGGACGGAAAGCTAACATGTTAATATCACTTCAGGCATAATTTCTGACTGTGCTTGATATACAAAGGCATTCTTCACCAATAAAATAATAGATGGCTACAATGCGTTGCTTTTTGGTATATGGATATTTTCTGATTACCATACCTACAGCAGCTGACCAGGCAGGCATTCCCCCTACCTTGCAAATTTCACTGCCTTTGCAGTAAGAAGGGCATAGATGGGGGGAGATAGGGACAGTTAAAGTGCCCCTGCAGTTGAGTGCAAGTGAACCTAAATTTTGATTATGTAAAAACCATAATTTCAGTACAGATCTTATCTCCTTTTGTTCAGTGCTGTAATAACTTTCAGTGGTCACTGAATGAATTGTTGTAAGTTGAGGATTACCTGTAATGCAACATGAACCAAATATTAGTGACTTAATATGAATCAGACTTCACTGATCGTTGCTTCTTCTACAAATTCAGTTTCCTTGTTTACTCCCCATTATCCAGTCAATAGCATCCACTTGTCTGTTGCTCTTTCAGTTTTTTCTTTACTGTTGATGTGCTTAATCTTTGGTTTCTGTATTTGAAATATATTAGTATTTGCATTTTTAACCCCTAAAGGTTGATTTTTTGGTTGCTGCAAACATATAGATCTTAAAGTTTAGTTATGGAAATTAATTTGATACAGCATTGCATGAAACCAATAAATTTTAAATTGAAAGTTCAAATACTTCAGGTACTTTAATGTATTTCAAGTACATTAAAGCCTTTTGAAAAACAGTTTTTTCTTATTTATAACTGATAAGTTTATCCCCAATTTTTTTCCTGTGCTCAGCTTTCATAGCAAATATTCAGCTGCAGTCTTATACACACTTACATATATGTAAATGCAGTTAAACTTGTAGGTTTATGTGTAAATGTACATAAAACTATGATATTTTTTAATTCACGTGATTGTGTATGGGTTCCTTTTCATTCTTGCTTTGTTTCCATTTAACATTCTGTTGACAAGTGTTAACTGCTTACTGAAATCCCTGTATCTAGTTTCTATGCCTGTTTTCTGCTTCTTTTTGTCTTCCAGTTCGCCCATGCCCCCAGCCATTCTTTGGACTTCTCAATGTTAAAAGACACTATATTTTGGAGTCTTATAGCATCTTACAATCCACTTTTACCATCTGCCAGTCAGATATTCCAAAGAGAGTTTGTATTTTTAGTTAAAAATATATACACTTCGCTAACTACTAGATAATCTTTCAGACTCAACAAGCATAGCAACTAGTTTCAATACTAATTAGCAAAATATATTAAAAGATTTCTTGAATTATTTTCTAAGGATTGATTTATTTTTGCCTCTACAGCATTGATAAAAGGGAAGGATCCACACCCTAAGTTTCAGTTTTTGTGAGAGTGCTTGTATTAAAATATGCATTTTCATACATTTATTTTCACACATTCTGAATGGTTCTAAACTAGTATGAATTTTTGGACTGTATGGTTTCTAACTGACTTTTATATGGTTTTTAAAATTTTAAATGACTTTCACTAAGGAAAAAAATAGAGATTTGTAAATAAAACAGTTGACAAGGAGTTTAGTTGCAATGTAAATATAAGCATTCATGATATAGTGATATTCATCTATTTTTGATATTTCATGTAAGGCTTTTATAAATTCTATGGATGGATAGAAAATAGAACATGTCTGAACTACGATGTTGGTTTTTTTTCACATTTTTTTTTTTAAACTTGGAACAGAATTTTTGACCACTTCATGCTCCAGGCTCTTACTTTTCAAATGTTTTCTTATTTTCCAGTGTATAAAATATACTAAAGAGTTTACTTTTTGAAAACCATCTGTATATAAACCCTTTCTGCCAATATTTTTGTTAAAAGTACAAAATTGTCATGAAATGTGTTCCATCCTTGTGTTTCCCACTGCCTTTGTGAAATCAGTGAGGATGCTCTGATTAATAAAAAAAAGTATATATACAGATTATTTCTTTTCTGAGGTTTTCGCGGGTGTTTGTATGTAGGTCTTTGGTCATTCGGGTTTTTTCCCGTGTCAAATTGGAAGTGTTTTGGCGATGTTTTGACGAAGTCTCACTCGTCATCTTCACCCTGAAGATGACGAATGAGACTTCGTCGAAACGTCGCCAAAACACTTCCAATTTGATGCGGGAGAAAACCTGAATGACCGAAGACCTACACAGATTATTTCATCTATACCCCAATTTTGGAGAGTAGATTCACTGTCTTAATTGTTTTTATAAAATGAGCCCTTGTACCATGAATTTCTTTACAGCTTTTGTTATTTAAAAAAAGATGAAGATTGTAAGCGGTGATTATGATTTGAATTTTCCATCATGGAAAAGAAGTACAGAGCACAACACTCAGGAGAAGAACCACTGTTTATTGCAACAGTTGCAATAACAGGTGCCTGCTTTACAAGAAAGATGGATACTGAACAATGGGAAGGCAAAGATTTATACAGGCTGCGAGGAAGAAATCCTATGGATCTGATTTGCTGCCCAGTTTGGGGAAGGTGCTTGTCTTTGTACCTGGGTTATTTATATTGTTAGGTAGAGTGGCCCTTTCACAAATAGCAGCAGAGCTGGGGAAGTTTAACTCATCTATTGAGGAAGTACAATGTTGAGATAATCAGGCTGATGGATTCTCATCTTGTTACCATGCCGCTATTCTCTTACTAGAGCTCCCTTTGGCTATACTGTGAGCTAGTGAGGAAGTTTCTGTGGTTTAGATGGGATTGCAAGGAGCTTTCTGTGGGGACAGGGAAGGTCCATTTGGGTCTGATAAGACTAGATAAAGAGAGGAGCTGAGTTTGATATCATTTCCAAAAGACAGGAGGAAAAAAGATGCCACCTCCATTTTGTTAAATTTATTTTCTCTACTACATTCTTGGACTAGTATTCATTCATATGAAACAGATTTCCAGACATTTGCAACAGAATTGTTCTGGTTTAATCAACAGAACTAACAACACTTTTATTTTCTTGTGTGAGTAACATTTCTTATACCATGATATAAAGAGAATCTGCTTCTATTAGGTTGTTTGGTTAGGTAGGTTGAATGCCTGGATCCATACTGTTTTTCTGAAATAAAGTTTCACACCATGCTAATTATCTATACTGCTTTTGTCACACATCTATCTTCATATTTTTGCCATATTCCTTATATATTATACAGTGTGACTTCTAGAGGTAAATTCCCAGCAAATGCTCTGAAGTTTATTTATTCCACCTATTGCTGAAATTTTCTACATTTCTTTTAGATGCCTATCTTCATTCTTTATTCTATCATAACAGACCCCCTAATGCCAAAAAAATTGTGCTAATCAAAATAACATACTATGGTGTTATAATACCACAGTTGCATCACAATCCTATAATACCTATTTCCACAGGAATGGTTGAAACGGACAATGTCCCTTCTATAGCAGTCATGTGAAAAATATAATACTGGTAGTTATTAAGTACATATATGTTTAATATAAGAATTGACATTTTCTTTGAATTGCAAGGGAAAAAAAGTCAGAATTTGAATTTATTGAAGATTATGGGCATATCAACCTAGGACAGCTTTATGCTATGTAATGGAGGAACCTATATATCTGTGCTTAAATAGCTGATCTATGAAATTAAAAAGCTGCAATGGGGTGGGATGGATAAGGTGGTACTGCTACCAGGAAATGTGTGGCAAGTAGTTTTGGGAGATGGATAGACAGCTCTACAAAAAGATGGCGCTTCACCATGCTGTGTGTGAAAATCTGGAGCTACAGTTGTAGTAACAGCTACGAAGCTTGCTACAAGGCATCCTTTTAAGATTTAGGGGGGGGGGGCAGAAAGGGAAGCACCGGAACTGAACTGTGTTGCCGGTTTGTTTCTATTTTCCATCCCCCCCCAATGCTGGTTGCAAAAAAAAAAAAAAAGCTTATATGAAAGCACTCTTTAAGAGTAGATTAATTGCTGTCTCTGTAAATCTACAGAATTGATAAAAACTGATCCACACAATACACAAACAATTAAGAATTAAGTGTTTCAAACTTTATCTTTCTCGAACACAACAGTTTTTTGGAGTGCAAAACTTCTAAGCATTTGTAAATGTTTTTAAGTGCAAAGAATTCTGCATTCTGAACAGAGCTGTTTCAAGCTTGAAGTATGCTGAATTACCCATTGACTGCAGATGTGTTATTTTGGAAAGGATATGGAGTATTTCAAACGTAAAGCACTTCAACTTATTCTAAGCATTATAAAAGAAGGAGCTTGCTGACAACTATTTCACCTGTAGGTAATGTTCCTTTTTTCTGTCATACTTTTCCTTAAAAAGCCTAAATATTTGAAAATAGCATACATGGAGAAAAATGGTAATTAATTCAATAATTTATCCTTTTGCAATTCTACATTCTTCTGACAGAAGACTTATAATTTTACAGTTACGACATGTAATCAAGTAGTTACTTTTGTTGTTACTTTACCTGCTTATATCTTGAATTTATACTTCCATCATTAATTGTAATTTTGGATTATATTGAATTATTTGGATTTAGTGATAGTGAGCAATCATATATAAAAAGGAGTACTAAAATGCTTTTAAAATCCTATAAATGAGTTCAGCAACTGCTTATGTACAGTATGCTATGTTACTTGGCATTTATGTAAATTCATAATTCAATTTCTGGAGAGTCACTGTTGCTCTTGTTTATTAGGACTCTACATTTGGAAGAAGTGTTTGACAGTGCAATGAACCTGCCTTTAAAGCATTAAAGCAGTTGAGTTGCCTTTGAAGCATGCAAGCTTTCTAGAGAACGAGGCTGCTTTAAAACTTCAAGAGGGTGCTGCACTCTGTTTATCTAGGACACTGCAGATAGCAGTATATGTACATTCAATATATAGTTCAAAATTTGTATATATCATGTATTTTATAGTACTAGCATGCTATGTAGTCTTTGGCATCCTGCAAAACCTTATTAAGGTTCCTACTATACACATGGCAAAGAGGCTAGATACTTTGGTCACTGCAACAGAATGAACTCCTGTTTAATAATCAGATCTGTTTTAATTAGGGATTAAAGTACTAGGTCACTACTTTTAATCTGGAATACTCCTAAAACTGAAGCATAGTACAGCTCTCTATTGTATGATAGGGTTTCAAGACTAGTATACTGTAGTATAGAAATTAGTGTGTGCTAATTTCCAATTACCGTAGTACTTAAAGAGGTTCTCTCTCTCTCTCTCTCTCTCTCTCTCTCTCTCTCTCTCTCTCTCTCTCTCTCTCTCTCTCTCTCTCTCTCTCTCTCTCTCTCTCTCTCTCTCTCTCTCTCGGAGGATTACTTAGATTGTCGAGTCTGCTGGATTTAACTACGGTACCTTTTTGCAGAGATTATTCAGCAGATAAGTCTTTTCCTCATGAATCATGCTAGGTGGCAGTAGCTAGCCAACTTTGATTTCAAAGTACTAAGCAAGTCTGGATTTGGTTAGTACTTGGATGGGAAATGCCAGAGCTGTATATTAAATTGGAAGATTGTGTGTGTGTGTGTACATCCTGGAAGAAGATAATGTCAAGCCTCTTTTATATTGCAGAACTGTCCCATGAAACCAGCAGATGTCAAGTGTGAAATAATGGATATTTTGTTTTAACCTTCCCTTATATTGAAGGGTTCTCTTAACTGCTATAACTTTTCACCTGCTTCCTAGGATATGTAAATTCTTTTGCAAAGAAAAAAACAAGACTAGTTCTTGAAGGAAGCAAAGCTATAGGTAAGTTAAGATTTCAGAGCAGAGTTGGAATCAGAGTGTAGCTATCTTATAAAAACCAAGTAGTATAGTAGTCTTTATGTAAAGCTTATCATAAAAATACCATTAATATCCAGTGACCTTATGCCAAGGACACTGAAGCCCTGAAAAATCAATTATTTTGATCATGTGATGGTGTCCTGTGTGTGAGAAAGGAAGAGAGAATAAAAGTTTCATAGCAAGCTCAGCCAGAGATTCGAGAAAGTAGCCTTTCAAAAATTAAACATATTTGGCCCTTGAACGACATAATTCCACTTCCTCAGCTAGAAGATTGTACTCCATAAATTAGTTGCTGTTGTAATGGATGAGGCTCATTGTAGCATCTTCTGGACACTCAGGCACATCATTTACTACAAGGAAAATGCAGCAGGGGGTTCAACAGTACTGGCATGCTAAAGGAGGAGCAGCCCCACAAGCTTACTGTCCTAGCAGTCAGCCCACATCCAACTCTCAGTCACCTTGTAAACTGAAAAGGCCCTAATAGCAGGGGACTGCTGAAGAAAGAGAGATCTTTTCAGGAGCGCCTTTTCTTGACTGAAAGGCAAGAGATGTGTATAGATGTAGAGAAATGTATATTGGCATCTTTCATGTATTTGCATATATATTTATTAGTAGCAGCTCCTAAGATGAACAGAAACCACCAACCACTGATATGTCCCTATGTGCATTATCACCTTGGAGATATAGTTATTGGCTAATACTCACAGAAAAGAGCCAGTGAATAAGCACTTCAATAGAGAAATCTCTGGCCATCTTTCTTCTAGTCTTTATTCTTCCATCGTTATCTGTAGTAAGTGCTAAATTACTCTGTAATTTAGATGAAGGAGACTGAATAATTTTTATAGGCCCTCTCTGGCCAAAGTAAAATCTTTAAGAGCATACTTGAAAGCAGTGCAGGCGTCATTAATTACAGAATCCTCAATAATTTTAATGCAAAACCTCATCTCCAAATACGTAAAAACAATTGTGACTATAGAATTTTTGATCTTATTGCTTATCAGTTTGTCCATAGCAAAGTATTCCTTTTATTTTGCTAATTAGAGGACTTCCTCGAAGATGGCGAAGCTCTAGTAATTCTCTTGAAAGTATAAAAATATAATTGAGCAGTGGAATTGGTACATGGATTGAAAAATAACGACAGATGAAAATTAATGGCTGTGTATTTGAGAGGGAGAGACATCGGTATCATTTACTTGAGGCTTGCAGATCAATAAGAAACATATTCTTCCTCTTACACTCTCCCAGGAAAAAAAGTGATCAATTTTTAATCAAAGCAGACTGGATTTCACTAAGGATTTAACTTCCTGAAGCAAGAAATGTCATCTTGACAGAGAAAACAGAATGGCGACTTGGTCTTCTAGGTCCTCGTTGGATCTTCTTGATTCCTTCTTTCCCATTTCTCTGTATTCCAGTCTTTATGGTACGTAAGAGTTCTCAAGGACTCACCCTGGGGCTTTCTGCATGGAAAGCAAGTGTGGCACCATTAAATTGCAGCCAACTCATGACTGAAAATTATTGGTTAGGAAGCCGTCTTGCTACCGTTTGATCATTTCTTTGCCAAAATTAAATACTTGTAGTTTGAAATACCATTACCCCTTGAATTGTAAAGAAAAAGAGAGCAAAACTTACTGATGGCTATGCTAAAGGAACAGCAGTCTTTGGATTCTTCACTCTGTGGAGAACTTTTCATTTGAGTTGTGTAGGAACTTCATAATCAAGAGATAAAGCTTTGGTGTTTTTCTTTCTCCTTTCCATTTCTTTTTCATTTTGTTTTGTAACCCTATATCACAAGCTTCTAAGAAATGGTTGCATTATTCCCTTATCTAGGTCATATTGCAAAACTTTTTTTGGTCAAAAGCAGAAGAAAAATCTTCAAGCAAATAATGAGTGAATGAAACCTGGGCTTCTTTAGAAGAAGAGGCTTTACTAGTGAAAAAGATTGGCAAACTGGGACATTTCTATGTCAGAAATCAGAAAGAGGACAGAACAAAATGATGATGAAAAAGTCCAAACTGCTGAATAGAAAAGGCATTTCTAGATTTCTGGTACATTTCATTTCTTCAGGTTAAATTACTTGGAAACTTTTTTTTAGTGCTGCTAAAGTCTTGAATGGAACGTTCATCCCTTGTATAGTTGTTGAATATTGGACTGTAAATTGTGTATGCAAAAGTTAGACATATTGTAGAATGGGATGCAATGCCTGGAAATCAAGTCTGGGGTCCCACCCTCGAGGGATTTGCCTGTGCATAGATTGCCAAAGTTAAGATCTTGAGACAAAGACATGAATAAAACAAGCCAATAACAAGCTTAGAAGAAAAGATCCAGACAAAGATTTACAAACCTTGATGAATTTTAGAAGAAATTGGTGGAACACTTATAAAAATCTCTCCTGTAATCCATATCCAGTCTTACTTTTTCTTTGTTGAACTATTATGGTTCTAAAATATCTTTAAACAAATATGTGGTTTATATTCTGGCTAAAAAGGATAGGCAACAAAGCCTAAAGCCTTAAAAGTATAGTTAAATGTTACTGAAATGCAATAGTTGAAAAAAGCCAGCTAGGAGAATTTCATTTAATATTTTCACTGTATTCTACAGGGGGGATCATTTCTAAGTTAGAAAATCTGGATTGAGATCTGCATCAGTGACAGAAGCTGAAGAATGCATAGTTATCCTGACTTCTTTGGCAGAGCCCTGTACTTGTAAGGAGGGAAGCTGTCAGTGAGGCAAGGGCCCCAATTCTCATTCCAGAGAAAGCTCTTTGATAAACACAGGACAGGTGGCAGAGAGCTTCAAAGTCAAGAAAGAGCTGCCAAAATACTATTTCATGGATGATCTCGGATGGGAGCAAGATGGAGGTGGTGCATTCATTCTTGCTCTTGACCTCTCAGTGGCTTTCGGTACCATTGAACAGGGTATCCTTTTAGGTTGACTTAGGGAATTGGGGGTGGGTGGCACAGTTTTGTGCTGGTTTCCCTCCTTCCTCCGGGGCTGGTCCCAATTGGTGTTAATAGGGCCATTCTCACGGTCCCTTTTCCAACACTTAGGAGTACAAAATTATTAAAAGTGTATGACACAAGCAAGATAGATGAGAGTGCAATAATACGAGCAAATCTTTATTTTCCATGTAAATGATTTTATTATGTGTCACCAAGTCATTGTCAACTCCAAGCAACCACATAGATTTTTCTCGATGACAATCTGTCTCGAACCTAGTCTTTCAGTTTTTCAGGTTTTCCAATGGCACACCTATTATCACTGTAACTGAATATATCATTGTTGCTGGTCATCATCTACTCTTTCTTTCCTTTTTTATATTTCTTTCCTTTCTCACCCATTATTAGAATCTTTTCCAAGGAGCTAGGTCTTTGCAAAATGTGTTAAAAGTAAGATAATTAATAATAATAATAGTAGTAAAGTTGGAAGGGACCTTGGAGGTCATCTAGTCCAACCCCTTGCTCAGGCAGGAAACCCTACACCATTTCGGACAAATTAGAGCCTAGTTATTTGTGCTTTGAGAACTCTTGAGTTGGTTTGTTCAATGTCCCAATTGTTTGGACTTGTTTTTTTTTCCTAGTCGACAGTATTCTCAACAGTTTTATACAACACAAAATACAAAATGTCAAAACTCTCCCGAATATCCCACTTTTTTGTAGTTCAGCTTCTGTAAAGGAGTAGGAAAAGCATAGTTTACACTCTTCTGATCTATGTAGGTAAAGATATATCACAGGATTTGTATATATTTTCCAGTTGTGAATGATACTAATATTCATATGGATCCATGTGATCTATAAGACAGTTACAGCTTATAATCAGGTATGTTAACAGCCTTTTGAAAAATGTATGTGGTAGTCATATTTATGTTCCAGTTTGGAATGTTACCTAAAGTTTCATGGGAAATAATGTAGATAGGTAGGCATAGAACTACACATCTTAAGATGAAGCCCAAATCCGTGCTTAGATAGATAATGATGGTGCTATTGTGCATTATGTTTTATTAGATTGACTGTAGTCATCAAATAAAAGCACCTAAAATAAGTCACAAAAGATCTTTGGTAGTACTTTCTGAATTCTAACAGTAGTAGGTCCAAAATCTGTATTTCACTATATTTAAAATGTCATATTACTATATTTATTTATTTATTTATAAAATTTATAAGCCGTCCCACTCCCGGAGGACTCTGGGCAGCTAACAATAAAAACACATAAAACATAACAAAACAAACAGTACAAGAACAGTCATCCAGGGGTCAGATTTTATAAACCCCAGGCCTGTCGGAAAAGCCAGGTCTTAAGCAACTTACGGAAAACCAACAGGGTGGGAGCGGTCCTAATCTCTGGGGGGAGCTGGTTCCAAGACGTGGGCACCATCACAGAGAAAGCCCTCCTCCGCGGCCCCACCAAATGGCACTGCTTGGCCGATGGGACCTGAAGGAGAAGAAAATTCATAATATTTGCTTATATAATGCTATCTGCACCAATCCAACCCCCTATCACATTAAGGCAAGTGATTGGTAAGTGTAGCTCTAGTGATTTTTGGAGCTTGGCAGCATCTGTTGGAAGGGAAAGGAAAAGGGGCTGGGCGAATCCACCAATCCTAACCCCAGGGCTTTTTTTCTCATAGAACGGCCAGAAAGGAGTTCCTGCACCTTTTTGGGATGGAACCTTGTAGGGTAGGCAAGGTGGGTTGTATGACGTGTGTGATTTCCAGCACTTTTTTTTTTTTTTTAGAAAAAAAGCACTGCCTAACCCTAACAACTTTGTACATAATAGAGGACAGCGTTATGTCACCGCAGCAGCATGTCTGTGGCAGGATAAGGATTATCAGTGGGACAGCAAATTTTATGCTGTTACAATTCTCAGCTGGTTCAGTCTAGTGGAGAATATTTTAATTCAGCTATGAGGAGGCTTCATACTGTTGTCATGGTGTTTATTTATCAACTGACTATATCATCCTATCAACTGGACTCAACTAAAAGTAACAAACTCCCTTTCCCACACACAGAATGCTGAATTACTGTTTCACAGCCTTCTTATTAAGGTAAATAAGAAATAAATCCACCAAAGAAGTTAATTTGTGCACTTACATAATGATAAAATAACTGTTGTAAATATGCTCATTTGTGAGAGAAACCACAAAGCATGGCGTGATGAAAACCCTACAACAATAACTCAAATTATGAGCAGTCAATCACTGGTTAAGTTTCTCTGAATTTTTTTTTGAAATGTTTCCAGGCAAAGCCAAGAGTGCACTTTCCAAGAGCATAATTACCAGAAAATTCTGGTTTATCCTCATCACCCAGTTTTAATTAGGTGGCTAGATTAACATATCCAACAGATGTAGATATGAGACAATCATTCATAAAGATATATCTGAGATAATTACAAGAAGCTGACCACAGCAAGCATGCAGACCTATTCAACATGAGGCAGGGGGAGACTAATGTTTAGGTTAAATGTATAGAGCAGGGGTCCCCAACTCTGAGATCACAAACTGGTACTGGTCTGTGGCCTGTTAGGAACTGGGCTGCACAGCCGAGAGTGAGCGGTGGGCGAGCAAGTGAAAATGAAACTGTTGTGTCCTGAGCCTGCAAAAGCAGGCTAGGGACGTTGCTATGGTCCCGGGCTGTTGCAAGCTGCCCGGGACCAGACTAAGTGGTGCCAGCCTGCGCACATGCGCAAGGCACTAAAGCGCACCATTTTCTCATTGTAACCTTTTTGCCTGGGAATCTATATAATCAGAAAGAGGCCTGCGAGCCTCTGAGTTGTGTTGGAGTGAGCAGAAGAAGAATAAAGGATTATTGACTACAGAATGCGTGCTCTTCTTTCGCCATTAACTCGAGGACTTAACACTGGTGACAAGGATGGGATGGCTTGCAAACTGAAAGAAGAAAAGTTGTAAGACTTACCCAAGGAGTCCTTGAGGAAAAGGAAGACGACGTTAAATTCAGCGTCTGGCCTGCCAGTACAGTGTCGCTGGAGGAAGCTTGGCTGACAGACCCCTTCCTAGACAGAGAAGCAAGGATGGTGAAGATAGGGCGTTTGTCCGAATTCAACGTTGCTCACCCAGAAAGATGGGAGTCCTATGTTGCTAGAGTAGAAAATTACTTTAGAGTGAATCAAGTTAGAGAAGATGGCTTGAAGGCTGCAACTCTGTTGTGTGTCTGTGGTCAGGATGCATTTGAAATTGCGGAAAATTTGGCGGCCTCTAGAGTCTGTAACATACACAGACTTAAAGAAGCTATTAAAAGAACATTTCCAGCCCAAGATGTCCATCATCGCGTGGAGACACACGTTTGAACAGAGGGATCAGAGGGCAGGTGAATCAGCCAAGGAATTCATTGCAGCCTTGAGAAAAGCAGCCAAACCCTGCAAATTTAAAGACTTAGAAAAGAGGCTGAGAGACCGTTTTGTATGCGGTTTAAGGAACAGAGACTTGCAACAGAGACTCTTTGCAAAAGAAGATATTTCTTTCCAAGATGCTTTGAGAGAGGTAACGGCTGAGGAGGCAGTAGGTGGGGCGGTCAAGAGCATGCGGCCCATCAGGAACAACCCAGAAGCAGTTTCTGTGCACCATGAGGGAGTCCAAGAAGGCTCGGAGGAAGATCCTGAAGAAAAGGTGGATCGTCTTTACCCATCTATGGAAAGAAAATAGAAGGAAAGCAAAGAAAAAGCTCCAGCTGCATCCAAATGCTTTGGGTGTGGAGGTCTCCATAAAAGAGCTGACTGCAGATTCTGTTCCACCATCTGCAGAGTGTGTGGCAGGCAAGGCCACACAGCATCTGTCTGTCTGGGTCGCCAGAAGGTACAACCTTGAGAAGAATTGCGTCTGAAAGGTACCAAAGTCCCCAGCCAAAACAGGGTGGGTTTCTGTGCGTCGCGCAGAAGTATTTGCAGAACAGGCACACACAAACCACTTAAAAAGAAGCTGTCACTTAAGGTGAGGTTGCAAGGAGTCCCTTTGGTTATGGAGCTGGACACTGGGTCCGCTCTGTCAATCATTTCCATTCATACATTTAGGAAGATTTGCAACAGCAGTGGGTTCCAGGCCAAACTTAGGCCATCCAACATAATCTTAATAGACTTTCAAAATTCCAAGGTGTGTGTAAAGGGGGAGGCCACCCTTACAGTGCAGCACAAGGATTTTGAAGGTCCATTGGATGTGTTGGTTGTTGGGGGGTAAACGAACGAGTCTTATAGGACTCGATTGGTTTGAGGCATTGGGAATCCAGGTTACTGGGCTGCAATATTTGCAAATGCTGGGCCTAACAGAAGTTTGCAAGGAGTTTGAAGATGTGTTTAGTCCACAGCTTGGGTCCTATAAGGGGCCTCCAGTCTCATTAAGGCTTGACCCTACCATCACACCCATTAGGGTTAAAGCTAGGAGAGTACCTTTTGCACTAAAAGGTAAAATTGATGCTGAGCTGGATAAATTGATCCAGCAAGGTATTTTAGAGCCTGTAGATTCAAGTCCATGGTAAACCCCCATAGTCACGCCTCTCAAGGCTAATAGGGACATACGCATATGTGCAGACTACAAGTGCACAATAAACAAGGCACTGCAACAGCACACGTACCCCGTATCAGTAGTCAGCCATATTTTGGCCTTCCTCAAAGGGGGGCAAGTTTTTGCAAAGCTCGATCTGGCACAGGCATATCAACAGTTACCTGTTGATGAATCACTGCTGAAGCACAGACCATTGTAATGCATAGGGGTGCATTCAAGGTCAAGAGACTGCAATTTGGGGTAAATGTACCCCCTGGCATATTCCAAAGTGTCATGGAGAGTACACTGAGGGGTATCCCTGGAGTTTGCCCCTATTTTGATGATGTCCTTATTGCTGGAGAATCTACTCAGAACTTAGCAGAGAGATTGAGGGCTGTTTTGCTTCATTTCCGAAGAGCAGGCCTAAAACTAAAAAAAGACAAGTGTAAGATAGGAGTCATTCTACAGATTTCTTGGGATTCAGAATAGATGCCCAAGGTATTCACCCTGCTGAATCTAAATTGAAGGCTATACAGCAGGCTCCTAGCCCTAAGTCTAAAAGTGAACTGCAGGCTTTCTTAGATCTCTTGAATTTTTACAACGTTTTCCTACCTCACAAGGCTGCTGTAGCAGAACCACTTCATAGGCTTTTAGACAAGCAGGCAGTTTGGCAGTGGATCAAAGTCCACGAAAAGAGCTTCAATGAGGTCAAGGCCTTGCTAATGTCCAATGATGTGCTTGCTCATTTCAATGAAAAATTATTTGTCTGCATCGCCTGTGATGCATCCCCTTATGGGATGGGAGCTGTACTTAGCCACTTGAGGGCTGATGGAACTCAGGTTCCTGTAGCATATTACTCCAGGACTCTATCTTCTGCTGAGCGTAATTACGCTCAAATAGACAGGGAAGCATTGGCCATAGTAGCGGGAGTTACGAAATTCCATGAGTTTTTATATGGCTGGCATTTCACGGTCTACACAGACCATAAGCCTCTGCTGGGGTTGTTTACAACCAACAAACAAACACCTCATATTATTTCCCCTAGAATGCTGAGGTGGTCTATTTTTTTGTCAGCATATGAGTATTCACTAATTCACAAACCTGGAAAGGAAATGGGCCACGCTGATGGCCTAAGCAGACTATCTCTGAAGCTGGTAAAAGCAGACCCTGCTCCTGCCATCAATATTCTCTCCATTCAGGAGTTGCCTGAATCTCCCCTCAATGCCAGGGATGTGGCTGCAGAAACAGCCACAGATCTCACACTTACATGTGTGCTTTCATGGGTTTTGTCTGGATGGCCTGACAGAAGTCCAGGTACTGAGTTCCAAAGCTTCTGGCTCAAGAAGAATGAGTTATCCACTTTTAAGGGTTGCCTGTTGTGGGGCAGCAGGGTAGTTATTCCTGCCTCATTGAGACCGAGAATCTTGGTCTCTCTCCATGAGGGTCATCCTGGCATTGTCAGGATGAAAGCGCTTGCGCGCAGCCATCTATGGTGGCCTGGGCTAGACAAGGCTATAGAGGCCCAGGTGCATGGGTATCACTTGTGCCAGCACTCACGGCCAGAAATGCCTCAGGCCCCTGTGCATAGGTGGGAGGAAACACAATCACCACGGTCCAGAGTGCATATAGATTATGCTGGGCACTTTCAGGGGCAATTCTTCTTGGTCCTTGTTGATAGCCATTCAAAGTGGCTAGAGGTTGTTCCTGTTTCCTCTACTACTATTGCCAGGACCATCCAGATGTTGAGAGGAATTTTTGCAGCACACGGACTTCCGGATGTTCTGGTTTCAGATAACAGTCCTCAATTCACTTCTTCTGAGTTCCAGGTTTTCCTGCAGGCCAACATGATCCGTCATGCGACTTCGGCCCCTTTCCACCCTTCCACCAATGGTATGGCTGAACAAATGGTGCGCATCACCAAGGACGCCCTCAAGAAACTGACGTACAGTGACTGGCATCACAGGTTGGCAGATTTTCTTCTTGCACACTGCACCACATCTTGTACTTCCACTGGGAAGAGCCCAGCAGAACTCCGCTGGGGTCACAGACTGATAACTAAACTTGACAGGTTGCACCCTGACAGGGTGGCACCTCTGGGTTCACAGCCAAGGGCACCAAGGTGTTTGCAAGTGGGTGCTCTGGTTTGGACCCGGAACTACGGGCCCGGTCATTTTTGGATTCCAGCTGCAGTCTGCAAGGTCACTGGTCCGTTGTCCTACAAGGTATCCTTGGATGACGGCCGCATTCTACAGCAGCACATTGACCAGCTGCGTTCACGACTGGACTCTTCTTCTTCCGCTCCTGCTTTTTCTCTGGGGGGGGGAGGAGGGTTATAGTGTGCAGAGGGAAGGTCGCTGTCAGCAGTCAAGGCAAATGAAGAGGCAGGGGAAGGCCCCTCCCAAGGTTCCGCAAGTGTGCCCAACAGGAATTCATGGGGACAAGGAACAATGCACACACCACTACTTACTCCAGCCAGGGAGTCACCCAGGGGGTACCCGCACTATTCACAAACTCAATACAGCACTCCAGACAGGGAGAATAACCGGGAGTATCCAAACAATCCAAACCCTACAAGAGAACTGGCATCCACTCAAAGAAACTGGCCAAATGCTGCAATTGCTCCCAGAAGGAAATCAGTAAAAAAGGGGGTAATCAGAGAGGCGAATCCTGATTCTAGTACCTCCGGCACAGAATGGGGGGAAATAGGGTATTGGGGCACCGCAGAGACCCCGGACAACCCTTCTACTGGGCTTGGGAGTGAGGGACTGTGTTGCCAACATGGGTCTATTGTGGACCTGGAGAATACCACAAGCCCCCAAAATACTGGGTGGGACTCAGAGGGTCCAGGCAGCCTACACTCAGGCAGATCAACCAGGTTCGGGGAGGAGCAAAGTCCTGGTCTGCCAACCCTGTGGGCAAGCAAGCAGACCAGGCAATGGAACCCAGGTCACGGGGACCACCAGGGTAGCAAAGAGGGGGCAACTCAACCCCTGTAATGGCACAGGGAAACCAAGGGGGTTCCCAAGGTCCGAGGAGGTTGCAAAGGGCTAAACATCCACCCAAATATCTTAGGGAGTTTGTGACGTTGCTGTCAAGTTAAGGAAAAGACAAAGCAGTTATACTATAATTGAATGGAATTGGAATTGTGAGTGTAAGGCAACATAATTCTGAAATGATAGCACGGTACCATAAAAGTGTGATCCTGGAATAACATCCATAGTCCATGCATTTCAATGCTGAATGAGAATACCACGTCCCTTCAGGGAGGCTGCATATATAGATAGAGTAAGCTTTATCTGGGGGGAAGAGGTGTTGTGTCCTGAGCCTGCAAAAGCAGGCTCGGGATGTTGCTATGGTCCTGGGCTGTTGCAAGCTGCCTGGGATCAGACTAAGTGGCGCCAGCCTGCGCGCATGCGCAAGGCGCTAAAGCGCCCCATTTTCTCATTGTAACCTTTTTGCCCAGGAATCTATATAATCAGAGAGAGGCCTGCGAGCCTCTGAGTTGTGTTGGAGTGAGCAGAAGAAGAATAAAGGATTGTTGACTACAGAATGTGTGCTCTTCTTTCGCCATTAACTCGAGGACTTAACAGAAACCACAATCCCCAGTCCATGGAAAAATGGTCTTCTACAAAACCGGGCCCTGGTGCCAAAAAGGTTGGGCACCACTGGTATAGAGTCTTTGTTAGTTTCAGCCTTCTGTGGAAAAGATGTTCTTCTCTCCTCCCTCTAATGAAAAACTATTGTGAGAGTGAAATGAAGTTGGGTTTGCTATTACGTATGTCCTAGAACAGTGTTTCCCAAACTTGACAATTTTAAGGCATGAGGACTTCAACTCCCAGAATTCCACAGCCAGCAACGCTGGCTGTGGAATTCTGGGAGTTGAAGTCCACATGCCTTAAAATTGTCAAGTTTGGGAAACACTGCCCTAGAAAGGCCGATCTTAGCTCCCTGGTTAATCACCAGTAGTTTATTTTGTTCTTTGTTGTTAAATCCACATTTTTAGGCTTATACATACTGTAAAATGTGGAATGAATCTTGAACATTATCTGTTTGTCATTGCAACACAGAAAGACCAGTATGTGCATTATGATTAAAGAGACAGTTGTAGTACTGCTAAAATGAAAAGGAGTGAGAGTCTATAGTTTCAGCTGCTGTCATTTTAATACTGAGTTACCTTAAGTGCTGTTCAAAGATGAGCAAAATGAAAAAAAAACCCTACACATGGAAATACTGGAATGTGACAGTTCTCTGGAGGGCTTTTCACTCTCTAATATAAATTAAAGGATTGTTTATGTTGCACCTGCTTGTGTCTGATTGTCCATAGCTTCTGGGAACTTCCCGGGCAGCTGGAAATATAAAAGCAATAGAAATATTCTGACTCTACTTCCCTATTCCCCTCAGTCGTTCCTGCTGTCCTTAGGCATACGAACAATTTGTAGAAACTTTCATAATGACCTTTCAGAGAAAGCCCAGAGAGACAGTTAAACCAATTGTTCTTTTACTTTGGTGTTTTCCATACTATGTTATGAAGGACCCAGGAGTTTCTCAGTCAAAGCACAAATGTGACATATACCTTTATCAAAAGAATAGTCGACATGTTTTTGTATGTCTTCCCCAAAGATATAGGGATGACTTTCTAATTCATATATGGAGGTCTAAGATGGCCTGTATGATCTGTCTGTATATCGGGAATAAACCTTCAAATATTCTGACACAAAAGGATTTTCATAGCTGATATATTGGGGGAAAAGAGTCCCTAAAAAAAGAATTTTTTTACACACATATTTTATTGCAAGAAAAACTGAGGAAAGAAGCAGAAATTAAATGAGGATTTCATTTCAGTAGTCCTTGTTGCTATATTTTCTGTATTTCCTAGTACATTCCTTCTTGTTAACTAGCAGTTTATGAATTTTGGGAAACTATAGATCTAATTTAGATCTGACTGGTGGAAACGACTAGAAATAACGTCTATATATATTCACATGAACTAGTGAGACATCAGTGCAGGCCTGGGTATGTATGGCCATTACGAGACCCATTGCAGTGGGCTATAAAGTTGGATTGGCCTTCAGTGTTAAGATTCGTCTGCTATACATTACAACATTAAGGTGACCAACCGTCCTCCTTTAGGGAGGACAGTCCTCCTTTTGTAAGTTCTGTCCTCCCTCAAAAAGTGTCCTCCTACATGTCCTCCTTTTCAATATTTGAAGACTAATCTACAGGGCTTTTTTTTCTCATAGAATGCTCAGAACGGCATTCCGGCACCTTTTTTTGATGTTTTTTTTTTCAACTTTTGCATGAGCTGTGCTACTCCCGCTATTGGCTTTCAAAAGCCAATAGGAATTGCTGCTGAGTACGCCAAAACACCCGGCTAGCAAACTTTGCACATGCAAGTTGTCTGTATTATTGTTGCAATGAATAAAATGTTTCTTTTGTTTATGATATTTTTTTCTTCAATTTATTTGTGTCCTCCTTTTCATTGTAAAAAAGTTGGTCACCTTAACAATATGGATAGGTAAAATTAAATGATTGACCCTGACATTTACGGAGTCAAACTATTGGCTTTTTAGATTGTTGGGTCTTTATCAAATCTCTTCATTTTATTATGAAATGAAAATGCCAGATAGTCTATAATGAACTAAGATTGATTCTAAGCCTCTTGGTTCCTTTGATCCAGAAAAGAGTGATTTGCTTTAGCATTGCACCCAAAACCTTTGCTGGCACCATTTTCCTCAGTCAGTATTTTCCCCCCATTGTTATTCCTCAGGTCTTCTCCCAAACTCCCTTAGAATCTCTTCTTCTGCTCCTTATCTTGCTGAGAGTGCATAAAGGTCACACAGGGCACCTGAAATCCAGCTGGAGTTTCTGACCCTGGCCAGGTGTGAGGACTGATTTTGGTAATTATGGAAAGAAAGACAAGGTAGCAGAACAAGAAATGGATGTGCTGTTTCTAGGCAACAGCCCTAGGAGAGGGACATGGTATGGAAGTAGAGCACTTGCTCTGCATGCAAAATAATCAGTCCCTGAAATCTTCAGTTAAATGGAGCAGATAACAGATAGAAAAGATTTTATTTATTTGCTATAAAGGTATGTGGATCAGGCATTTTGAATTATGATATTATATCCTTCATGGATATGTCCATATGGTCATCAAAAATCAAGCTTAACTGTTACAGGCTGAAATAACCCGATTCAGTATTCAGGAAAAAAAGTTGCTATTCTATTCCTTGCATACCTCAAAGGTTAAATATGAATTGATGAAAACCTTTTTCCCACCCCAAATACATCATTATGGATATTAACATGGAACAATATTCCACCAAATCCTCATCACCAAGTAGAAAAGGGGAATGCTATCCTTCAACAAATTTGTTTTTGCTTAGCTATTTTTGTGCTGGTCAGAAGAAAGGTCAGAGTCCTTTGCAGCTGAGTTAAAATGCTACCCACAATTCTTTGAATTGGCAGAAAATTATGCTGATAAGAACTGTGCAATCCATATTGCCATACCCCTATTCTGCCATTGTAACAAGCCAACTGAATCATGCTGACCTTATTACTATGGTTCAAGTTAAGGCCAATTTGATCATCAAGCTTTATTTCCCTTCCATCATGCTTCACCTATTGGCAGAAAAACAATTATTAATCAGTCTTCCCAACATGGGATGGGACAATTTTAGATGGCTATTGTGAGTTTAACCCCTTGTCAAGTTGCCTATTGTTAAAGTCACTCGCAGTTGGCAAAGTCAAGTAGTGGGAACCACACAAAATTCAGAACAGCATTAATACTCATTGCAGTAAAAAATGATCTTTAAAACTATAAAAGTTCCCAGCAGCTTTAAAGAAAATTAAGGGAGAGTCCCTTTTAAATATAATTTCCCCTTGACCTTCATTTAGGCTGTGCTGCCTGTTCTGACACCAACTAAGGTTCTTGAAATCTCTTCCACCAGAGGAACAGGTAGTAGGTATTAGGTACACTTGGGACAAGGAGAGAGGAAGAAATACAACTTCCCTCTGTAATTTGCTAGTTGGACTTTTTCAAAACACAGATATAATGGTCCTTTGAAGAAATAGTAAACCTATGTCCAAAATTAGCTTGGGTGACACGCAGGAAGCACTGATGAGATGTGCAGTGAATTGGGAGAGAACAATCAAAGATAAACTAGTTCCATCACTGACTGGTCATGCAATGGGAGTATGAAGGAATGTAGACCTGATATTGGGACAGGAAAGAATGAATGAACTATTAAAGGGGACTTTCAAGGAAAGGTTACATGGTCATGAGAAAGAGGAAATGATGAAAAAAAAACCCCTTCAAAATAACTTTACTTTGCTCTTGTATAAGACGGGGCAGAAATAAACTCTGATAGGCTTTTAGGTTTCTGTTATTGTGCTCTACAATAAAAAAGAGCATTTCTGGAATCTCTCCCCTGCCTATTCTTGACGTAGCTTATTGTAGTTGGCTGACTGAAAGGACAGAGCTGGCAACAAGTGATCAAGGATTCAAATCCTGACCTTGTGGCTGGTAGTGTACCAAAGTCATCCATGAATAATAATGGAGAACACACGTTCTAGAACAGACTACCAACATCAGAACTGTGATTGACTTGCCCAGTCTAACACAGTCTTTGCCATGGCATGTACTGTCATCAAACCTATCAGGGAGTGAGCAAAATAGCCCTAGTCTCCTTCAAGAAGGCTATAAGTAACCATAAAGCATTGTCCAGGCAATCATAGAAACTATAGAGACAAGCCCCAAGATTGATGTCTACTCTGTTGTGGCACTCTTGTGCAAATCTCAAAAATAATAAAATTAATAAAATGGTGAAAAGCACAACCATGTGAAAACTCTTTCTGGCAAAACCATTAGAAAGCCCCTTAATAAATATCCAATAGTGACAAAATAAGCAACACATAGCTGACAGAACCGAACTTTCTTTCCCAGATTAAATTAACCTTCTCTGCAGCACAATAGTGGTTTCTCAAAAGATCACTAACTAAACTGTGTTTATGAGAAATCGAAACACCTGACAAACTATGCACAACATTGGGAGATGTCTCTAGGGAGCCAGCTGTCTCCAAAACTCTCTAGTGGCTATTAGGAACTAACCAGGCAAATCCCAGCTACTGTTTGTGTAACCAACGGTTGATGAAAGATACCAGCTCATCTCTATAGCAAAAAATGTGTCCTGAAAAGGGGTGGTACTAGTACTTTAAAAATGAAATTACCAAGGATGACTTTAAACTGCCTTAGATATGAACTGGGGACAAGATGCTAGGAATGTCATTAGGACCCAGCTGGGGGGAAGGGAATGTTGCTGGGGCATGTTCATGCCATGCTGCAAGAGAGGAATAAGTCTCAGATTAACGAATAGTTAACTACACTTAGGCAACAAAGATGGAAAATGGCAAAAAAATGGTAAAATCTGCAGAACTGATCATGCATTTAGATAAGATCTTAGTGACAAATATTGAGATGGCCATTCCATTCATTAAATAGTGCATAAATACTCAGATTGAAGCCAGGGCCCACATATTCCCACTCTGAAAGCTGATGGTACATGGTATCCCCAGCTGTGTGTTTTATGCTGCTAGAATCTGCTAACCACAGAGCAGCCTTCTCTCTGACTCACTGCAATGCTCCTCCCCTTAGCTGTGTGAGAAGTACAGAATATCTCTTTTCATCAAAGGCATAGAGTTTCACTCTGTCTGTGCCTCTGCAATAATGGGCAAATCAGCAAACCAGGCCCATCTACCTCTTCTCATTTTACAGAGACATCCCAGTTCCCTTATTCTCCTACTGTATACCAGCCTACTAGACCAGTGTTTCTCAACTTGGCCGCTTGAAGATGGGTGGACTTCAACTCTCAGAATTCCCCAGCTAACACAGCTAGTAATTAGTAATAGTGTGAATAGGTGAATTCTGGAAGTTGAAGTCCACCCATCTTCAAGCGGCCAAGGTCGCACCAACTAAAAAGACCAACTTTACATCCATACCACTCTTTGATTCCAGCCTCTAATAGCATACTGTATATTGTTGCTAATTCTTTACAGTAGCACCCAAAATCTACTGAGTATTGATGGCCACCTAGGCCCAATCAAGATCAACACAAATCATACCTATTACTGTATTTTTCCATCTATAAGACTCATCCTTGTATAAGACGCTCTGGCATGCGAGTTTCTCCACGCCGATCAGCTGTTCGGCGGAGCACCGAACAGCTGAGCTGGCAAATCCAGAAGTTCGGCTGGCCGACGATCTTGCCCCCTCCCCCTCCCATTAGTGGCAAGCCCACAGGGGCTTGACACCTGCACCAGGAGGCATGGCAACCCACACAGGCCTGCCCTGGATGGCAGCGGTTACCATTATTTTTCCATAAGACGCTGCACTTGTATAGGACACACCTGATTTTTGAACAGAGTGTTTGCAGGAAAAAATAGTATCTTATACATGGAAAAATATGGTATTAGTCTCCAGTTACCCAAATTTATAATTTTTCTTGCAACAGATTATTTTTTATGTTTTTTAGATATACATTTTCATTTCATTTTGTCTTCCATTTTTTAAAAATGATCAGCCTTACAGTATTCATACATTGTCTACTTATTTCTTTCATAATTGTTAATCTTATTGTTCCAACATTTTACCTTAGTCAAAGACTGAAATTAAAATATTTTAAAGCATTGACATTGAGATATCTTAAAAATATATGGAAGAATACACTGAAGTTTCATTGTAATTTCTCAGTATTTAAAACAGATTGCCACACTGATTTATTTTAATTACCATGCTTAATCCAGTCCCAAATTAATTACACATCAAGTAGTATCTAAGCCAGGAAAATCAGTGTGCAGTTGAGAATTTTTAAAATAAAACTTTTCATGCAAAATCAACATTATTTGATACATTCTTGTATGATCCATCAGTAGCCCAAAAGGTATACCAACTTTCATAAGGTTGTTTTTCTCTCTCTGTCTCCGTGTGTCTGTGAGTGTGTGCACGCACTTGTGCATTTTAATATGTGCATTTTTGCCCACTTTTCTGGATAAAATTTCTTTCCTAAGAAAGAAATCCTTTTGCAGCATCTAGGGAAGTTTTGCATTACAAAATAAGTAGTACTTTTTGCTTATATATTCAAAAATTAAAAAATATGTTATATGAAAAGCATGGGAGTGACCAAGCGACAGCAAAAGATTCACCTACTCCTGAACAATTGCATTTATCTCACATCCTCAAGATTTTACAGCCCAATATTGCATGGAATTAGCAATGCAAGACATACAACTGGATTCAGAAGAGGCAGTTTGATCACGTGCAGTGTTTAAAAGAAAAAAGCTTCATTGCTTTATTGATTGCACAACAACTTTTAACTATGTAGACCACAACAAATGCTGGATAGCACTTAAAACATGAGTGAATCAGGCCACCCCATTTGCCTAGAAGGGTGCGTATGATGGCCAAGAGTAAAACAGAATATCAAACATAATGGCTCAACATTAAAGAAAGGAATGCACCAAGGCTTCATATCGTCACATTATTTACTTCACTTATCAGAATATATCCTAAGAAATTTTGGAGCAGAAGAAATAGTAACTGGAATTAAAATTACTGAGAAAAACATCAATAACCTCATACCAGCTCCATTTAATGGCTGGAAGTGAGGGAGTTTTAAGGCAGGGTTTCTCAATTTGGTTGCTTGAAGATGTGTGGACTTCCCAGATTTCAAAGCTGGCTGGGGAATTCTGGGAGTTGAAGTCACACATCTTCAAGTGGCCAAGGTTCAGAAACACTGATTTAATGATCTTTTATTGAAGGTAAAAGAAGGAAGTGCAAAAGCCAATCTGTTGCTCAAACTTCCTTTAAAAAGGAAATGTATGTCGAAAGGTAAGGGCAGACTAAAAGAACCAGGCAGAGAAGAATTTGTAGTACTGTAATAATAGGGATGATATTTCTAGGCTCAAAAAAAATCACAAGAATAGTGACTGGAGTGATGAAAGAAAGTGATGACTGCTAATTGGGAGAAAGGCTTTGACAAATCTGGGCAAAATATTAAAATGCAGAGACATTACATTGATAGCAAAGATATATATTGCCAAGGGCAACATATGCCTGTGAAAGCTGAACCACCATAACGGCTAAAGAAAGCAAAATTGATGCCTTTGAATTGTAGTACTATAGAAAATTGTTTAGAATGCCTTTAGATCGGAAGAAGAACAAACAATTCAGTACTAGATGAACTACAACCAGACTGTTCAGTGAAGCTAAAACACAAAATATAAAGAGAAGAATTATTGGAGATAATACTATTACCTTATTAAACTTGTATGCCTGATGCTTGGAAAAAAATGAGTGCAATTGAAAAAAAGATCAATACTATCACCAGCTAGATAGCAAATAGATGACTAGATAACTGTCGTATGATGGCCAAGAGTAAAACAGAATATCGAACATAATGGCTCAACATTAAAGAAAGGAATGCACCAGTAGTATCTCGGTACTCATCATTAATTGGTTCCAGGAGGCACGATGAGTATCAAAAATGATGAGTACCATACATATTTTTCCCATAAGGAATAATATAGTGAGTCTCAAGGCAGCCAACAGCGACAAGTTCTAGTTTGTGTGTTGAATATTAAACGATGAGTACCACGGCAAAATTTTCATATCAAAATGTCTTAAGTACCAAGTTTGATGATTTTCAAAGCAGTTGAGTACCAAGATATTACTTTATGTGAACATAAAAACATAGCATTTTTGTGTTATAATTCTGGAAGCACTATACTAGACTGATTTCAGTAGAACATTTTTCTATTTGGGAGTTTTGTTAAATCAATATTGGTCAGTCAACCAGTCCCAGAACTGATATTTTTTTCCACTTGCCCAATATACATTAGCGATCAGCAAAAATATGACAGTATGGAGTCTGTTCATATTTTTATTGCTAAAGTTAGCGTGACAAGTTAGGTTATTACTTCTCATTTCTTCATAGTCTCAACCCACAGCACTTCTGTGGTTCAGAAGTAAATAGCAAAAACTGTTATTAAAACTGTTATTAAAGCCCCAAATGTATTTGAAACAATAATTGTTTCTGGAATAATTTGTTAAAGTGGCTTTGTTAAAGTGACTATAAGGTTCACCATACCTATATCATCCTAATCAAGAATACAGAACAGTTGCACTGAAAACTAGCATTTCAATAAAAGTTTATGAAATTGGTGTGGATAGTAAGGAGGGAAGACAAATGTGATAATTCTCTCAGAATACAGGTAGTCTAAACCATTCATTTAGTGACTGAAGTTACACTGGCAAAAAGTAACTTATGATAGTTTTTCCTATTTACTACCATTGTAGCACCCCCGTGGTCTTGTGATCAAAATTCAGGTGCTTGGCAACTAAATCATATTTATGACAGTTGCACTCTCCTGGGTCATATGATCACCATTAGTAACCTTCCCAGCCAGCTTCCAACAAGTAAAGTCAATGGGGGAAACCAGATTTGCTTAATGACCAAATAATTCATTTAACAACTGCACTAATTCATTTAACAACTGTGGCAAGAAAGGTTGTAAAATGGGAAAAACTCACTTAACAATTGTCTTGCTTAGCAATGGAAATTTTGGACCAGTTATGTGATTTGAAGATTACCTGTATCTGTTTTAAGCTGTTACATGAAAGAGAACAATTATTCTTTATTATTTACAGAACATGGAGGGTTTTTTAATTTGACAACTAGGAGGAGTTTCTTGCTAATAAGAACTTTATTAATTATCTATTAAGGTATTGATCTCCTTCAGGTAATCTCCTAGCCCTTTATTCTGGTTTCCTGAATCAAGCAGGGGGTTAAATTTCCTTGCTTACAAGAAAGAATCTTGCCTTAGAAGACAAACTCTTGCTTTGTCTCCTGTCTCACGTTTTAGCATCATCTAGTTTTAATATTTAGTACCTTTGAGCTAGGCCAAGACAGCCCCCAGTGAAGATAGATGAACACTAAAAAGATTGGTACAATGGACTGACTCTGTATAAGGCAGCATTTAAGACTTGTTTCAGTTCTACACTTATGCTTCTACTCTAAAGCTTCTGTACTTTATTACTTCTACAGTATTCAGTTGCGTCGCACTCTGCTAGCATTCAGTAAAAATAAAATTGCACTTATTTTAATAAATAGCAGTTTTAATTTTACTTCTAATTTTATTAGCACTATTTCTATTTTTTTTTGCAGTTTTTACTATTGACTGCTGTAAGCCTTCCTGAATGTCATACAGACAGAAAAGAGAGATACAATTTAAACAAACAAATAAATAAAATACATAATAGGGAATTCTCACCCATCATTTACCAGTCCCTGTTTTATTAAGAACCATTTTCCTCCCACTGACAAATGGTTACCCCCACTCAATTTCCTCTCTAGAGTGATGCTAATGAAAAAGCTTATTTCTCTGCCTCACTGGCACCTGATCAATGTCAGCCAAGTGATTTTTTTTATTGTTGGGGATCTGTAAAGTGGAATCATTTCAGTCTACTGTAACAAACTATGATTACTGGTCTCATTGTCTATAGAAAAATGTCACCTCCATTTGCTCTCATGCCAATGTTTTGATTTGAATAGACTCAAAGGTGCCAAATTACTGCCTGATCCTGTTCTTATGGATATCTTTCAGCTTGTGCAAGTTTCTAAGCAAGCTGCTAGCTACACCTGCTTCTGGGATACTTGCCCATCTTGGCTTTTGAAACTGGCTACAGCTGGGATTACATTACAAGTGTCAATTGTGCTAAATGTCTCATTATAGGAAAGATATTGTACTTTGTGTTGTTTGGAGTAGCAATTTTTGACCTCATCAAACATGATGTCCTTTCAAATTATTTCACTGAATTGTGGTATCTTCAATCATACTTGGAAGACAATATTAGGAAAGGATTAAGCAACTTAGGAGCCATAGTTTAAACTGCTTTCTGAGTCACTATGCCAGGAGATGGATAAATGTGAGAGGTTGAAAGTCTGGTTGGAATAACAAATGTGTCTAATAATATCTACCTGACAGAGGTACTCTCGGATTTGGTGTGGAATATCCCTGGAATACTAATATTTAAGGGATATAGCAACATGCTGAGACCAATCTCTCAAGGGTAGCTCAAGGATTCATAATTATTAGGACTTCCATAGGTTTGTGGCAATTGACACTTGCTTTCACTCACCAAGTAGGACACCTAGTAGACCTGATCAAGGATGATGTTCTGAGGTTAGGGGAGTAGTTGATAGCTCTGTCTTTCTTCTGTAGGGGAATGGAGACTTCGAGGCTTTGGAAGTTTATGGAATTTTGAATATCTGAAATCTGAAAATTCACTTTCATAGACAAGCCTTTCTTTTAAATTTGTCATTATGGTTTAAGGTGGGTGTATTGGATTCATACTGCTATGTAAATTGAAGAGGTTATTGTTAATCTGGTGTGCTAAAGATATAAATGTATGCTGGCATTTATAATAATAAATAAATAAATAGCAATGAAAAGCTGCATCATGCTGAGCCACTCTGCAGAACAGTGTCAATGGTAGTATAGCCAAGCACACTATTTTTAGTTCTAAATTAATCTTTCCTAACTTAGTCCCCTCTGCATGCTGTATTGATGCTATTCTACAGCTTCCATCCATCCACACACAGCTAATAGCCATGGGAGAGAGAACTAAAATCCATAATGATTTTGATAGGTTAAAAAAATGGACTGAAAATAAGGATTGACAAGATATGGCTATTAGTTTGGTAATGGGTTGTGAAAAAGATGACGGGATAGTGGTTGATTACAAATTCAATATGAGTCAGCAGTATAGTACAGTATATTTCAAAGGAAGACGAATGCAATCAACAGAAATATGATTTCCAAATCACAGGAAATTGCATTTTATTCTGCTTTGGTAATCCCACATTGAGCATTGCATCCGGTTTTTGGAACCCTATTAAGAATTCAAAGAAACTAAAACAACTTCAGAGAAGGATATACCAGAAGATTAGAATCTAAGCCAGTTTTTGATCAGGATAAAGATTTCTAGAGCTCTAAAATTCCACTTTACTGTATGAAAGACCTTTTCTATAGTTCTCTCATACTTCCTACTTACCCTATAGAATTCTGCTATACAGTACATAGAACAGCATTTACATTAGCAAGATTTAATACATAATCCTCAGTACTGACATGGTAGTCCTATAATAGTAACATTTCTTAAGCAGAAGGTTTGTGTATCTGTTTCAATTCCCCAAATGAATCAGAAGACCCTCTCTACTGTTATTGGAGCAAAGAGCTTATAACTCCACTTCTTCCCATTATGCAGGCTATTCTGAAATTGAAGTTATCTTTTTACTGGTTAACTTCTCCACTGAATTTTCCAGGAACGTAATGAAGTTTTGCTTGATTGTAATTGGTATTAGAAGATTATAGGTTTGACTCTTACTTTGATTAAGGTTTGGACCTACATACTTATTTCTCATCTCTATATCCATCCCCATCACTTTTATTTGTATTTTTATTCTATTTTACTTTATTTTGTTCTATTTTTAAATAGACGGTGTCATAGTATCATTAATCTTCTGTAACCTATTTTTTCTTCTAATAATTTTAGGGCTTCTGGCTGAATATTAATAATGAAAAATTAAGAGAAACCCAACCTTATGAAAGGTATTGGAAAGAGCTATGTATATTTAACCTTGAACAGAATAGACTAATTGGAAAGTGGAAAAAACAGCACTCTTCAAATATCTGAAAGAATGTTACATCAAAGGAAGTAAAACTTCTGTTCAAGATTTCATTATATGGATTTAAGCCACAGGATGGCATATTCCTAACAATAAGTTTCACAATGGAAGCAGTTACCCAAGGGAGTAGTGGACCTTTTTTTTACTGAATGTGCTCAAACAAAGATGAGATAGCTAACTATCTGGAATGCCCTCATTTGGATTCCTGGACTAAGCAGGAGCTCAGAGGTGATTTCCAGCTCTGTAAATTTATTATCCAATGTTTCAGCAATGGTTACACTTGCTAAAGAAATCTGAGAGGTGGTTCCCAGATCAGCATGTTCCTCTTACCTACCGCATGGAACAGGATGAAGTTGCATGAAAAGTACATTTAAATAATTACTATTTTTATACAAGATTGAGATGGAGGTGTTGCATGTGGAAAGAATATGGTACAGACTTCATATCTTTGTTTAGTTTTGGCTGATTAATTACTCTTGCACAATCAATCTATAGAAGAGTTTGTAAGATTAAAAAATTCTTAAACCTTTTGTGGATTTTAGAAAACTACAGTTGACTGTTAAAAGTACAACAAGAAAAATACCGAATGCTCAGTGAGACACAATACTTTTTTATTCCATGTCTTTTTTTTTAGTCAGTCTAATTTACTGCTAGTAGTTCTGCAAGGTCCCAGATTTCTTGAGCTATGAATTTCTTGAGAATATGAATATGACCTAATTGGCTCATACATAAGCAGGCATTTGGATGAAAAGATTAAGCAAGCAAGTTTGATATGAATTATGAAATTGTTGTTTTAATCTTTTATGCCATCTGGAATAGCTGCTGAGAGACGGGTACCTCATAAATCATTTAAACAAATAAACATGAATAATGCGAAGACTATAGAACACAAGAATTCAGATCCTTTCTTCAAGGAATTTATAAATTAATAGCAATCTTTCCCAAACCATCTTCTAGATGTGTTGGACTACAATTGATTTCATTTCAGCCAACAAAGCTCTGTTGAAAAAGTCAGTGGATGTTATAATAGAACAGGGGTCTTCAGACTTGGCCCTTTTCTGACTTGTGGACTTCAACTCCCAGAATTGGCTGAGGAATTCTGGGAGTTGAAGTCCACAAGTCAGAAAAGGGCCAAGTCTGAAGACCCCTGTAACAGAACATATCTGGAGGGTGCTGTTTTGGAGAAAGCTGATAGTGTAGATTTGTTGGTTCCTCTGGAATTGCAAGCTCTTAGTTGAATACCCTTTTCCAACGGGGGACTACTATTATCCCTGGCCAATGGTGGCCAAGTTTAGCTGAGGTTTAGAAGAACTGAAGTCCTGCCAATCACCAGGTTGAGGAATACAGGTTTGATTTGCACCCTCGTCTTCATAATTATTCCCAATCTCTTTCTGTGGCTGCGGGAGATTCTATTACCAGGAGAGGTTTTGTTTTAGTGCATCCTCGAACCTTCAAAAGTTCGGTGGTGCTGCAGGTTGAAATAAGGGGGTTTGGGATCATATTAGGCACCCAGAAAGGTCGGAGGTGATTCCCTTTGACCTCTCCACTTGCAAGCAGTGCCTTCCAAAGAGATCGATCCTCCGTTTATTCTGAGCTAGCGACCGTCTCGCATAAGCCCGTTCCTCGGTAAATTTTCCGACAGATGCTGTTACAACCACCTGGACTTGCTTGATCGCACTGAAGAGCAGATGCTCCAATCTGCCACTGTCGTTCCTCCCTGCCCTCAAGCGAGGTAAGTACAATTAAAGGGGAGGCAAAGTACTCGAGGGAGATTGCGGCTCCGCACCTGCAGAGAAGCTCCCCCCGCTCCGCCCTCCCGCAAATCCCAGGATCCGACGGTTGGCAACAACGTAACACCTCCATGTGAAACCAAGTGAAGAACCAGTAACTGACAGCAACTTAACCGGAGTCACTGCTACTGCTTTTTTTCTATCTGAATCTTAAATGATGTTTCGAATGGATGTTTTCTCCCACCGCTTGCTGCGTAAACATATATCCGAAGCTTGGCATTAAAAAAAAAAAAAAAAAATCGCCACCGCTGCTTCCCGGGGCATTGAATCAACCCCTCGATCTGTTTTGGATTACTACGAGATCTTGCGGGTTTTCGATTTCCTCAGCTCGCCGGCCCGACCTCAGTGGTAGAGTAATTCAAAACAAATCATCGGGCCGGGAAGGCGAGATCAAAGCCCCTTCCCCACTCCCGAAAACAGCGAATTTGGGAGCGCAGAGACGGAGCCTGTTGGAGAAATATGGATATTCTTTTTCTTTTTTTTTATTGTAAATATTAAGTTTTTAAAATTTTACAAAAACAAAACAACCCATCCCCAAACCTCCCCAACCCTCCCATTCCCTCCCCCGACCTTCCCAGAGCTGAACATAGGCTTAATTAAAATTTCTTCAAATAATCTAAAAGAAAATATAAACCATAACTAAATCTAAATACTAAATACATATTCTTTTAAGAGGGGGAAAGAGAGAAAGTGACACTGCTCCGGCGTCGTAGCTGCCAGGGGAGGGGGCAAGTTCCAGAAGCTAGAAATGAAGAGCGTTCCCATTGGTTCCCTTTTGAAGTAATTTGCATGACCACGCCTCCCGTCTTTCCCCACCTCCCCTGCCTCCTTCGGCTGGCTTGAGCGTGCGGGGTAGTGCAGTGTCGGAGTCGGGGAAGAGCGGACGGCGAACTGGGAAGCAAGGGAGGGGCGTTTCGTGGTTTTTCTTCGCCGTGCGTTCTTCTGCCCATGCGGAGCGCGTAGGGGGACCGCATTTGCCGGGCGGACCTGGTCGAAAGTCAGGCCAGACGTGGGTGCTGCGAAGTTCAAGCCCGCGAGAGAGGAGCGGAGGCTTTCGGGGCGACGCCGACGACTTTCTCTTTTTAAAGTTTCCGGCTGGTGCAGCATGAAGTGCAGTGATGGCAAGGAGAGGTAAGACGGTGGTGAGGACGCTGGAAGATCTGACGCTGGACTCGGGGTATGGTGGTGCTGCAGACTCCGTCAGGTCCTCCAACTTGTCCCTCTGCTGCTCCGATTCCCCTCACTCGGCTTACCCCTATGGAGGAAACAGCTGGCAGCAGCCTCTAACTGACTCCATGCACAGTCGGCACAATAGCTTCGACACCGTCAACACTGTCCTGGTGGAAGACTCCGAAGTGCTGGACTGCTCCGGGCAGCACTGCTCCAGGCTGTTGCCTGACCTTGAGGAGGTTCCTTGGAGCCTCGACGAAGTGGAAGCGGTCCTCCTCCCGCAGCGCAAAGAGGCCAGAGGGCTGGGGGTGGCCCACGCCGCCAGCTCCAGCAGCGCAGCCAGCTCCACCACCGTCAGCAGCAGCGGCGGCGGCGGCGATGGCGGCGGCCCCCCTTGCAGAGACGCCTTGGCCAGACTTTCCATCTTGATCAGCCGGGCGCTCATCCGGCTGGCCAGGGAGGCTCAGCGGCTGAGCCTGCGCTTCGCCAAATGCACCAAGTACGAGATCCAGAGCGCCATGGAGATCGTCCTGGGTTGGAGCCTGGCTGCCAGCTGCACGGCGGCCGCCCTCAGCGCCTTGTCCCTCTACAACATGAGCAGCAGCGGCGGCGACCGCTTCAGCCGGGGCAAGTCGACCCGCTGCGGCCTCACCTTTTCGGTGGGCAAGTTCTACCGCTGGATGGTGGACAGCCGGGTGGCCGTGCGCATCCACGAGCACGCCGCCATCTACTTGACCGCCTGCATGGAGAACCTCTTCCGAGAGGTTTACGCCAGAGTCCTGCAGCTCGCCGCCTCGGCGCCGCATCACCAGCCCCAGACGCAGCCCCACCAAAACAATCCCCCGCCGCAGCCGCAACAGGCTCAGCTGCACCACAGGGGCCCCTGCTCAAGCGCCGGCTCTGGCGGGACCTGCGCCGCCTCCGCCGCCAGTCTGCCCCCTGCTGCTGCTGCCGCCGCCGCCGCCACCGCCAGCAAGGAGCGAGAGACGAACAACGGCGGCGGCGGCTGCAGCCTGACCGCTAGCGAAGCGCCAAAGTTTACGCTCGAGTCCCTGGAGCAGACGGTCAATAACGATTCGGAGCTGTGGGGCCTGCTGCAGCCCTACCAGCACCTCATCTGCGGGAAAAACGCCAGCGGTGAGTCAGGCGGGCGCTGCTCAGGGACCCTGCCCACCTGTTGTGGCGGGAGGGGAGAAGGGGAAGTCTGCAGACTTGGCGCGCCCGGCCGCCCCACAGAGCTGAACCTGCTCCCTGCACCCGCGCGCGTCGAGAGAGGGAAAGGGTGCCTGGGCTCTGCAAAGAAGGGGGTGTCTGTTTTATTGGGAACATTTAGGTGGATCTGGATGGAAGGGGTTAAAGGCAAGATAATCAGAATACCTTGTCCCTGTTGAATGCAGCTGATTGCTCTATGCAGACTTACTCTGGAGTAATTACTATTACTACTATACTAATATCCACTTGGGCCTGTGGCAGTGAAACCAGCAGGAATGTGATAAGTTTCCCAGAATAATTGATTAGCCTAAGACCTAATTAGTGGCCTGATCTGTTAGACTGCAAACCTCATGATCCTTAGCTAGCACAGCAAGGGATGATGGCAGTAGTAGCTTGTTAGATGTGTTGGCCATCAGAAGGCTGTTGGGTTTGATGTATTCAATGAGATGGACATCTGTCTATGGAAACTTTTAGCTAAGAATGTTAACGTGGGACATTTATGTTAATTGTGCTTGAGTTTTGTTACTAATCAAATCAGGGTTGACTTCCAAATCAGCTTGGCTGTTTTGGTGTCATTCATTGTGTTGAACTTCTATGTTTGGAGTGTGGAGTTGTTGCGATGTTACTTTTCATTGTTGCTTCTGATGGCCTCATATCCTTATTGATATAACAAACTGGCCATCATTAATTTATTCTAACTTGTAAGGTGAATTGTATTCCAAAGGTTGCGTACTAATAATTGGGCCTCACTTGTTGAATTTGTACTCCTGATTCTGTCAAATTACAGAATGGTAGCCTGTCCCCTATGTGGTGTTTGAGAAGGCTGCAGCTTTTGTTTGATGTTCCTAGAAATGTTGGTGACAGCTGTACTTTGGATTTTTATCAGAATGCTGTTTAAAGTGGTTAATTTGGAGAAGTCTGTCCGTTCTAGAGAAATGTTACTATGCTAAGCCACAGGATCCTAGGGAGGCTGAATTCCGCTTCCTCCCATGATTTGGGTTTGGGAGGGACTGAAGAGTATATGTTGTGTTTACAGATCTGTCACTATGAAGGGTGTATCTGTTGCCTTTCAACCTTCCCATGCTGAATGTGACTGGATAGCTTTGGGGACAAAGAATTTATCTTGCAGTATCCTATAGTAGTAAGAACTACACATCTATCAGCCCTGTAAGGTTATTTTGTCTTCTGAGTGACAGCTAAATAATGAACATATTTATGCACTATGTTAGCCCATGATTAACTGAATCTGTTGTTTGGCTTGGATCAACACACTGTATTACAAAAAGACACAAATTGAGATGCTTGGCATCCAGAACTGCTAACTAATTGATCACATTTTAGCCTATACTGAGAAACATTGTACTCTTGAAGTATTGAGAACAATTGCATCCCAATCTATCTGAACCTCTTTGCAGAGATTTTGGGTAGATATTTTCTTTGTGGGGGGAAAAAGCAGTACTTTTCTCCAATGGAACAAATGTAGTATTTTTCTTGAAACGTGCAGATTATTTCTGGGAATCTCTGCAACTGACTGTACTGCTGCTCACTTACCTATTTCTGAGGGCAGCACTTGTTTCATCTACCTAACTCCTTCTTCCTATATTCCTTGGATCATTTTACTTGCATTGCTAAAGCCCATTCATCCTCAAATCTGTGCATAAGGACGAATCAACCTTTGTCTACATGTAACATGTAGACATTAGAAGCAACAGTTGTGGGGATGAGCAGAGTAGCCCATGAAATTTGCATGTCTTCCAAATGTGCCATAACTAAGTGAGGAGTTGATCAGGTTTTGCACATTATAAAAGAATAGGACTCCTTAGCACAGTAAGGTCTTAACTTCAGTTTATTGGTGCCTTTGTATAAGCAGTTAAAAAAACAGTATTAACTATCATAGGTGCCTCCTTATTACAAGTTGATTCACTCTTTTGCAAGCACAGTATATTTATGATCCTTCTATTCCAGGTGGCTGGGGAATTATGGGATTTGAAGTCCACACATTCTGCTAGATCCAATCTGGGTCAGTCACCAGGACAAGAGGTTTACTCTTCTGAGCTTTTGGACTCTGCTGGAGCCCATCTTCAGGCAACTTCTCTCTACTGGAATATGTGCTGTGGGCTATTCTATGAGTCGGATTTACGTGGTGCCTTCCTATTGGTTGATTGGTCTGTTGATGGCCAGCGATTGGCTGTTGTTTCCTTGTGCTGCTAACAGGTTCCTTGTCACTCAACAGGAATGCTGATTTACTACCAGCTTATAAGATACTTAGGAGCCGAGGGCTTGGCAGCACAAGGAAACAACAGCCAATCACCAGTAGAGAGAAGTTCCCTGAAAATGGCTTCCAACATTAGTCTAAAAGCTGGGAAGAGTAAACCTCTGGCGACCGACCCAAATTGGATCTTGCAACATTATTTTGGGACACATATACTTCCACACAGTCTATTCACTGCTTGGTTTTGAATTGTGGACTTGTTTGCTTCTATTAAAAGGGATGCTTAGATTCTAAACCAGCGGTTCTCAACCTGTGGGTCGCGACCCCATTTGGGGTCAAACGACCATTTCACGGGGGTCGCCAAACAATGCGATCCGCCATTTTTTTTCTGGGGCGGCGCATGGGGGGGTCGCCACGCATGCGTGCCGCACAGGGGGTGTCGCCGCACATGCATGCCGCACAGGGGGTGTCGTCGCGCATGCGCGCCATGCAGAGGTGCCGCCACGCATGCGTGCCATGCAGGGCAGCCCGCGCATGCATGCCACGCAGGGAGCGCCCCCGCGCATGTGCGCCGCCTGCTTAATACCGGGGTCGCCGTATAAAAAGGTTGAGAACCACTGTTCTAAACATTAGGTGGCAAACCAGCAGTCCTCTATTTGAGAGCTTTCCTACTAATTTTCCTGAACAGATTCCTGAACTATTGCCCCAGAGTGCTGTTTGACATTTTTGGACTACTTTTTTTTTGGTCCTCCTATAATGCTGGCCATATTCCTAGACTAACTGGTTTGAAAGGTAACACTCCTAGACTTGCCTAATCTTACAAATGTGCAGCTCTTGTTATTACAGTGACAGATGAAGAGCAAATACTATATTTCAGGCAAAATGCTTCTCTTGACACAGAATACATATGGTATATGAAATATAAATGTAGCCCTTGGTGGATTCCAAAATCAGTCTACTGTTTTCTAGTCTGGTGCCTTAACCACTACACTGAACTGGCTTTCATGCATATATTAAAGTGTGCATTTGAAAGATTGAAGAAACTGATGAGGAAAGAGTTTTTTTTAAATATATTTCTGAGGTTTGCTTTTGATCTGCATATCTGGGAATAAAGACAACAAACCCCAATAATGGCAAGAGGGGATTTTTTTTAAGGCCTTGAAAATGGATTAGGGGATATATTCCCCATAACCCCTGCCCTGAATCTCCTAAGTGACTTTTTGGCAGAGTTGTTCTGCTTTATCTTTCTTTCTCTTTTCAATTCTTTTTGTGTCAGCTTTGTGTATGTTTGAGCTGCCTATATTATAGGCATGCAGGCTTCAAAAGCTTTCATTTTTCCACAGGAAATGGAAGAAATGTAACTGAAGCTCTGGGAGAGAGAGAGAGAGAGAGAGAGAGAGAGAGAGAGAGAAGAAATAAAACTTTGTTATATGCAGTGGTTTGGCCAGCTAGAGCTTGCCTGATCAGACCTCTGAGATGCAGTCTTTTGCTGGGGTAGCTGTGTTCATGTCTCTGCTTGTTTACCAAAAGCTGGAGGCGGAAGGTGCATCCAAGTTCACCAGCTTTCCTTGGATAGTTTCTTTTTTTCTTTTAAAGCAGCAAGGTATCAAAAACATGACAGTATCTCCCTCTCCCCACTGTCAAGTCTGGAAATCTTCAATCTGCAATGCCCAGCATTGTTCAGATGCATGCACAGCATAGATAAAAATGGAGCAGAGCTGCAGTATCTTGTTAATGTTCAAGGACATTCAACTGGATATTTTTATGTGTGTCTCATTCTCTGGGAAATCCATGCTCTCTTGCAACCACAGAGATAAAACCAGAATCAAAGCAAGCTGAATAGGAGAAAACCTGGATTTTATGGAGCCAAAGCCATTGACTAGAATCTTTTGGTGATAGCCTAAAGAGCATATCATATTACCTATCAGAATACTTGTCAAGAACAGAGAATTGTTGTTTGAACCACGTTTATATTCAACACTTGCTTTTGCATTTGGTTATTTTGGTTTCTTTGTGTTCTGCAATATTTGGGTATATTTCAGTGAGGGATTATGTTTGGTGCACAGTTGAACTGTCTAACCAGCTGTGATGGAATATAGTAGGCTGGATTTCAAGGTAGAGAGAGTACATCCCAGAGGAATAAGAGACAATTCAACCCAGATATTATGTGTGAGAGAAAGAAGATGAAGACAACCTCTCCCACATAGCGCTCAGAGTATATGGTAGATGCAGATAGTCCAGAGCTTAATCTGGCAGGATTCTGTTTATAGGTGGGGAACAATGAAGAATTCAGGTTTGAAGAATCATGATCTCTATGGTCACTGATGATCTCTGGTGGGAGCGGGATGGAGGTGGTGCATCCATCTTTGTTCTTCTTGACCACTTGGTGGTTTTCAATACCATCAACCATAGTATTCTTCTGGGCCAATTTAGGAAGCTGGCGATGAGTGGCACAGTTCTATTATGGTTCACTTCCTTCCTCCAAAGTCACTCCCAATTGGTGTTGTTAGGGAGTGATAGGTACAGCTTGGTGCTTTCTCTGCTCTTGTTCAACATCTACATGAAAGCACCTGGTGAGATCATCTATTACCATGGGATGAGGTATCACCAATAGGCTGATGATACCCAGCTATACATCTCCATTCCTGTTACTATGGGTATTCTTTTGTGGTGCCTGGAGGCTGTAAGCACAACAGACTTCAACTGAACCCTGGTAAGGAGTGGCTATGGGTACGGGCCCCCTTTACATCCAGGAATTTATCATCAATTATCATTTAGTTTTGGATGGAGTTGAGCTACCCAGATGGACCCGGTCATAATCTGGGAGTCCTCGTGGAATTATGGCTCCTCCTCAAAGAGCAGGTGGCAGTCATAGCTTGGATGGCCTTTGCTCAACTTTGCATTGGGTTACACTTATTCCTGGATAGGGATGCTCTCTGCTCAGTCAGTCATGCCCTGGTCTTTGGCAATGCACTATACATGGGGCTATTCTTGAAAAATATCTGGAAGCTTCAGCTGGTACAAAGAGTGGTTGTGTGGGCAATCTTGAGCACCCAAAGAATGGTGCATGTAACACCTCTGTTCCGTGTCCTGCATTGGATATTGGATTGCTTCCAGGTCCAATTCATGGTGTTGGTATGACCTTGAAAGCTCTATAGAGCAGTGGTGGCGAACCTTTTGGAGACCGAGTGCCCAAACTGCAACCCAAAACCCATTTATGCATCACCGGGTGCCGGGTGGGCGTGGCCACTGAGTGGGCAGGGCCACGGAGCTATTAGCTCGTGCTCACTCGCTCGCTCATTTGCTGTCCACTCCAACTCGTGTTCGCTCTCTCGCTGTCTGTAGCAAATGCTGCTTCCGCCGAAAGTTACTCCTTTTATAGTCTCTCGCCTATTTCCAGACTGCGCATGTGCGGAGAGCTGCGCATGCGTGGAGAGGAGGAGGGAACAGCTTGGCCCAGCAACGGCTCACGTGCCACCAGAGATGGCTCTGCGTGCCGCCTGTGGCATGTGTGCCATAGATTCGCCACCATGGCTATAGGGCATAGAGCCAAATTACTACAGAATCATCTTCATCCTAGTACATCAGCCTGTCCCATCCGGTCAGGCAGGGAAGGTATGTTGTGGAGCCTGACAGCCAAAGAATTCCAACTGGTGAGGTCCAGGAAGAGAGCCTTTTCTGCAGTGGCCCCCACCCTATGGAACATGCTTGCCTGGAGGTGAGATGGGCCCCCACTTTCCTGGCCTTCTGTAAAGCCATAAAATATGACTCTTGAATCCCTGCTTATCATGCAAAGATGAGTATGCAGCCATGAGGTTGGTTGGTGCCCTCAAAGCCCTCTCTCGCCTTTTAATTAATTCTTAGCATCTTCTTGCCTCTTTTAAATTTTATTTATTTTTTTACACTTTTAATATTTTATTGTACACCACCCAAGTTCCTTTGTGAGGGAGATGGAGAGTTCTTAAATATGACAAAGTTCTAGGTTAGAATTAAGTATCGGGGAGAGGACAAAACCATACCTTCATAAACAACAACAGGTGTAATGTTCTTCCCCCATGCATGTTGACTAGGATTTTCCATTTAGGAAAGAATGGAATAGCTGCAAGCTTCAAGGCTCTCCTGGAAGAGATCATTGTTGATGGAATGATGGCTAATAAGAGGCCTGAAAGGACCAGGAGGGACACATTCCCTTTTATTCAGGAGCTCACAGAGATCATCCACAGTATTACCAAAACAATTTTTATCCTGTACCAAGTATATTATCTAATTTTCACTATCTACTTAAAATCCTGCCCTAGCAAAGCAGTGCAGACCAGCTAAAGAGGAATCTAGAGGAAACCGGGATCTCTTGCAGACATGGTTCAGGCAAGTGCATAGGATAGAAACAGCAACTTAGAAAATGGCTCAGTCAAGTTATGCTTCTTCAGAAGGTTGTACACCACCACCTTCTTCAGGATCACTAGCACTACAGGATTGCTAGCACTTTACTGGATCGCTAGCACTTACTGAAGGATGAATAATCTCCCAAGTTCAGTCCATATGCTACTTCCAGCTGCAGGAATGAAAGAAGTGGGGTAGTAAAGTTCATGCCACAGAGAGCTGTATCTTATAATTGGCAATTGTTACAAGCCAAAAACAAACAATTCACATTATGGCTTAATATAATGTGGGGACCCATCCTGTGAATCTAAAGTCTTCCCCAGCCTAGCATCTTTCTGATGGGTTGGTTGCATGTTAACTCCACAAATTCCCAAGAATTTGAGGGGCACTAAATTGGAATCTAAGGAATGCAATGTGGATACAGCGAAAACGAGGCTGGCAGGAAATCAGCCCTAGGCTAAAAAAGAAATTTATTTAATTCTTTAACTGGATCTGCAAAAAGCTTAACTTCCAAATCTAATTACATAGTGTTGGCATAGTTCTTTAATAGATATTTAATTCTAGGCAAGCTCCACTTTAGAAGGGAGAGTTAAATCACTGCACAAGTCACTGACACTACATAAAATTTCATCACTGCTTGCCATATGTGCTTATAACTGCCCCATTCCAGCCCCGATATTACTGCAAGGCTTCAAGATATTATCAAGACTTGTAGGCATTATATTACTTTTCTTAATACCTTTTAAGTTTACGTGGTCATGAATAGTTAAAAATAACTTAATAAAAAAAAGATGTATTTCATAGTGCGATCGGAAAAATTTTTTTTTTCAGGTTTGTATTTTTTTCTGGAAATTAGGATTATTTAGCTCAAGGTGTTTGGGAACCAAGACTATGATTTGAGGCTGTATTACTGTAGGTGGTTACTAAACTAAGCTTGAACGTGAACAATTTGTAAAAGTGAAAAGAAAATAAAACGGTGAAGCTAATTCTAGGTTTGTACCCCAATAATTTACCCTTAAAATGGGATCTTCCAGTAGGCAGTGATTTTGCACGATTGTTTAACATGTGTAAGGGGCTTTCTTTTTGTGTAAATTTTGTATAGCTGCTATTCATTATAAGTACGCAACTAGAGTAATTTGGAGAAACTTAACACTGGAAAGTACTTTAATACACCAGTCTATTACACATTAGCTTACAGTATGAAAAATTCCTGTTAAGATCAGTGGAATTTATTTCTGACTAAACATATGTAAAATTGTTCTATTTTCACTCATGATGAACTACAGAAGAAACTGCTTAATTGTGAAGTCCCTAAAGAATGTTCTTACTCATGTCCAGAATTAGATACACAATGGTTTGTGCACAAGCTCTCTTTAAGTTCATCAGCTTTCTTCAGCCAACATAGAAGAGTTTATTGGCCAGACAGACATGAATTTTTATTTTGGCAGAGTTTATAAATCCTTGGAATTTGTCTGATTTTATTTTTAATCAGTTGCTGTTAATGTGGTTTCTGCATGGTGAACAGCATCAGAACTGTGCTGCTAATTAGCCAATGGTTAATTTGTATTTAGATACAAATTAGTTAGGTATTAACTAGATGGCTATCATATTTCATTTGGTAGAAATAAAGACTTTGGTGACATTTTTCATTGTTTCCTAGGATCTCTGTCTCAGAAAACTGAGTGTACTAGATTCCAACAGATTTTTGCAAGTGTTTTCTGCCTAAGACTTTCTTTTGATGTTTCCTACACATGAGAGTTAAGTTGAGATTGTTCTGTTGAGTTTACTCTGAAGTAATATGCATAGTATTTTGTAAATAGTACACTCCTATTGCAAATATAGGAAAATAAAAATTTTGAATAGTGGTGATTACTGTTCTTACTCCGTCCAATAGTGGAAGATCTTGCAATTACATTTTTCATTTCTGGGGGATGATTGACTTTTATCTGTTCTGTTCTTTGTTCATATTTTCCATTCTTTAATCTTCTGACATTAATAGAGTGATCGTAATAGACAGTTTCATTCTGCTGCTACTGGAGCCCCAAGGAACAGCTAGCAAAGGAGCAATTTTCTTGAGATGCCGTTGAACTTAAAAAACCTTATTTGGATTGAGGCAATCTGTAGTGAAGTAAGATTGCAATTTCAGCGTTGTGGAAGAGCTAGTTCTTGTTGTTTGTCTTGTGCCTGGTCTACATTGGTTATCACATCTATTCATTCATGAGACTTAGTCCAAAAGCAAAGACAGTGGGTAAAATTCATGGATGAATTATCTTGCACAATTCCTCACTGAAATGCTAAGGTTTATGTGCAAGAAGTACTTTTATTTTACTCTGGTTGATCAAGGATTATAGTAAAAGAGCTTGTGGTGGCCAGATTGCATTCAAGGTACAGGGAGGAGCAAACAAATTGTATTTATTATGCACATTGCATAATATTTTTCATACTTAATTACTTAAAATAGCTATGAGAAAACATTTGATAATCAAATGAAAGGAATGAATAGCTTCTCTTTAAGAAGTCAGAGTAGTGACTGGGTAGCCTACTTTAAGCCAATATATTGTATCTTGGCACAGAGGTCTTCTCAGGATCACATTCTTCAACCAGAATTGACCTATCTTGTATATTCAGAAGAAGCTGCTGTTGCACCTCTACTTTTCTGAAATGAGGAACTTATAAGCAGACGGTTTTTTGGTAGGAGTGTCCACCTTATGGAACAGCTCTCTCAAATATTATTTTGGGCATCCATATTACCATCCTTCTGGAACCTTTTAAAAAAGGAACTCTTCTGGAGACTATTTGGAATTTGATAGATGCTATCAATGTTATAGTTATTACAATCTGTAAGTTACATCTTTATTGTTAGAATTATATTATTGGCGTGTTATTTAGTTTTAACTGTATTACAGTGTGCATTTTACAGGTATTCCTCGACTTATGACCACAACTGAACCCAAATTTTCTAATGTTAAGCAAGACAGTTGTTAATTGAGTTTTGGCCCATTTTACGACCTTTCTTGCTAAGTTAGTAACATAGTTGTTAAGGGCATCTGGCTTCCCCATTGACTTTGCTTGTTGGAAGTTTGCAAATGGTGATCGCATGACCTTGGGACAGAGCAACCGTCATAAATAGAAGTTGCCAAGCATCTGAATTTTTATCATGTGATCATGGGGATGCTGTAATAGTTGTGTGAAAAAAAGTCATATGTCACTTTTTTCATTGTCATTGAAACTGCTGTAAGTTGAGAATTACCCGTACTGTATGATTGCACTCTGTGGTTGTCATTATGTGCCAAAAATATTATGTGATTGTGATAGTTTACAAAAGCAAAAAAATAAGGGTTTGAACTGTGATACAGTATATTTGAAAGAAAACTACCAATTATCAGTGATTTAACTATGATCAGGACTGCCCCCAGATCCTGTCTGAAGTGGAGAGGAAAATCCCACTCATGCTGCCCTTATCTGATTAATTATTCCCCCTTTCAACAACTCTCTTTAATTACCTCAACATAAATAAAACAGTTACCCAAAACATGGCTTCAACTTGATAGAACCAAACTGATTTTTCAGAGACAAGGAGTACAGACATGAGGGTTTGTTTAAAGAAATTATCTACTTTGTTTGGAATATAAGAGTAGAAGCCACAGCATCAGTCAGTCCAAAAGCTGTAAGGGCCCCTAATAGACCATCTATTGCTTGGCAAAAATGGTCTGCTTCTACTGCATTGGGAATTGTGAAAAATTATGTGTTTATATTAGGTTAGGAGAAAACAGGGTTCTTCCTGGTGCCATGAACATAGTTCAAGAAGGAGCTTAGGATAGGTCATCTCAAAAGAAAATGTAAGATTAGTTTATTGACATTCAGGATGGTGGGACTTTTTTATTTTTAAAATATTGATGGTTGAAGAAGGAAAAGTATTTAAGTTGCTTTAGCTTTTTTCCATACAAACCATGGGATAGAAAATAAGAAAAATCTGTTCTAAATTTTAAAATCTCTGCTTCCACGTAACATAAGCAAGAAGGAAGAATGCAGTTGCTGTCATCATTGAATAAACTGGGGGGATGATGGATTGGAGCAAAACAGCTCTGCCTACGAAGCTATTCTCACTGGAATCATGGCTGACCTGAAAGAAGTTCAAATCATTAGTATACCCAATAAGCTTAAATGTTTTCCATCTGTTCAGTTTTCTACAAAACCACTGCATGAGAACAAGGACTATGAGAGGAAAAGGCCAATGAGTCTATGCAAGAAGAGTGTTAACCTCCCAAGTAGACCAGACAGAAAACATGATAAGGTGAGCTAATTCTACCTTATTGTAAGGCTACATTATCAGAACCTTGCAAGTCTGAAAGTTCACATCTCCCGCTATCTCTTTTTACTTCCTTATAAATTAGGGCAAATCCTTTCTAACTTTCTTTCTTTGCTTGTTATAGGTAGTCCTCAATTTACAATCAGTTTCTTAGTTAAGGTGAACTTTCCCCAGGCTATTTATGTCCCATATTCAAAGTTCCAATGGCTTCCCTCCCAGTCACGTGATTGCATTTTGGGCGCTCAGCAACCAACCCACTTTTATGTTTGTTTGCAGGGTCCTGCAGTCACATGACCACAATTTACAACTTCTTTTGCCATAAACTGGCATTTACCTCTGACAAAAACATACCCACTGCAACTGCTGGGTTCACTTCAGGACCATGGTGTTTGCTTAATACTGCTTTACAGTAATTTTACAACCATCTCAGGTGATATCTGTCAGACATGAAGGACCAGGTCCACACATGAAGGTTCAATTTAACTTATTTATTGTTACATAACAATTCTAGGCTGATGCTTCTTTTTACTCCTTCCCCCGGCTCTGCCGGTCCTTTTTCTACAATATCCCAGATATGAATACATAATAGTTTGAAGGAATAATATTAAAACTAAAGCTGTAATCCTAAAGCTATAATCATATTATCTGAAACCAAAACTGTGACCCTAACCAAAGGTTAAAAATTAGAATCTTGGAAAACATATATTAGTGGCACTAAATTCTAAATTTAAAACTTCATATGGCCAAGAGGGAAGTGTAAATCTACTTGCCAGTGTATTTAGCAATAGAGCTCTTTATTGTCCATCTGTTGATGTCTTTGTTTTAATCAGCAAGAGACAACAGTCAAGGGTGACAGTTCCTGCCTATTTTTGGAGATAATATGACAAAAGGTGGTGCCATCCCAAAAAAAAAATCTGTTTCAGCTGAACAGATAGACTAATCTGTATGTGGACAGAATCAGTATACCATAGATACTTTAAAATATGAGGATAGATAGGAGACCAGAATCACTAAAATACCTGAAGCATTATAGTTCAATAACTCAAGCTGGACAGTCTTCTGAAGCCGCCTATCTGAAAATGAAGATGTAAAAAGTCTTTTTTTGTAATTCTTCAGTAGAATGCATAACAACATCACAAACATTATTGTATGTATAGTAGGAAACTAGGATCTCAGACACATTCAGTAACATTTACCATTTTGGCGGTTGCAACTTTTTCTAACTTAATAACCTCCAAACATTCTGGAACTACAACTCCCAGAATTCGTATTAACCATGCTAAGTAGGATTTCTAGACATTGCAGTCCCAACACAACAGGAGGACATCAGGTTGAGGAAGATTGGATTGAAATAAACCGAAGATGAAAAGAAAGGAATGTTACTGTCATTTTACAGCAAAGGTCTCCAACCTTTTGGGCACCAGGGACCGGTTACATGGAGAGAGGTTTTTCTGCAGACTGGAGGGGGCAGGTTTTGTATGCTGCCTACATCCCGGGGTTTTGCTTGTTTGTGCAGACTGGTTGCTGGCATGCCGCGGCATGGTACTGGTCCATGGACCGGGGGTTGGGGACCCCTATTTACAGTATGTTTCTCAAAGGTCTTTCAAGTCTTCCAATTGTGTACTCATCACTGCTGTAAATAAATCTAGTGACCTTGCTGCTAGTTATCATCATCTTTGCTTTTCTGGCTGGGGAAGTCTGGGAGCTGAAGTCTACACATCTTAAAATTGCTGAGGTTTTGAAACACTGGCATAATGTGTCAGAAGTCAGATAATTTGAGCTTTGTCATTTGTGCCTTGAGTGAGAACTCTGGGTTTATCTGTTTGATCATACTGTACATTTGTTTGTTTTCTTGGCTGGACACAGTATTCTCAGGAGTCTTCTCCAACACCAAAGTTCTCAGGAGTCTTCTCCAACACCAAAGTTCAATACTCCTCCTGTCCTGCTTTTTCAAGATCCAATAGGGATAAAGTTGTATTTGTTTATTTTTTTTGTAACCCGATTTGATAGTTCAAAGGAAATAAGTAGATAATGAATCCTGGACAAGTTTACTATGAGGGGATTTACAAAGACATTCTTGGATAATTCCTTGTGTGACTTAGAAAGAAAGTGAAAAAGTTATTTCTAAACCCTTTTTATATTAAACCATGCTGATAGCAGATGGAGAAGTAAATAGTAATAATGGTAGCAATAACAATAAGTTTAAATCCCTATTCAACCATATCTGGCTTTGTTTAAAGGTAGCATAATGTTACTTCTCTGTTTTTAACAGACCTAAGAAAGAAAAAGGTGGATAATTAGCAATTAAAATAAAAACCTGCTGAGCCACTTGCAGTGCAAGGCAGAGGGGGCTGGAAAATAAGCTGGGTGTCATTGGGCAACTCTTCTTTTGCTGAAAACTTGCCAAACTTTTCTGTGGCATCATAAAGCTAAAAGGTATAAAATGGATGTTTGTGAAGTAAAAATGAAACATGATATAATATCATGTCTCCTTTCCGTTTTCTTTTTTCTGGATTCAAGACTTCAAATTACTTTATCCTGTTTTCCTAGGCCTAGCTAGGGCATGTCTCTGTATCTTCTTTGTTGCCTTCCCGAACCTGTTCTAACAGATCAATACCCTTTTAGAAATACGGTGCCCAGAACTGTACATTGTATTCTAGATATAGTCTAGATTAGGGGTAGGCAACCTTGGCTCTTTTATGACTCGTGGAAGTCCATGAGTCATAAAAGAGCCAAGGTTGCCTACCCCTGGTCTAGATGGAAGGATTTCAATAAAATGCTTCATTTAATGCAATCCAGAACTACGTTATCTCCCACTATTTCTTCTTCTTATGGTTCAAAGTCTGTTGGATGCTAAGGAAGATATCCATGGGTATTTAATAAAGTTAAAATTGTTTTACGAAATAACGATCATCACAATTACAGTCCAAAGTTACAATTTGTGGACACAATAATATTGTGTACCCTATTAGGGTTAAGGATAGCATCTATGGTTGGTATGACTGAATATCACTGAGAGACATATGCCTGCACAGTGTCTATCATATAATTCATTTTGAATCAATTTCCCATATCCCAATAGTACAAAAATCCCTTTACATTAAAAGATGGGGGAGAGAAAGAATTGTCCTGAGTCTCTTTTCCAGGTTGAAAATTTCCCCCCAAATTAGTTAGGGAACACTGTTGCAGCAGGCCTCTGAGGCATCAGAAAAGTTTGTAAAAAAATCAACTTATTTTTGCTTCATTTTTTCTAGCCATTGGAAAGGAAAAGAAAGACAAAACAATGTGGAGAGAAAACAAGGGCTAAGTGTCAGATTCCCAGGGAGACAATGATTAAAACCTGTTAGAACTTTCAGTCTTGCTTGCAGTTGTAGCATTCCAATCAAAGTTGGGATAAGTAGCAGAAATTTGTAGCAGTTTGAGAGAGAGAAGTTGGGGTTGTTTGACTATGGCATAGCATCAGAATTTTATCCCCCTCTTGGATACTGTGTGACTGGAAGCAGAAACAACTGCAGGCTGTAGAAGATGATCAGTGCTTTCTTTCTGACTTTGGGCCTCATGTTCTCATTTGCTAAACAATTAGGCACAGTTAAGCTATATGTGCCTCTTAGCTTTGATCAGGAATGATATGGGCACATGTTTTATATCTCACTAATTCATTCGGTCTGCCTTGCACAGACTTAACTGTGAAATCTCTTAATGTGATATTGATACCTCAGGGTGGCATCAAGAATTAGATTTTTAAATTTAACTGGGCAAAACCCATGCTGATTGCCCTAAGATATATTTTTCATTCCTAGCTTGAATAAAAAAAAAATGACTTTGAATACTTTTGTAACAGAATAGTTTGTAATGACCCTTTTTAAAATTGCACTTTGAAAACAGATCAGTCACTTTCAAAGAGAATCCAAGTGTCACAAATCTCTTGGAGGGAAAAAGTTTTTTTTTCTTCCTTTGTTGCTGAAATAGCTGATTTTTAGTTTTTTAATTTATTTTGAAAGCAAGGGTGACACACATTAATTACATTATGTAGGATAGAGGTTTTTTTCCCCTCCTCTGTTTGGTAGACAACAACCTTTTAACATAAAACTCAAGGGCTTTCTTCGGATCAGATGCTTATTTCCTGACTTAAGTTTCTTCTTCTAACCATAAAAAAAAAGGAAAGGAAGTAAGACTGGTCATAAAAATAATACAGGAATGAATAGTAGGATGGTGGAAATCTCTGAAAAGGTGTTTTCCTTTGATGGTTTGTGCAAGGCACCCCTTCAAAGGTAGTAAAACAATGCAACCCTTCCTTTCCTCTTCTAAAAGTGAATTGAAATTACTGCAGTGCTTGTCCCAAAGGTGCTTTTTCGAGAGACAATTGGACTTTCTTTGTTTTTCATTGAAGACGTTTCGCTTCTCATCCAAGAAGTTTCTTCAGTTCTGACTCATGCAAAATGTCTTCAAGGAAAAACAAAGACAGTCCAGTTGCCTCTCAGGGGCTGCCACAAAGAAGAGGGAGTCAAGCTGTTTTCCAAGGCTTTTGAAGGCAGGACAAGAAGAAATGGATGAAAACTAAACAAGGAGAGAAGCAACCTAGAACTAAGGAGAAATTTCCTGACAGTGAGAACAATTAACCAGTGGAACAACCTGCCTCCAGAAGTGGTGAATGCTCCAACACTGGAGGTTTTTAAGAAGAGACTGGACGGCCATTTGTCTGAAATAGTATAGGGTTTCCTGCCTGAGAAGGGGGTTGGACCAGATGACCTCCAAGGTCCCTTCCAACTTTATTATTATTATTATTATCATTATTATTATTATTATTATTATTATTATTATTATTATTTTGGATCATCGCACAGTCAGCCAGATGTTCAGACTGGATTTGGCATTTTGTCTACCTATCGAGTCCTTACTCAGGACCTGGGATAGGCAGATGTGGATGTTTGATGGTATTACAGATATCGGCGCAGGATGGAAGCAGTTCCTAGTAAGGCCGCCTTTTGCAATTGACTAATAGCGAATTTGTCAATGCCAATGGTGTTCAAGTGGTGCTCCAGTTGTTTTGGGATTGCACCTAAGGAGCCTATGACTATTGGTACTACCCTTGCTTGCTTTTGCCACAGTCTTTCTATTTCTATTTGTAGGTCTTTATATTTTGTTATCTTCTCCAGTTCTTTCTCTTCTATTTTGCTGTCTCCAGGCACTGCCACGTCCACTATCCAGACTTTTTTGTCTTTCTTATCGACAATTGTTAAGTCTGGGGTGTTATGTTGCAGGTGCTTGTCTGTTTGAATTCTGAAGTCCCAGAGCAGTTTAATTTTATCATTTTCTATGACTTTCTCTATTTTATGATCCCACCAGTTTTTGCTTACAGGCAAATGATATTTTTTGCAGATCTTCCAATGCACCATTGTTGCTACTTTGTCATGCCGCTGCTTGTAATCAGTCTGTGCAATCTTCTTGCAACAGCTTACCAAGTGGTCCACTGTTTCTTCAGCTTCTTTGCATAGGCGGCACTTACTGTCTGTTGCTGTCTTCTCAATTTTGACTTTATATGCATTTGTCCTTAAGGCTTGGTCTTGTGCAGCCAGAATTAATCCCTCGGTCTCTTTCTTCAATTTTCCTGCTCTTAACCATTGCCAGGTCTTGTTATTATCTGTTTTCCCATCTATTTTTTAATGTATTGGCCATATAGTGCTTTGTCTTCCCTGCCTCTATTCTGTTCTTCATTTGGTCTTTCTTGTAGGCCAGTGTGGTCTTTCCAGTAGTCAGTAAGCCTTCCTGATATACTAATTTCAGTGCATCTTCATCATTGTTCTTCAGATATTCTTCCAAAGCCACTCTTCCTCTTCTTCTTCCTCTTCCTCTTCCTCTTCCTCTTCCTCTTCCTCTTCCTCTTCCTCTTCCTCTTCCTCTTCTTCTTCTTCTTCTTCTTCTTCTTCTTCTTCTTCTTCTTCTTCTTCTTCTTCTCCAGCAGGATGACTGTAGAGTCCAAATGGATGGGTTCTATGACGGCCTTCCTGCCTGGCAGACTGGGTAAAAACTTCGGCCACACCCCTTCCTTTGGGCGTGACCCCAGTTTTGACTCAGTCTCGAAGCCTGGTACAAGTGCGAGAGGCAGCTCTCAGAAACAAACGAATTTAAACTCAAAAAAAAAAAAAAAAAAAAAAAGGAATCCCCTCTTCTTCCCTTGACAAGAGAAACTTCCCGGAGCGATTAGAACAGGATCGACGGACTCGTGGCTGGCTAGCCGGGGCAACGGGCCGGATCGCTCGCTTTCTTCCGCCCGGGCAGCTGTTCGGCGCGGGGGGGGGGTTTCACCGGGTTGCGCGTAGCCCTCCGGCCCTCCAACAGCTGAGCAGCCTGGCCGAGGGAGCTGAGCGCCACGGCGCGAAACAGCTGAGCCGCGGGAAAGGCAAACCAGGTCGCCGCTCGGCTGCGATCAGCTGAGCGGCGATAACAGCGCGGCAAGCAAAGCCGGCTGAATTCCCCTATACCCAGGAAAGGCGCAGCCCCTCATGACTAGAGGAGTTCCTGATTGCAAAAATCAGGATCCGCCATTACTCTTGAACCTCGTGGATTCCCGGGCTTCCATTTGGGGCGTGGCTTTCCCCATTCACCATTTTGGAACTTGGATTCCCCGTTTCCCCTTGGGGGCGGGGCCTTCACCGGACTCCATTTTCGGCAAAAAAGGGCTTTTTCCCCTTGCAAGGATCTGGTTACCCAAGGAAAACTGAGACAGAGGAAAGAGTGGAAAGTAAAACCGTTTTCCTATCGTGGTCTGCCACAGCCACAGACTGGGGGAGAGAGAGACATATATGAACTGCCTTGTGTGGACTCCACATTCTTCTTCCCTGCAGCCTTTAGTCACTGCCTTGCAGGATCTTCGGTCCAAAGAATCCTGTCTGTCCGGCCATTGTTTGTATAGGCAGAGGAGGGCACAGTCCCAAGCATCTGCCTCTGATCTGCGTACCTCATTCCCCCATCCCAGGCATTTCCTACTCGGGGTGTCTGGCACAATGGCAGACAATGTCTCGTATTCAGTCACACAGGTCCCTCAATTGTCCCCCCCACAACAGCAGCGAAAACGCAGATCCTCTGAATCAGAGGTGGGGGGGAAGAAGAAAGCTAAAACAAAGCACCTTACTCAGAAGGGACAGTCTAAAACGGCTGAGCGAGAGGCTCTGAGGAGACATTTGGCTTTAGAAAGACAAATTAGCAGGGCACAGAGATCCAATGCCAATGGGACAAATTTGGTTTCCCCTGTCCCAGTGGCGACCAGCACAGAACCTACTGCCGAGGAAGTGCTCAAGACTTGGTCTCCTCCTGGGAAACTGAACAGTTAGATTCCTCCAATCCCTCCTCACCAGCTTCTTCTCCCTCACCCGACCACACTCCAGCGCCTCACCCCAGCGACAAAGCGCAGGAGAACATATGGTCGGCACGATTTCAGGCATTCATGCAGGATGCATTCTCCCAATTCATGGCCTCCAAAGGGCAAGTGGCCTTTCACACACCCCGTAAGGGACGAGCTAGGCCACCCCCTACCAACATCTCTGAATCTTCCTCTCAACTAGGAGAGGGTGACTCAGTAGATCTTGACATGTCAGACATGCCCCTATCGGAGGACGAGGAAACCGCACCTGAGCAGGAGACGAGCTCTGGCCTCTTTAACCCAGCGCTCCTAAAATCACTCCTGATTAAGGCAGTTTCCACAGTCAGCCTAACATCAGTACAGGATGAGAGGCCATCGACTAGCAAGGAGGCCCACCCTCTGTTTGCCAAAAAGGTCCCACAGGACAAGTACATTCCATGTGCGGAGGTCTTCATGACCACGCTGGAGGAACAATGGTCCTCACTTGCAAGCCCACCGGCTCCTAACAGCGCGGAAAGAAAGCTTTTCAACCTATCTCCCTCCTTCTCTAACATGTTAGAGGTTCCCACTGTAGATAACCCCTTGATCTCATTATTCTCTACCTCCGCGATTCCAGGAGACATGGCGGAGGTCTTGAAACCTGAGGAGAAGAAATTTGAACACTCCTTCCGGCGTTCCCACATGGCTGCAGCCTGGGCGGCCAGAGCAGCCACCTCATCATCATTCTTCGCGAGGGCCTGCATCATGTGGCTGAGGGAACTGCAGGGCACGGTCCCTCCAGACCAGGTCAGAGTACACCAGACATTGGCCAAACTCCTCGCGGCCTCTCAGTTCATGTCTGACGCTTCACTGTACGCAACAAAGTATGCGGCAAGATCCATTGCGGCCACAGTGGCCTCGCGTAGGCTACTGTGGCTCAAAAACTGGAAGACAGACCTGAGGTCCAAATGGCGTCTCTCGACGTCCAAATACAGTGGAGAGGCCCTATTTGGTTCCATTCTGGATCCACATGTCAGCGAAGGCAGAGACAAGAAAAAAATCCTAGTACATCCATCAAAGAAGTTAGACAGGAGAGGCAGTCAGGACTTCCGGAGGCAGGGCTCCCGCCCAGGAAGCCCCTGGGAATGGAGGCAGCCCTTTCGATCAGGGCAATCCTGGGACTGGCCCAGAGGCTCACGATCCTTCTACCCGAGACAGGATCGAACCCAGGATCGCCAAAGCCAGGGAGCCAGGGGCCAGTTCCAGTCCAGACGCCCATATAGAGGAGCGGGAGGCAGATCCTTTAAGCGTACCAAGTGACGCCAAACAGGATACACCCATCGGGGGTCGGTTAGGAAATTTCACCGAGGTCTGGGAACAGACCACTACCGACGCCTGGGTCCTGGAAACGATCAGGCATGGCCTGACCTTAGACTTCTGTTCTCCCCCTCCAAACCGGTTCATCAGATGTCCCATCTCCAGAAGAGCACACAAGACAAGGCTGATAACTTCGGCCATAGATCACCTCCTGTCAATTCAAGCAATAGAGAAGGTACCAAAGGAAGAGGAAGGAAGAGGATTTTATTCTATCCTCTTCGTTATCCCAAAGACATCAGGAGGGTGGAGAGCAATCTTGGACCTGAAGGGCCTGAACTATTTCATAAAGTACAGGAGGTTCAAGATGCACTCCTTAAAGTCCATACTAGCCAGCGTCAGGGAAGACGATCTACTATCCTCAATAGACCTCACCGAGGCGTACCTACACATCCCCATCCACTCCAGCTACCGGAAATTCCTCAGATTTACCTACGCGGGGCGACATTACCAATACAGGGCATTACCCTTCGGACTGTCGTCAGCACCAAGGGTATTCACAAAGATCTTAGCTGTACTAGCGGCCCATCTCAGGTTGATTCCGGTTCGCGTCCAGTTTTATCTGGACGACATCTTGATTCAGTCCAGATCTCGGGAACAAGCAAGGACAGACCTCAGGACCACAATCCGAACCCTACAGGGGCACGGATTCTCGGTCAATCTAAACAAGAGCCACCTCATTCCCTCAAGGAGACTGCAACACCTGGGCGCGGTGATAGACACGTCACAGTGCAGGGTATTCCTTTCCCAGGAGCGACTGATCAACATATCCAAGCTAATCCACCAATTCAAGAGATCAGGAGAGTGCCCTTGCTACAACTCTCGAAGCTCCTGGGAAAGATGATATCTTGCATGGGCATCATCCCATGGGCAAGGCTCCACTCGAGGGAGTTGCAGTGGTTCCTCCTACCCTACCAGAGGAGGAACCTCAGCACCTCCAACAGGAGTGTGCTGGTACCAGCACAGGTGATGAAATCACTAAAATGGTGGCTATCCCCCATGACACTCAAGGGGAGCATATTCAGGGAACCGAACAGGGTCCCGCTCACGACAGATGCGAGCCTGTTCGGATGGGGAGCCCATCTGGGGACCCAGATAGCACAGGGCCAGTGGGGTCAGAAGGACCTGTCACACAGCATCAACTGGCTAGAGCTCCGGGCCATACACCTGGCCCTCCGTCATTTCTCACACCTAGTAACGAGGAGGCACGTCCTCGTGCTTACAGACAATGTAGCAGCCAAGGCACATGTAAACAAGGAGGGAGGAACGAGATCAGTGGAACTAATGAAAGAAGCATTGGCTCTGGCTCGGTGGGCAGAAGCCAATGTGAGTTCCATCAGAGCGGAACACATCTCAGGGGAAACAAACCCCCAGGCAGACTCCCTGAGCAGAGCCAAGGTGGACCAGTCGGAATGGCGTCTGGACCCGGCTCTCTTCGAGGAGATCTCCCGGAGGTTCGGACAACCGCACCTAGATCTATTTGCCAACCACACGAATACACAACTCCCCAGGTTCTTCTCCAGATTCCCGTCCCCGGGATCGGAGGGAACGGATGCTCTCAGGTGCCGGTGGCCGGCGCAACTCCTGTACGCCTTCCCACCGCTGCCACTAATACCGGCAACCATACGCAAGATGATCCTGGAGGGCGCAGAAATGGTCTGCATTGCCCCTCACTGGCCACGGCGCCCGTGGTTTGCCGACCTCGTGGACCTTTCGATATCACCTCCGTGGAGGATTCCCCCGGACAGGGTAAAACTCAGTCAGGGCAAGCTTGTACACCCAGATCCCCAGTGGCTACCACTAGCCGCTTGGCATTTGAGCGGCAAAGCTTAACTAAACAATCTTATTCTGCAGGGGTGATATCGATCATACAGGCATCACGAAGGGCGTCCACCAATAGGATTTACGACGCTACATGGAAGGGATTCTGTAGGTGGTGCGCTTCGCTTCACCTAGACCCGACCGCAGTATCTATCCCCAATATCCTAGACTACCTATTGGAGGGTCTTAATAGGGGCCTATCAGTCAATACCATCCGCAGACAGATATCGGCCCTCTCAACCGTACTCTCCTGCGACAACTTAACTTCCCTAGCACAACATCCAGCGATTAATGCCTTCTTAAAAGGGGCGTCTAACACAAAGCCCCCAGTCATACACAGGTACCCGTCCTGGAACCTGCCTAGGGTCCTTCTAGCCTTGACATCTGCACCCTTCGAACCTCTTGAAACATGCTCACTCCATCACCTCTCACTGAAGGTAGCTTTCCTTGTGGCAATTACTTCGGCAAGGAGAATTTCAGAACTAGCAGCTCTGTCAGTAAGGAAGGATCTGTGTACCTTTTTCAAGACAGGGTCGTTCTTAGACCAGACCCGACCTTCATCCCGAAGGTAAATAGCACCTTTCACAGATCTCAGGAACTTACGCTTCCTGATTTCTGTCCAAGACCCAAACCTAAGCTAGAACACAGATGGCACAAGCTAGACGTACGGAGAGCACTGTGTTTCTACGTGAAACGCACCTCGGCTTTCCGAAAGACTGAAGCAGTATTTGTGTCCTTTCAACCATCAACTATGGGAAAGAAGGTATCTTCTTCCACCATAGGCAGGTGGATCAGAGCCTGCATAGCGCAGGCCTACGTCTCACAGGATTTGCCAGCACCCAATCAGGTGACTGCCCACTCAACTCGGAGCGCAGCCACATCTGCGGCGTGGCTAACGCAAGCTCCGGTGGAGGAGATTTGCAGGGCCGCAATCTGGTCCTCACCTTCGGTTTTCATTCGACATTACCGTTTAGACTCCCTAGCAGCAGCAGACGCGGCTTTTGGCAGAAGAGTTCTTCAACAGGTCGTATCTGCTCAGAGTTCGGTAGCCTAGACATTCCCTCCCAGGGGGACCTGAGGGCTTTGGTATGTCCCATCCATTTGGACTCTACAGTCATCCTGCTGGAGAAGGGGCGTGGTCTTACCTGAACGCCTTTTCTCAGCAGGATGATGTAGAGTCCAAGCCCACCCAGAGGATAGGTCTAGGCAGGGATATAATAAAGATATAATAAAGAGCTGCAAGGTTAATTCCAACAAAGTTTCTCGCCTAAGTCAAAACTGGGGTCACGCCCAAAGGAAGGGGTGTGGCCGAAGTTTTTACCCAGTCTGCCAGGCAGGAAGGCCGTCATAGAACCCATCCATTTGGACTCTACATCATCCTGCTGAGAAAAGGCGTTCAGGTAAGACAACGCCCCTTCTTCTTCTTCTTCTTCTTCTTCTTCTTCTTCTTCTTCTTCTTCTTCTTCTTCTTCTTCTTCTTCTTCTTCTTCTTCTTCTTCTTCTTCTTCTTCTTCTTCTTCTTCTTCTTCTTCTTCTTCTTCTTACCACCATGACGTGGATGACTGAGAATCTCCATAGATATTACTGCAGTGCTTTACTTGCCTCACATCCTGGAATTTTAGTAGCCAAAAGAGACTTCTGTACTGTACTGTATTGTGCATGGACAAAACATCTTCTTCCTATTCTAGCCAGCTTCCGAAAGCATCAGAAGAGGTTTCTGGGCAAAAACTGGGTATGTCCAAAATACTCTTTTTTTCGGGGGGGGGGGCTTTTGGAATTGTTAGACAGGAAGCGCAGTGTCTTCAGGAGGAGAATCACATTATCTCCTTATCTCTATAAGTAGAATTATGTTGGTCCAGTGACAGAGAAAGCTTCCAAAAGCAAAGAATAGTTGCTTTGTACAGCCTAAAAAAGAATTAAATGTACCTCCTTGCATTTGACATGCAGAACACATACTGTATGCAAGAAATTACAGCATATGGAATAAATCACATCAGATTATAAATGGAACTGGATTTTCCATATTGGAATAAGGAATTGGTCTAATATTAGACTATTTGTTTATCTGTTGTTATATCTTCATGACCTCTGCTTTAGTTCCAAAGGATGTAGTCTTTCTGAAGTTGTGCCAATCTCTACTAGTCTGCTGATCTGACTCATACCATATTTGGTCTCTGATGTGCAAGTCAGGTATGAAACTCAGCTGCTTACGTGCCTTTCTTCTCAATCCCTGTGTAGTTTCCACTGATGTTGCTATCTTATTGGGCTGTGCCACTTAGCAAACTAACAAGGAAACAAAAGAACTGTCATGCATAGTGTCCACTCAATATAGTTTATTTATTCTATTTAGTTCAGTCCTGAATTACTTAACAGAGAAGAAGACTACTTAGTTTCATGGAGTGAGTGACTTGATTAAGTGGGGCTTCAAACTATGCTCTCCCCAGTTCTAGTCTGGAATTTTAACTACTACCTAGAGTTGTGTGTGTGGGAGATAATTGAAAAAAAAATTTTTTTTTATAGTCAGATCTTCTTTCTCCATTGGAACAGATAGGAATATTCTATGTATGCGTTGGCACCTAAAAAAAAAACTGTTGACCCAGGGACATTCTCTAATCACCTAAGCAGCTGGATCTTAGAATAAAAACAAACACTGTTTTAATTTTGATAATTGAAGTAATGCCATGCTTTTTTGGTTCACAGTTTTCTTCACCTAGAGGTCCCTTAGTTGGTAGTTTCCGAGGGCCAAAAGAGCATGGCTGGGCACAGATTGTGTCACCACAAGGATGAGGTCAATATTTTCAGCCTATTTGTCAATAAGGAGAAGAGTTGGGATTATTTGAAAGCAAAATTAATTATCAGTGAATTCTATTAGTCTGAATTTAGCAATATTCCTTGCATAAGAAAGCAAAGAGGGTATATAGTCTTCTTTTATGTTAGCAAAGCATAATAAAATATGGAACCTTATGTGCATTTCTTGTACTTAACATTGCTATCCATTGCTGATTTTTTTAATAGCAAGTCCCAGAGACAACACAATAATAATGTAGTTAGAGGAGAGTTCCTTGGGCTGAATTATTTGACTAGAGAAGCCTGTTAATCTGTGTCCAAGATTCCGGTGCTCCATGCTTCAAATTCTTACCTCTATTACCTTTTTCAATAACTTTCTTTTTGTAGTCTATTCACAGGAATCTTTCTTTTTACTGTATTCTTATGAGCTTTTTTTCTAGAACACTTTAACTTCTCAACCACCGATCCAGCCAGCTCTCTTTACAACTGATGAGGCAGCTCCCAGTCACATTAACTGGGACAGCTATCACCATTTGGAAAACACAGTTCCTACCCATTTTCTCCAGGAAGTGTTTATATCCAATGAGACTTGGCTTCAAGAAAAGCATTGACAAGGCTTCATATCAATAATTTTACCATTCCATTGTCTAGAATAGACCAATGAAATTTAGCCAATTTAAGATTTATTAAATCTTTCCTAAATTTAGTAATTAACTTAGTAAAATTAAGATTTAAGAATTCTAGAAGTTGAAGTCCACATGCCAAATTTGCTGAGCTTGACAAACAGTGTATAGATAAGTTGCTGAGGTTGAGATTCACTGGTTTAGGCAGGCAGCCTTAGGCAGCCTTGGCAAATCATGCAATCCATTAGTATTTTGGAGATATTTCTGTGCTGCTAAGCCTTGGCAGCGAATTCTGTAATGGAGAGTCTTGCTTTTTCAGTTGCTGTTTTTCTGCAGTTCCTCTTGGAGGACTAGAGTAAAATGATTGGGTAAGGTATTGTTTCAACAGAAATGAGTTAGTTTAACTCTGTATGACTGAATATGCTGAGTTAAATTGAACCATCTAAAGTTTATCTAGGTCAGTTAAGCCATCTTTGGCATTTCCAGACCTCTTTAACCCTAATTCACAGTTAAATATGTTGTGCAAAGTGAACCACAACATTTTACACTTCATGAGAGTAGTTGTGGGGAGGGCATTTTCACCAGTTTTCTTCATACAATACAATTTAATCACAAGTGTGGTCTAGCTGTCTTTTCTGATTCCTTTCCCAGTTTCATGATCATGGTCATGTATAGCACATTAATATTTGAGCATGAGAAAGTGTAGCTAACCTTAATATGAGGATTCTCAAATAATGGCTAGTAGTCCCTTTGGGGGTAATGAGAAAATGTAAGGGGGAATTGCATTCACTTCCACTCTGACTGGATATGGGTGGCTTTCACCAAGAGTCGCTCTTTCCAGGCTTTTTCCTGGTGCTAAGTCTCTGTTGCCATTTCAAGCACACTAACCTCCCATCATGGGGTTTCTCCTGCAAGAGTAGATGTAGATTACATACAGAATGGTCTTGAAGGACAAAAAGAAGTGCTGCTATGAAGGCTGCAGCAGACAAGCAGGGCTTCAGCCCATTTAAGTAACTAATTTGAGAAAACATTTCAGACAAGCCTCTCCTTTGAAGTTAAAATGTGGAAGGGGAAAGCATATTCAGCTTACAAAATTCTGTAACTATCTTATTTTCCAATAAAAATAGTTCTAGACCTATAATGCATTGATTTCTTAGTCTAATCTACCTTACTGGGCTGACAAAGGAGGCCCAGCACTTAGACCAGGGGTGGCGAACTATGGCTCTTTTATGACCTGTGGACTTCAACTCCCAGAATTCTTGAGCTAGCATGCCTGGCTGAGGAATTCTGGAAGTTGAAGTCCACAAGTCATAAAAGGGTCAAATTTGAAGACCCCTGTACTAGGGAGTTGTGGTTTACATGTGACAATATTTTAAGCCATAAAACTTGGTTGAGAAAAAAACAGTGCTAAAATCCCATTTTATGCTTTGACAAAATCCAAGCAGTTAACCTATGATCTGTGGAGTGTATGAACTCACTAACTGCCAAACAGTTACTTATCATAGCAGAAATGAATCAGGAGATAGTCATAAGTCAATGTAGGTCAGCAACCATGTTTATGGTAGGTGGTATCTATATTTAAAAGGCGGAAAGCATCAGTGTTTAATTATGGTTATATGTGTTAAACTGAATCAGGAAAGGTTTTTGAAGGGCCACTGAAGAGCCTGACAATGTATGTCTGAACTTGGTTTTTATAAATAGCTGTGTATGTTTGTTCCTTCTACTAATCCACCATGCCCTGGATCCAGGATTTGGTCAAATCCATTTTGCTATGACAGTTATTGCTGTGTTTTTGTTTTTAGTTGTTCTTAATCACTATTATTATGAAAGCCAGTTTGGTGTAGTTGTTAAGGTATTAGGCTACAAATTGGAAGACTCTTTGGTTGTAGGCCTCCCTTGGATACAAAGTTAGGTGGATAATATGTTCACTATGTTTTTTGTTATCAGCCAACAGTGTGATGTTGATTGAGAGAATATAAAATATATTAAAATAATCAAAACATATTTTTTGCTGTTGTGACTTTTCAAATTCGATCCAAACCTGGTTCCTTTGGTAAAATGTCATTCATAAATAGGAATGACCGTTCAGATTTGAGCTCCCAGACTTTGCCAGCCCTGTTTCTCCTTAAAAACAGTGTTTCCCTACTTTGTTTTTGCATGTTATCCATTAAACAAATCTTTGGGCACTTGGTCTGATGCAGTCCCTGACCTTATCAGCATATGGGCAAGACAAGTGAACCTGAATGTAGCCGATTCAGATGATTGTATGCAGTACCAATGTAATGATGCCTCTGCTAAATAATTACTTAAATGTAAAATTAGGCTATCTGAGCAATAAATGAAAAGCATGGTAATATGCCACTACTCTCTTGATACTGGGAAACCTTGGAGCAATTTACTTTATTGTGGCAATTTATCGTACTGTTTTGCACTAAGAGAAAAACCAGATTCCCAAGTGCTGGAGCAGAAAGGGTAATGGAAACCAAATGGAAATTAAACACTGTTTGCTTCAGTTGTTTTATGCAAGAAAAAACTGCAGGAGGAAGAAATATTCTCTTCTAGCCTTGGGAAACTGCTGGACAATTCCCTGAATGAAGTTGGAGCTGAGGCGTTTTGAAAGCCTCCTCTTTCCCATCTGTATAGCTGCTTCTTACAGTTATTCTCCACCTTGAACCGCGAGATGGGTGGCAAAAAGATATTCTGAAATTAAATTAAACAAAATTAAAATCTTCATCTGTAATTCTTTCCAAAATGATACCAGAAGGTTGCCAGACTACTAACTAACTTCTAGGACCCCTAAATATGGGAATGCAGAATTTCAATCAAGATACTATACAACTAATGTCTGTAAAATTGAAGGATTGATATAGACACTGGAGTGAAAAAATATTTTGTAGCATTCTAATCCAAATTTTTCTACTTAATGGAAGTTTTGCAGATGTTAAGTAGATAACTTTTTCAGTTTTAACCTGGCTTAACCAGATTTCTAGAGAAATCTGGCAAGGAAAGTGAATGGCCCAGGTTTCTTTCAATCATAATTAATTAATTTCTCTGACTCTTTCATGTTAAACATTTTTTCTACTATAAGTAAAGGATCTTATCCATTCTTGAAGACAATTTCAACATTATCTGCTTATATCTGTACTTCTGCTTTATTTATATATAGAACAATTTTGTATTCTAAACCAGAGGTTCCCAACCTTTTGGGCACCAGGGGACAGTTCCATGGAGAGAGGTTTTTCCATGGACCGGAAAGTGCGTGGTTTTATGTGCTGCCTGCATCCCATGGATGGGGCTTTGCTTGTTTGTGTGGACCGGTTGCTGGCATGCTGTGGCCCGGTACTGGCCCACGAACTGGGGGTTGGGGACCCCTGTTCTAAACCACCATTGTGATTGGTTTCATCTTCGCTGAAATTTTCTAAAGACAGTGTACACAGAATCATTTTAGTGCTTGTTTGTGGCATTGTCAAAAACATGTATGTGCCAACAAGTAATGCCAGTTTCTAAGAACCAGTTTCATGTAGTGGCTAAAGCTCAGGCTAGAATTCTAATCAAAATTAGGAGACTAAATTCTAATCCTGCTTTAGGCATGAAGCTAACTGGGTGACATTGGGCTGGTCATTCTCTCTCAGCCCTAGAAAGGAGGCAATGACAAACCATTTCCCAAATCTTCCCAATAAAACTGGATGGACTTATTCAAATAGTCACAAGGAATCAAGACTGACTCACGGACACCTACTCCCTAACCATTCTATATAATCGGTCTTTCAAGTTAGTCTCCTTGCCAAAACCAGATTGTGAAAAAGCCATAAAATTTACTTTCAGGATGACTTCCTTAGAAGAAGCATTAACGTGAAATGTAAACCTTTTGTCTTTATCTACCACCTAACCCTGCTCACTCTTTTTGTCCCTTTGAACAATATCCAGACTTGAGTGTGGAAAATTACTAATATCTAACCTGTGATTCATCAACTTGATCCCAAGACGGTTCTGGCACTTCTGCACAAAAGCTAAGTCTTATCACAGGAAGAGTTGCTTCCCTCCCCCTCTTTTTTAAACCTTGTTCCTCTGTATTTCTCGTCAGTTTAGCCTGCAGATTTTAGTAATAACTGTTGTCCTTACTATATACCATAGTCTAGTTTTCTGTTGTTGAATGTGCTGTGAAAGTACACATTTTTTATTATGGCAGTTCACAACTTTGATCATAGGCAAGAGAGAAGGAGGATGGATAGATAGATGGATTTGTTTTTTTAACACCGTTTATAAAAGATTCCAACTGGATTCTTTTAACTATATCCAATTTGGTGGGCTCAACACAAAAGAGCCAACAGCAGCACAGGTCTCGAGACAATATTCACAAGCACTCACACACTCACTATTTACTCCTCATGAGTAATGTCACAAAGTGGAGCCTGGACTCTTCACAAGCAAAATAAGGACTCTGCCACTCCTTACCTGAGATCTACAAACTGCCTCCCAATTCCAAACCCTGTTCCGACTCCTGTTGTCTTGTTAGGTCTGTCTCTCTAGAGCATGGGTGTCAAACTCGCGATGTCATGCGTATCGCGACTTTTTCCCCATTGCCGGCAATGGGGTAGGTGCAGTTTTGGCATGACGCATCCGGTCCTCGGGCCGGCAGTTTGACACCCCTGCTCTAGAGAAAATATCATTTTCTGGCTGTTTACTCATACAAACTCAGCTGTTTCAGGAAAAGCTTTTATAGGCAACTTTGCTATGCTAACATTGGGGAGAGGGCTTAAAGAGAAGGGCCAAAAGCAGCCCAGGTGCTGGCAATTATTTGAGAGTGGTCTGCTCTCTCACAGTATGATACAAATATAATTATGGCTTCTTTCTTAGATGAGTAAAAGATAGAAGATATGCCAACACTGGAGGTGATTGAAAGTTTTGTTTGCAATATCTGTGATGTGATTTGTTTTGGATAAATTTTGCAGAGTGAATTTTGCATTTTGTGTTTAGAAACTTCCAGGGGAAAACCTGGTTGAGGCAAAGAGTGCTAGCCTGGCAGTTAAAGGATTGTTTTGCAAAGATATTCTTAGGTTACATTGCTGTCATGGTTCCGATAGATGAAAACCATCAAAAGAACTTCAAGGCAAGAATTCTTCCTTAAAGAACATTTTATTCAGGAAACAAAGTATCGGCACTACATAGCTGAACCCAAAACTAAAATCCCTTCCCCCAGATACAAAGTAACAAATTGCAATTCCCACTCTCAATAAGCAGTCATAAATCACATTCTCCAATTAGCCTGAAACACCCTCATCCCACCAAACTCTTATCAGTTCATCCTTGATTTCCCACAGAGCAGCATTATTATTATGGCTAGCTGAGCTCAAGCAATCATCCCAACCCCCCTTCTGCATCTGCTTTCTAAATAGAAGAAAAAACATGTTAAAAGCAAAGCGGAAATGGCTGCAATTTTCATCAGTTGTCAGAGCGGGAACATCCAATGTTTACAGAGTTGACCATTGCAGTATCCCATTTGAAAAATAAAAAAAATACTTGAAGTCAGTTTTGGCAATAGTAGACGTTTTTAAGGGGTGTGTGTGAAAAAAGTCAAGATGGCGGCTGCAATTTCATTCCATTTTCATATGCATGTCAATATTGTGATGTAAGGAAAAAGGAAGCAGGATTTCACATAGAAATCCTACTTTCTTTTTACTTACATCACAATATTGACATGCATATCAAGTGGCGTGCAAAGCCGCCATCTTGGTTTTTTAAACCACCGCCTGAGTACTATTCAGTGATTATTAAACCAATAGATTAATAATCAATACTGGCAGCAAAACAATTACAACACAGAATCTCTCATAAAACTCACTGGAGAACACAGTAATTCAGAAGTAATATTAACATTCATTCTCCAAAATCTTTGCAGAAGGGCAATGTTTCAACTGCCCAGGATGTAACAGAGGAAAGGCTTATTTCCCAGACCTTGTTTCACCAACATAACAACAACAGTAATAATAGTAATAGTAATAATAATAAAATAATCCAAGTTTAAAAGACAAGATGTACCATCTGAAATATCCATTTTCTAAGAGATATAGGGACTTTGCCATGACTCATTTTTCTACTTTTTCCTCATTTAATTTGTTGATGTTATTGAAAACTTCCATTGGCAAAGAAAGACCGCCCTCTGATATATATTGAAACCTACATATTAAATTGTGGGAGCTGGTTTCTCTGCAATTTAGCAGTGGTCAGTTTGGAAGCAAGTAAATAGTAATTCGTGCAGTACAATCTTGAAAAAATTACTTTTGCTGCAGTGCATGCTATGGCCAAGTAGGAGGAAGAAATGGGCCATTGGAAACTTTCAAAGTTTTTGGAGATTTTGGGAAGATAATGATCAGAAACATATTTCCAAACCATATAAGAAGTATTTACAGATTTAAACAAAAAAGATTTTGGAATGATTTTTATGATTCCCAGACGTAAATAAATTTGGTGGAGAATTCAAATAACCAGTTCCTACAAGGTAGGCTAAGAATATTTCTGAGCCAGAAGCATTCCGAAAGAAAGAGTAAGAAAAAAGAAAGACTAGAAAGACTCTTACTTGGCTACAGAAAATGGAAATGTTTATTTCTGCAAAATGGTGCTTATAAAATATTGATGGATACATGTACAAACCTTTCCACCGTATTCAGTAAACAACTGCTCATAAATAGTAAGTAGGCATTCAGATGCCAGCAGATGGGCCAGCTTCTGTTTAATTAGGACTTCATTGAAGCATACAGTTTGGTGGGGCTGCCTAAACTTACATATATTATAATTTCTCAGGAGAACCTGTCTATATGTCTTTTCTTTTTAAAAAGATATTTCAGCTGCATTATACCTTTGACAAATAGCAGTGCATTTCCTCCCCAATCCTTTATTATATATTTTAAAAGAAAAGAAGTAGCTCAAAGAAAAAAATAGATATCAAAATATAGGCTAATAAATACGTCTGAAATATAATAAAACTAATATATGAAATATCATAAAACTAATATATTCCAATACATCATTATATTATGGCAATATTATGAAATATATTATTTTTTATTCAGAATCCACATATTTCTCTTTAGCTTTAAACTGAAAAATCACTTGGTTAACATCCTTCAACTTATTAAAAGAAAACTATAGTAAAATGCATCCCACTAATACTATAAATTATACAAAAATTAAAATATCTCTAAAATCAAAATTTGAATGTAGCACAACTCCATGTAAGATATTGTAATCCAAAAATACTTCCAATAAGAATTAAATCCTGCAGATTTATTAAAACACAATGTTTTTTGGACATTGAAGTATACTTCCATAATTTAATTAGCTATTATTCCAAAGAAGGAATCAAAAGATTTTTTCCAATGAAAGTCTTAGAAATCTTTGCAGCTATTAACATACAATTCAAATTCAGTACATTTTAAAGGGATGTATGGTTGGTAAAATTTAATAAAAATATATCTGGTTGTAGTGGGATTGCATGTTTCAAAATTTGCTTCATTTTACATAAGGGTATCATTTTCAATATTGTTGGACTTTACAGCAGCCCCCCCCCCCCAACCTGCGGGCCATGGAACAGGCTGGCCAGGGTGCACACGTGTGTGTGCACACTCATCCCCACTTGCGCTAGAGCCACTGCTGTGGCAAAAATGGGGCACAGCGTGGCAAAAATGGGGCCGTGCTAGCAAGTGTCATATGGGCACTAGCACCACACCTTTTGCGTCACATGTGCTCCTGGCCCCATTTTCGTGTGTGCACGTGCACGTGCGTAAAATGCTTCCTCCTCCCTTTCCCTCTGGTCTGCTAACCGAGAAAGATTGGAGACCTTTGCTTTACAGCGTTGCCACCAAATGAAACTTTGTTTGGGGAAAATGATTATTCATTTCGCAGTCATGACTGGAATGATATACCAATGATAAAAGCTCATATATACTATATCTATTCTCTTTGAGTATAATCTTCAAGATAAACCTGATATTCTTCCATGAAATTCCCACTGTTGCATCAACAGAACTACATTTCTGTTCTGCGTGTATTTTATCATACAATCTAGCTTGTTCAAATTCTAATCATACTTGATTAATAATTTATATATCATGCCTAACAAATTATTGGTACTGTGCTACATCTTTTGAGATTATCAAATTCAGTTAAACCTCTGATTGAATTTCTGAAATTCTTTTCCTGGGTATCTGAAGTTAATGAAACCATTTAAATGTAGAGGAGTACTGATGTCAGCCCTATTAGATAGACTAAATCAGACAGCAGCTCCACAGGAAAATCTGTTCTGAAATCTATGTAAAACAACTAGAAATCCGTTTCAAACAGTTTACAGTTTGAAGTTGTCAAGCCATCTCATTCTCTTGAGTCCTGCAAATTTTTGAATTTAATTCTTGGCCTTTCGTTGGAATCAATATAATTATTTGTTTTCTGTGTCAGATGTGTAATAACTTATTCTAAATACTGGAATCATTTAAAAAAGAAACCTTAGTTTGCAATAGTGGTGAATATCTGTAGCTCGAATGTAGGATGAAGGTGAAGGTTTGTTCTCCGAGCTAGTGGGTTGGTTTCTAAATGTTTCATTACAGGCTAGGTAACATCCTCAGCAAAGTTTAGGGGATGTCAGTGTTCTTCTGTTTATAAGGGCTTCAGGTGTGGGTGTGTCGTGAGGGTCTGTAATGGGTCTTGTGAAGGGTCAGGTCTGAGTCATCAGTGAGTCTTGTGATGGGTCTTGTAATGGGGAGGTTACATCAGGCCAGGGTCATTGGGACGTGAACTGGTGGCATGGGGGAACTTCTGTGGGCTGGTTGAGGGTCAGTACTGTCTCTGATTAGCTGTGCGGTTGATTTGGACTGTGAGGGGTTTGTAGGCTGCTTATAGGTCAGTGTGTTTCTTGATGGAATTGCTTGTGGAGTGCCAGGCTTCGATGAACTCACGAGTGTGGCGGGTAGTAGGGTGGCCAATGATTTTTGTGTTGCTCCAATCAAACTAGTGCTGTTTGGTGTTGGTGTGAGTAGACCAATTAGATGCAATTTTCTCCATGTAGAAATGTAGAAATGTCTGCTGATTTTTTCCTCCAGGTTGGTAAGAATTATTCTTATATCTGTATTATTTTTGGTTTAAAACATTCTTATTTTGCCTTCTTAGCAGTCATGTTGCATTTATTGCTTGATAGACATATTGTGTTTTTTTATCCTGTTTGAGCTTTCTTTTTATTAATTTGGTAGCCTGACCCTGAATCCTACTGTCTGCATTCCATCAACAATGTTAAAGGTTCTCTGGGCTGAGTATTTGGGAATACAATATCATCAGCAAGTAATTTCAGTTAATGTTCTTGTATAATTGATTTAACTCCTCAAATTCTATTTTGTTGAATTGCCAATGGTTCTAGCGTTAGAAATAAAAAAGGGGAAAAAGGAACAAGGAATGAATTATTTCTATTTGTTTCAAACCAATCAGTCATATGTATTTTTATTTTTTTATGGCTTTCTTTCTGTTGGATGATAGGCCTCCCATATGATGGCTAGGGAAATCTCGGAAGTCAGATGAGTCTAGAAGATACTTTTTAATTCCTGGTGACCCTTCAATTTTATGTGTCCCCTTGTAGTACTTACAGTTTATCAAGTTATCACCTGTTGAATCTGGGAATTTCTCCATTTAATCTTAGAATTATTGCATTACAAGTGTGATGACTTCTTTTCAAATGAAAAGGTAGGAAGATGGTTATAACTGTGAGGAGAAGGGAAGTTTGGCTGGTCAATACAAAGATAGAAAAAAGCATTATTTCTAATTTTGTAAAGGTGTGAAATCCTGGTCTTAACAAAATGTTATACTGTATTCAATCAATCTAGAAGTAAATGTGCAAAGAAAACCGTGAGTCTCTGTTGTATTGCTACTCGATTTATTTTATTGAGTTTCTTGGCTGATTTGCCAGTGAGTTAGGTTTTCTTCTGCAAAATCTTTTGTGAACAATTGTCAAAGAGCAACACAAAAAGTTATCAGTTAAACTATGGTAATGTGGTGAGTTTATTAACTGTACCTGTGCCCCAATGACAGTAGGATCAACCAACACAGGAAGTTCTTGATTGAAGGAAAGCACTTGTTAAGTAATATGACAGCTGATTAAGTCATCTTAGAGAGGTCAGTCTGATAGGTCTTTTTTTTAAACTGAAAAGTTACATTTTGTCACTTGTTTTAGGATTTTTTAGTTTTTTCTTACTTCTAATGCAGTGTTTATTAAAAGATTACAAGAGTTCTTCCTTGCATCTAGTTTTCTGTCATAATATGGGAATTATTAAAGACAATGAAGAGAAAGTACAAACTATACTGCAACAATCTAAAATAAAGTTAGCAATTTTTGCTATTTCATCCTCTACAGCAGATTAATAGTGAATGATTAATGATGGAAGAACAAAATTTCTCAAACTTTTATTAAATATGTATTGACTCTAAATAAGTAGAAGAAAAACATTCAATTATATTCTGAGTGAATTTGCATACATGATCAACCATTTATACTAGACTTTCGAAGAACATCTAGAAAGAAGAAGTGCCCTTTAAATGTTTTGAATTACAACTTTTATGGTGCCTTACCTAACTCACTGAGAATTATTGGATATATTCACCCAACATGCTTACCCTTGGCTAAAAAACACAGTTGTTGTATTCACATAACATTGTTATATCCAAACAAAATGTATGGTGGCTTATCTAACATGCATCTAATGTGCTAGGGCAATTTTTGATTTTCGCATAACATATTGAACCATTATTTGTTTTGCATAGTTCAAAACTTGCCATATGCATCCAGGATGCAGAGTATGTGGGTGGAGACCCTTCTGAAAGAATCCAGTTATGTTCCAATAATTCATTACTAGAAGATCTGCTTTAATCTGTGTGATTTTCAGTGGTTTGATTGTGAAAGTGATAAAGTGATTTGTTCAAGATTTTGGGAAACAATTGGAAGAAAGACTCTCTGCCTTCTTTAGAAGAATGGGTATTTAAGGTTTCTAATTTAGCAGAAATGGCTAAAATTTCTGCTTATTTAAAGGATCATTCACAAGAGAGATAGGTTATTGTATGGAGAAGATGGATAGAATATGTTCAGAAGAAATATGGAACTACAAAATTTCATTTATTTTATGAGTAATGGATTTGTTTATAAAATTATGATGTTAAAGTTTGAAGAGAGTTAAGGGTTAGTATGATTTTGGCTGTTGTATAATTAGTAAACTTAAGTAGATTATGTTTAATATGTTTGTATAACCCTGTACTTGGCTATGGGAAGGTGGGGGGAGGGGGGAAGGGGGTGGGGGGAGGATGGGTTGGAGATTAAATAGGTCAGATAAGTAGAAATAGTTGTTTTTTTTTGTATATAATATTGATGTTTTTAACTTGGAGAGAGGAATTGCTCGGGCATTTCCTCTGGACTGCATCTGGAGTGAGAAGATAGGAGGAAGGGGAGAAGTAAGTAGGAAGGTTGAGGAGAAGGAGGAGAGGGGGAGAGTGAGGAAGAAGAGGGAAAGAGGGAAGTGAGAGAAGAGGTTAGAGAGTGGATGCGGTTTGGGGGGAAATGGGTGAGCAATACCGAAAGTTGTGTGTATAAATTTACTTTATTCTTTGTCTGAAGTATTTTTTATGAATGTAATGAAAAATTGAAAATAAAAAATCTTTTACAAAAAAAAAAAAGAATTTGGGAAACACTATAAGAAACAAGGATTTTTCCATGTTGAGATCTTGTAAGTCAACATAGCTTTGTGGAAAGAGGAACAGAATAATAACGAGTGCACAGAAAAAGTATGGAATTGTTTTATGATATTAAAAGCTTAGAATGAGCTTTGATTGGCAGATGATGCTAAGAACAATGATAAAAAGCCCTTCTCTTAGAATGATGCGAAATAAAAAGAAAAGAATCAATGTAATACAGATACTCCCTTATTTACAACAGTTCACTCAGTGACCATTTAAAGTTACAACAGCACTGAAAAAAGTGACTTATGATCATTTTTCACACTTGTGACTGTTGCAGCCTCCCCACAGTCACCTGATTTATATTTGGATGCTTGACAACTAAATCACATTTATAATGGCTGCAGTGTCCCAAGATCATGTGATCCCTTTTTGTAGCCTCCTGACAAGCAAAGTCAATGGGGAAGCCAGATTCACTTAACAACCGTGTTCCCAACTTAACAACTGCAGTGATGCACTTAACAAAGGTGACAAGAAAGGTCGTAAAATAGGGCAAAATTCACTTAACAAGTTTTTCACTTGACAACATAAATTTGGGGCTCATTTGTGGTCGTATGTTGAGGACTACCTGTACTTGCTCATTGAAGATATCAATGCTAACAGATAACCAGGAAAGGGAAGAGATGCTCAAGTTCTATCATAGCTCTGTTGCAGCAAGAATGCATTTGTGAAGATCAGAATTGGAAGCTAAGAATTGACAGAAATATGGATTTACTCTCTAAGGATCTGATAATTTGGTTGAAATTTTATTAAGCTCTTTAAGAATTCCTGGAATTTTTATGTGAAATTCTTTATTCTTAAATTAAATACGAGAAAACTGAAGCAGATTAAATAAAAGTGAATGTGTGTGCGTGGGGGAAGCATGCCTGGGAAGATTCTTGAGTAAAGCAATATGTAAGTACCTTGAAAAACCCTAAGCCTAAATTTCCCAAGGACAAGGTTTTTTTTCAGACAAACCTTATCTTAAATGACTAGACATATTTTGAGTTTTGTAAAAGATTTGGCAAAGTACCAATGGAAGAGAAAGACTTGGCAAAATATTCCAGTTAAATATTAGGAAAAAATTCATAACAGTTAAAGGAGTTTGTCTATGGAACCAACTAGCTAGAAAGATGGTGGGCTTCCTTTCCCTGGAGGTGTTGAAATACAGTTGGACAGAAATCAGTGGGGAACACATGCTTTTCTTTGACTGCATAGAGGGAGTACTATAGGGTTTCAGACTTGTTCTAAATGGCCTCTTTCATCACTGTGAGTTTTGACAAAGGACAAGGAATCAGTACAAAAGAAAGAAAATAAATGACTACATAGGTAGCCTACTTCGGTATATTTAATTGTTTTTCCAATAAATATCATATATTGTTTTGACTTACTTGTTATATCAAGAAAAGTCTGGCTGTTGTATAGAATAATTTTATGTCCTAAGTTATCAGAGTTGCAGAAATGGATCCTGGGGTTATAATTTCTAATGTCATGCTTTGGCAGTGCAATCAATATTTCTGTTATCATCTATCCATGGTAAACAGAGGAATGATATGTGAATACAGACTCTAACTACCTAGATTAGCAGTTGGCTGTAACAGGGTGGATAGAGTGCATGTTTGTTGTAATCATTGCTGTGATTTCTAAATATATTATTTCTTGTAACTTTCTGACTGATCATAGGGTGTTTCTTGAGTATTAAAACATTTTTTAAATACAAACAGGTACATTCTGGGACTAACAATACAATATGTCTATCTAAAGGAAGTAGGAATATTTTAAATATTTTGTACTAAAATATTTTGTTCTGTATGCCTGTTCTTTTAAAGAGGCAACATGTGGGCCTGCTATACTGTTGGGCAATATAAGGTAGACACTTCAGCCCCTTCCTGACCTGTCTCTTAACTATTCCAATCTTCCAGTCAGTTTGTTGGCTGCAGCTCTAAGCAGCCCATCCCTTTGATTGAGTCACTTCTGTTTTACATACCACAAATGTACCATTGAAAGAACATCCATACCACTTCTGAGTTAGACATCGTGGCGTAATGGGCACAGGAAAACAGGGCTCAATTTTCCATGTCCAATTTTGCTCTGCTGGGAACTCTAAAAAGGGTCTAAAGTTGCCCTGGAGAGGTGACAAAGAAGAAGGGGACCCTCGTTGATCGTGGAGGGGCAGCAGCCCTTCTGTTTGATTCGAGGACGCCCTTCAAACTGGTAGAAGAAAGATTGGCCACATTTATGTGGCCAGCCAGAAGCCACCAACAAATCAAGATAAGCACTAACTAGCAACTTCTGAACAACACAGATGGAACTGGGTTGTTTATAACTTTAAAACCTTTTCCTGGAAAAAAGAACTCCCAAAGCAAAGAATCCCCCAGATGATAGAGAGAAGGAGAATTTCCACCCTGTTCTCTCAGAAAAAGAGAAACAGCAAATAATTTGCTTTGGGGGGGAAATTAGAGAAAACTACAAGATTAATTTGAATTTAATATAGAGACATAGCTTTGACAAATTTGGGGACTAAAAGTATTTTTAAGACTTTATATTCGAAAAGATATTTGCAAAGTTGGTGAAATATGTTTGGATTTAAAAAGTGGAAGATGGATATTAACGACATGTAGTGGTGAACCTTGACATTACAATTTATTATGCTTAAAGAAAATTTGGCACAAAACCCAGACATAGATAAGGCTCTTTGTTGTTCCTGGAAACTTTCACTTTTGCAGAGTGCAACTGGGAAAAGGGGTGGGGGGGAACCTTGGTCTGTTTTATCTGTATGAAGGAGACAATAAACCATTCTAAATTGGCCGGCCTGGATTACAAATATTGACTGACTTTTAGTTTCAAGAATTATCAAGAAATATTAAGAAACAGTGGGAAAGTTGCTTCTGGGCTATTTCTCTTTGGAAGAAATATGGATAATCAACAAGAAAATGTAAATGGACTACAGAAGGAAATTCTTTTCATGTTGTAATCAATTCAAGAAATAATTGTTTTAAATTATGAAGAGACTAAAAATAATTTAAATAACATAAAAGAGCAACTCTCCAACTTAAACTTACAAGCAAAAAACATTCAGAAAATGGCTATAAAGAATGAACTAGAAATTGAGAAACCAGAGGAAAAAATAGAGGAAACTAGCATAAAGATAGAGGATTCGAATGAAGAAACCGACAGGTGCAGATAAATAAAAATTTGGAAGACAAAGATATAACATCAGAAATGGGAAAGACATTTTACTTTTCAAGACTTCAGATCATATTTGAGGACAAAGAAGAACAATTGATAGAATGGATGAAAGAGCTGTTAGGAAAAAATGTTGCAAATGGGAACAAGAAACTAAAAGAGAAACTAAAGGAGAAAGAAAATGGAGGCTGTTTAACAAATATAAATGGATTAAGCGTTTTTACAAAAACATTTTAATTAAATTATCTTTTTTATTCCAAATAATATATACAGAAACAGAGGAAGAAATACTTGGTGACTTAAATGTACTGATTTGCAAAGTCATTTGGCAAAGGAAGAAAGCTAGAGTAAGACTGAAGAAAATAGAGGTCCTGACTAATTAGATGAGGTATTATACCATCTAATGCAGTGGTTCTCAACCTTTCTAATGCCGCGACCCCATAATACAGTTCCCCATGTTGTGGTGACCCCCAACCACTTATATATCACCGGGTGCCAGGGGCATGGCCAAAGAAAAGGGGGAAAAAATGGCGGACAGCCTTGTTTGGCGACCCCCGTGAAATGGTCGTTCGACCCACAGGTTGAGAACCACTGATCTAATGGATGTTTGAATATGATTAAAAGAATAGACAATTGTTAGAAATAAAGAGACCATTATAAAATAGAAGGATGTGATTTGTAACTAGGATAACACAATTTTCTATAAGATGGGAAATATGAAAATACTAAGAGGGTCAGTATAAGGGAAGCTTTTAGTTACCCAAATGTAATTAATTATGAGAAAAATGATAATTGATAAAGTTATTTTGAATATTGATGGGAAATTAAAATTGAAAAAAAAAGAAAACAGGATACGGATTGAATAAGGGAACTCTGATTGCAAATAAATTTGAGATATGTTTTGGCTAGAGAAGATATTATTGACACTGTATAACATTAGAAACATGTGATGAAGATGTTTATATTTAATTGTATAGGTATTAATAGCAGTAAGAATTATACTAGCATAGTGGGGAAAAATGTTTATTATTGGAAGAAGAGAGGATCATGGAAATACTGGATGTGTTATATTGGGTATGAGTGAAAGTTAATATATACCACTGAATGATAAAGGAACCCAGAAACTGAGTTGTTTATTAAGTACTTATGATTGTAAAACTTGAAATTAATAAAATATTTACAAAAAAACCCATCCATACCGAGCAAGTTGACAGAGAGGCAGGCAGCTTGTGTAATGTACTCCAGCAACATGACATATAGCATGGGCATGAATTGCTTTGTTTCATGTGATGCATGCTGGTGCCATTATGACTGCATTGCAGCAGAACAAATGAAGCAATGGGTGAGCAGTACTGTGTGCTAGAAGACAGTCCTGTTTATGTCTTTGGCTTGCTTGCTTCCCTTAAACTAGCCATCTTCTTTCACATGGCATTTTCAACAGTGAAGTAAAGGGGCATCATCATACCCTGCACTTTAAGCAGCAGAATTGCACTTGTATGCATGCCTAATGCACTGCACTCTAACCTGAAGCTGCATTCTACGCTCACCCGTCCTGCAAGTGCCTGATTGTATACATTCCAGAGAAGCTTTTGCTTCACTGCTGCAGTTCCATTCCAGTTTGTTTTTCATTTGCTACCCTCTCCAATCATCCCTTTCAGCTCAGTTGTCTAAGCAAATGCCTTACATTTGTGTTTATGATCTTGTGTTACCCTTGTGTTATGATCTCTTTTGTATTGTACATTTCTCTAATGAAATCGGACGCTATTTGAATTTGCCCAATTCCCTTAGATTCTCAGGCCAGTTTGTCTTTTTAGTTTCTGTGCCACTACATCAGATGGATCCCCGTAGCTTTATTTGTAAACCTGATCTGTAAACCTGATCAAAGAACAGTCTACTTTATCCTCTTGGCTGTTAATGAAGGCACTGAGTAAAAACTCTACCAAGCAAGCAACTCCCTCTAATTCTTATCTTCTTGTGCTGTGAAGCTATATAGGTAAGATCTGCGAGGGATATTAACCAGACAATGTCTAGGATACTGAGGAATTTATTTTCATAATTCTAAGTTCAGGCTCAGCTGGAGGTTGCTATACTTGCCATAATTGCATGGTATTTGGTGAGCTGAACTTCAAACTCTTTGACAACTACACCTTTCTTCATTTTATGTAAACATCTAAATATGTTGACTCCAGATTGGGTTTGCATAGTATGCAGTTCATCCGTATTTGTTCAGTTTTGGTTAAGTATTATTAAATATTTAATAATATTTAAACCTAATTTACTATCTGTGAATCCAGTCGATATATTGTGCTCACCTGTGTGTATCTGCCACATCCTAATATCCTTTGTAGATGCCTTTCTCTGGATATATCTGTCTAAGTATGTAGGTGAGGTGAATAGAGGTGGTTGACCTAGTAAATTCAGAATGAGCAATCTAGTTGCAAGAGAAACATTTGGAATAATCTTAAATATGGTTATCAGGGTTGGGTAGAAAATGATCAGATATATTTACTGACCCAGTCAAAATCCTGCCAGGTAGTTCTGGTTGTTTTGCAAAGGAGAGTAGTGTTGTTGTTGTTTTTAGCCTAGCAAGTCTGGTGTGCGTGCGTTATAAGGTTTTCACCTATTGCCTATGATGGGGAATAGCAATCAGGCTTGAATTGGGTATTCCTGGAGGAATAGAATTGCATCATCACTATTCTGGGAGTTGAAGTTCACACATTTTAAAGTTGTTAAGGTTGAGAAACATTGATATAGATATATAGATGCCTTGAGGGGCTGGGAACATATTCTCTTGATTTGAGCAAGGTTTCTGAGTAAACCTGTATAGAATTGCACCATCGAGCTAAGTAGGTATTTTATAATGAAATTCTAAACAGGTTTATTCAGAAATAAATCCCACTGCATATAGTTGCTTCACTTCCTATTAAGTGGGTATAGGATTCTGACACAGTAGGATAATTCTTTATATGCTGTATATGAAAAGTAAATCTCATTTAGTTCAATGGAATTTAGTTCAGTGACAGAAGAACTGAACAAAGCACACCAGATGCAATGTCTAAAGCATTATTAGAATCTCAACAGGATCTTAATATTCTGCCATCCTTCCTTGCTTTTTTCAGATCAGATACAGTAATTCCTTGCTCATTCTTCCTTTTGCTCTGATACTGTATGTTTTTCCCCCTAACATGAAGTTACATCATTTTTCTGAATGTGTACTTTTTAAATAAAAAAATCAGTGTATTGTATTTAGTGTACTTGGTGTATTATATTTATTCTCTACGGAAGCTCTTGTGGGAATGTTGTCTTTTCTCTGTGGAATTCTGGAATGATAGCTGATGGTCTGAGAAAATACCATACCCTTTCCTGTGTCCCCCCCAAAACTCCCCAGCAACCAGGAAATTACCAATATTGAGTTCAATTATATTTACTTTTTGCCCAGTGTTGTTACTGATTGACCGCTACATTCCAGGTTTTCCCAGCCCTATTTGGGAATTGTACCTGCTTCAGTGGGTCCTTTTATTTATTTTTTAAAATAAAATAAATGGAAATAAGCCTTGAAGATATCAGATGGAGAATGGTAAACTAAATGTATTAATATGAATCAAATGGATGTCATAAAGCTATAAGAAATGTCAAAATGGCAACTAGCTAATTGTATCTGGGTCAGTTCATTCATTGTACCATGTAGGTATATCATTTATTTTATCTGAGATTCACTGGCTCATTATCTTCAAACAGTCATTCTGTCAGTTATCTGTTACCAATTATTTTCCTTACTCTTATGAAGATGATGAATTGCATATTAACCCCTGAATCTTGTGATTACTGGCTCTTCAAGGTCAGGAGAAAGATGAAGAGATCCTGTTTCTATTTGCAAATGCTGTCTTGTCCATTTCTCACTCTTTTGGGTAATTCTAGAAGATTTGCAACATGGTAGCTTTGGATGTGACTGCTATATGTAACTACAGTGCTCTGTTCCCTCAAAAGGAAGAACTGATTGGTACAGCAGTTATAGATTTTTCTTTAGCAGAATATCACAGGGACACGTCCTGAATTGGTCTTAATTTTTAAGAGCAATAATAGAACAAAGCAGGCAGCATGGCTGCACCTTTCCCCCCCTTTTCCTTCCACAGTGGAATTGCAACCACCTAAGTAAGAGCCCTGGTGCCTCAGTGGTTAAATGCAGCATTGCAGGCAAACTCTGCCCACAGTCTGGAGTTTAATCCTGATGGGGCTCAAGGCTGGCTCAGCCTTCCATCCTTCCAAGGTTGGTAAAATGAAGACCCAAATTGTTGGGGGCAATATGTAAATAATGCTTCTTCATTGTAAACCTGCCCCAAGAGTGCTGTAAAGCACTATGGAGTGGCATATAAGCCTAAATGCTACTTCTATTTCTAAGTCACTACATATACCACAATCCTTCCTAAACAAGTCAATCTGCTCTCATTCTCTCTCTTCCCTCCACCCCAAAGCAGCAAAGATTTGCAACAGTGCTTACTCTATCTTTCCCTATCCCTTTCCATATTTAATGGCTGAAAGCTCTTTCGCAAGATAATAAAAGCTCCATTACTCCGGGATGTACAACACAAGATGTTCTTTAAGAAGAAGAGAAATGATAAAAATTAAGAACCGGTCCTGATGAACTGAATGGGCTAAATCAATGTTTCTCAACCTTGTCAACTTAAAGATGTGTGGACTTCAACTCCCAGAATTCCCCAGCCAGTCTCTTAAAGTTGCTGAGGATGAAAAACACTGGGCTAGATAATTCCCTTGAGCCAGCACTATGAAGGGCTGTACTTTGTTGTATTGTGCCATGTTCCAGTTTCTGCAGTCTGTAATTGCAACTTTGTCAGAATGCTGGGATAAAGCTACATATTTTGTGAACTGACTTCAGAAAGCCACATATGGAAAGACGTTTCAGAATTAAGGTTGTAGTTTCCAAATGAGGACAAGATAATGATGGTGTTGATGATAGACTAGTAGATATTCCTCCTCACCTCTTTTATACGTGACCCATCTCCTTAAAAATAAAAAATACGCAATTTCAGAAAAAGGTGGTAGGTTTTCAGATGAGCCTTGGCATGTTGGCATGATTATCAGTTTCTTGCAGGGCTCAGCATCTCTGCCTTCTTCTACTTCCCAGTGCAAACTATTGTGTGCCAATGAGCTACTCAAATGATAGCAATGCATAACAAAAGTTCTTAAATAATCATGCTCTCTGGGAGCCTATTAGAAAGTAGCATTGCTTTGAAAAGGTTTGCCATTTATTTTGTTAGCCCGTAAACATAAGAAGTGTGTGCAGAAAAGCATTATTAATAAAATGCAGTATATCACCATAAAACATTGCATATGTATTGTATAAAGCTAGACAATATATATGCCTATGTGTGTGAAGTAATAATTTTGGGGATTGTTCTGGATGACTTCTTGCCTTAAGACCAAAAGAGTTCATAGATACTGTTTCAGACTGTTTAATACAGGGGTCCCCAACCCCCAGTCCGTAGGCCGGTACCGGGCCATGGCATACCAGCAATTGGTCCGCACAAACAAGCAAAGCCCCATCCATGGGATGCAGATAGCACATAAAACCACGCAGTCTGAGGTCTGTGGAAAAACCTCTCTCCACGGAACTGGTCCCTGATGCCCAAAAAGTTGAGGACCTCTGGTTTAATACATTTAGCTATAGCTACTATGGATTAAATATATGTTTTTATCAAAGCTTAAGCATTGTATGAATACATTTATGTGATACATTGTCTATCTCACCTTTTACTCCCATTTACAGTACTTCTCTGTTTTCCAAAAACTTCTATATCCTTTCTCTCTCCCCTGGCGAGTTTTATCTGCATTTGCTTGCATTCTTGAGACTAGAGCATTGCTAGAGATTCGAAAGATTGAAAACATGTACATGTATGCACATTTAGTTGAATTTTCAGCTGGGAAAAACAGCTTTGCCATCAGGACTTCCAAAGCTTTCTTTTTCACAATTGTCTTCATCACACATGCTGTTATGTTATTTTATTCCTTTATTTGCTGTATAAACAAGACTGTAGAAGTGATTGCATTTAAGACCTTGGAAAACCAAGTTGCAGCTCTGCTATGCAACATTTGACTTAGTACTTCGCAAGTTGCAGATTTAAAGTGTGACATTCCTTTTCAGCACACTTCCCTGCCATAACACTAATTAAGTTTTTGCTGAATGGCACACACCGTGTTATTTTAGTAGTTCTGTATGAATCATACGATTGTGGAACTCTTAACCTTTTACCACCTTCTTATTCATGGGATCTACTATTTTTGAACACCTATTACAATCTGTGGATTTATTTATCTTAAGGAATTCATTTCCTTTCCTGTTCTACACTTAACAAAGACAGCATTATCAGATTAGAATGGAAGGAAATGAGGGTATGCTAGTCTCTTCCATACCAAGCTAGAAAAGCCTTTTGCCTCCGTTTATCAAGTTGTGTGCACATTAACAATATTAATATGAGCATCGCTAGTCTGTTTATAATATGAGAATCATTCCTGAGAGGATAGTATTAGTACAGCATGGTTTCTCATTTTATCTTGCAATATTTTCTTTAAAATCATATCAAAATCCCAGTGCATGTTGAAGTTGGCTATTATTGCAAAGTAGCAATCTCTTTGTAATTCTGCTGTCTGAACATGAACAAGTAGAAAGAGATCATTGGTACTTTAGACATTGACTAATGTCTTTGCAGATTTAAACAAAACTATACTAAAAATCAATGTATCCACCAAGTTTATTAAACTAACCACAGTTGTCTCCTGTTTTTAAAGTATTCTTGGACTTTACTAGTAAGTTCAATATTTATACAAAAGAGGCACAGCTATAAGTTAAAACTGTTCCCCTTCACCAAGGCAATATTAAATAAATAATTTGCATTTGTATGAGACTGAACTTTTTCTCAGGCCAGCGCAAGTTGCCCAAATGTATTTTTGAATAAGGAGGGGAACTGCCTCATTGATGTTATTAATTAATTAATGTTAGGTTGCTGGATTTTGTTTCTTTTCTTCTTTTTCTATTTGTTTTATTTTATTCAGAAAGTTAAAATACAAATTCCAAAAACAATAGACAAAACATTTAAAAATGTACATTAAAAAGGACAAAAGTCTATAGATTTAATACTATATAGATATATATAGCTGTCCATCTCACACAAAAAACTTACTCTGGGCAGCTTACAAGCAGAATAACAATTAAAACCATATTTATTACAACATAAAAAACACATGAGACATAAATAACAACAAAAATGAAAAAATAAAATAAAATAAAAATGTAACAGAACCCCAATATAGTGTGAGGACAACCATCATTTAGCCTCATTCATCTACTTTGCAGGCTTTCCAGGTGATCTCCAGAAATGATGGAAGAGATTTTCAAGGATTTTTGGAAGGCTAAAACAGATGGGGCTAATCTTCCCTCAGGGTAATGGCTGATATAGAGGGTGGAGTTTACAGGAGAAAAGGTGTGTCTCCTGGGTCCCTCCTTAGCAGATAAGACCTGGAGCATACTTTTCTCCAGCACTGGAGATGGATAATCCACGCAGTGGGTTGAGACTGTATTCCTGGCCAATCAGATCAGTCAGCCAAAGTTGCCACGCCCCGTCTTGGACCATGATCCTCCAGTCTTGACTGATCTCGCCATGAAGACACATCTAGAACTTTTGGCTCCTGGGCAGGTATAGTTCCTTTCCATTAGGGGGGGATTTTTTCTAGTAGCTGAAATTGCTTAGTTTAAAAGTTAATTAGAGATAATTTAATTCAATTTAATTGACCACTCAAAATTTCCTTGCTAAATTGTAAAACTCAGGAAGTCAGATTCCTACAGGGGAAACCTCCCCCACTTAAAAGGGGGAAATCCCTAACTCCCCTCCCTAACCAACCCCAGCCACCTTCCAACAGCCGGCAGCCGCCTTAAACAAACGGGGGGGAGGCTCGGGCAACCCCTCGCGTTTAAAACAAACAAACAAACAAAAAAAAGACAGAAAGGCAAGCAGTTAGCGAGGGAAGCGGAGGACAAAGGGGACGCATGCTGGGAGGGAGATTGATTAAGGGAAACAGCTGGCGTGCGAAGGAGCAGTCTTTTCACTCCAGGCTGCTCAGGATTTTTTAAACGAGGCGCCATTGTCTGCACAGCTGGAAGCACGCGCAGCTCTTTGTTACAACCGCACGTGGCATAGGCAGCCTTGTTAACACATGCGCAGTAGTTTCCTGGCAGCGGCGGCCATATTTTTTGTCCAAACAGGGGAGTTAAAGTTCCTTAAGGAAGCTAGGTTCAGCCGCTGGAGTGAATAATAGGCAAGCAGTACTGGGGTACTAAAGCATCTATTAGTCATTCAGAGACATTCAAATCAGACACATAGCTACTGATGCCAGGACTTGGTGTCTTCTACCTAAAGTAAATAAGAACCTTTCATAACTAACTGTGTTTAGTTGCCTTTGGCTCCTTCCAGACTTCGGGTCCCCCATTAGTGGCCCGTACGCCTCTGGATTTAGTGGTGGGTTCCAGGCATCCCCAGTCGCGTGCCTGTCCTTACCCACCATAGTCAAGCCGGGTTCCAGGCATTCCCATTAGCGTGCCTGTTCTTATCCGTGCACAGTGACTAACTCTGACAATTTGGCAGAGTCTGCTCCTGAGTTCCAGACGCCCCCAGTAGTGCGCCTGTCCTTACTCAAAGTTGGAGCTCTCCTACTACCTGGGTCCCCCCTATCGCGGCCCAGCGTTAGTGGAGAATGGAGGAAGCAATCATTCCCTCCACTGGAGCCCCGCCTTCATCCTCTGGAGCACCTGCTTCAGAGGATTCGGAATCCTCTGCAGCCCCTAGAAAGGCTGCAAGGAAGTCATCAAAGAAGGCTGACAAACAGGCAATCAGAAGACACCAAGCCCTAGAAAAAGAGTTCGACAGAGCCCAGAAAAGGGCCAGAATTGAAAATAGGCAGAATGGGGGAATAGGTTCTGATCTACCACTGGGTCTCCCTTCATCCCCACGGGCCATTTGGTCATTAGGGAGCTCATCACAGTCCCAAACAGAGGGTGGGATAGGCGAATTCTCATCGCTCTCCCGATCCCCCTCCCCACGGAGGTTACAGGAAACCCCGAGGACCATGCTAACCACAGCACCTGCAGGGTCCCAGGCAATGGTCACTCCTCCTGCATTGACGGGGGATCTGCTAGCTACCCTAATAGCACAGGCAGTGGACCGTGCATTTGAGGCCAGGGCTCAAACTTCAAAAGCCAAGTCTCTAGGACTTAGAACGAGGCATCGGGAGGAAACGGAGGACCATCAGGACCTCTCCTCCGTCTCAGACTCGTCGGTCTCTGAGGAAGCTTACCTGGACCAGCCAGGTACGTCACAAGGGATTCAAATGTCTGAGGAGGAGGAGGACACCTCACCTCAAGGGCCGTCCTTCAGCGGCCTGTTTAACCCTTCTCTTTTTGTTACTATTCTGCGCAAGGCTGAGGCCACAGCCCATCTGGGGCATGGGACACCAGCGGAGCCTGTCACAGTTGACACGGAGGCTGAGCCGACGTTCGCCGAAAAGGTAACCACTCAACACCGCATACCATGCCCGACCATGTTCCTAAACACAATTAGGAAACAATGGGCAGCGCCAACCTCCCTACCGCTTCCTAGCAATGCGGAGAGGAAGCTATTTAACGTAGCAAAGGAGCTAGAGGGAACATTGGAGGTGCCGGTGGTGGACGAACCCATAGGTCCCCTGATATCGGACACGGCCATATCAGGAGATTTTGCTGAGGCTCTTAAAGCCGAGGACCGAAAGAGTGAGTCCAACTACAGGAGAACGCACCAGGCAATAGCTTGGGCTACCAGGGCGTCTACCTCCGCGTCCTTTTTCACCAGAGCCACACTTTGTTGGCTCCGTGAGCTACAGGGCCGGGTTCCCATGGAAGATATACGCACTCATCAGGAACTCAGCAAAATGGTAGCGGCCACGGAATATGCGTCGGACGCAACACTTTTAGCGACCAAGTTTTCAGCCAAGGCAATGGCGGCAAACAACACGAGCAGGCGCATCCTCTGGCTAAAGAACTGGCAGGCGGATACCAAATCCAAGTGGAAATTGGCTTCGGCTCCGTACCAAGGGGCAAAGCTGTTTGGTGAGGCACTAACGCCATACCTGACAGAGAACAAGGACAAGCGCAAGGTCCTTAAACACATGCTTAAAAGGCAGGACAAGAGACCCGGCTCCTGGGGAAGGAAACAATCCTTTCGTACGGAAGCCAGGGTCAACTACTTTCAAAATTCCCAACCCTTCCAAGCTAGACAGGATAGGGAAAGACAGGGGGACAGACAGAACACAAGACATAGGCAAACACAGGGAAGACGGCCCTTTCGGGGGAACAACCGCCCCTTCCGCCGTACCAGATGACTCCCGCCCAGACCTTCCCATAGGGGGCAGACTAGCAGGGTTTGCTCCCCAGTGGGAAGAGACCACCACGGACGTATGGGTCAGGAACACCATACGTCATGGTCTATATCTAGAATTTCTCTCAAAGCCCCCGAACCGCTTCCGCCCGTGCCCCTGTCCCACAAACCCAACAAAGAGAAGGCTCATGAACGAGGCCGTTCAGCACCTTCTAAACATACGGGCCGTAGAGCCGGTGCCTATGAACCAGAGAGACCAGGGGTTTTATTCTATCCTCTTCGTGGTGCCAAAACCCTCGGGGGGTTAGAGAGCCGTTTTGGATTTGAAAAGGCTAAATTTCTACATAAAATACCGCAAATTCAAAATGCAGACACTACGCTCCATCCTTGGAAGCGTAAGGAAAGGGGATTTTCTGGCATCGATTGACCTCACGGAGGCATACTTGCACATCCCTATCTCTCTGGCTCACCGCCGCTTTCTACGGTTTGCCTACAGGGGGCACCATTTTCAATACAGGGCACTTCCATTCGGCCTGTCATCAGCGCCCAGGGTGTTCACCAAGATTCTGGCGGTTCTGGCAGCACAACTAAGAAACGTACCAGTCAGAGTCCAGTGCTACCTGGACGATATTCTAATCCAGTCATCGTCCGCCCAGCAGTCTCGGGCGGACCTAAAGTTAGTGATAAAAATGCTGCAGGACCACGGCTTCTCGGTGAACTTTCCAAAGAGCCATCTAACCCCAACTACGAGAATACTCCACCTGGGAGCGGTCATAGACACAAAGGAATGCAAGGTGTACCTATCACAGGAACGCCTCAGCAGCATAAAGAAAGCCGTAAAACAGGTAAGCCGCGGTCAGTCAGTGACGCTGGTCTGCCTCTCCCAGCTGCTAGGGAAGATGATATCGACCATAGCAATAGTTCCTTGGGCAAGGCTGCACTCAAGAGAACTGCAATGGTTCATGCTCCCGTTTCAGAGACAACAAATCAGTGCATCCCGGAAGAGGGTAGGCATACCTCTGAGAGTACGACACTCCCTCAGGTGGTGGCTATCTCCAGCTCTCCTCAGGGGGTCCCCCTTCAGGGAACCAGACAGAGTAGTAGTCACAACAGATGCGAGCTTATTCGGCTGGGGAGGCCACTTGGGGACCAAGTGGACACAGGGCCGCTGGTCAGCGGTGGATCTCCGACACAACATAAACTGGCTCGAGCTGCGGGCTATTCACCTAGCGTTAAGGCATTTTCACAGCAGCATAAAAGGCAGGCACGTACTGGTCCTGACGGACAACGTGACAGCCAAGGCCCACATAAACCGTCAGGGGGGCACACACTCTCGCTCGCTCTCGGCCGAGGCCCTCCTACTGGGGGCCTGGGCGGAACAAAATCTGGCCTCCATAAAGGCCGACCACATATCGGGGGAGGCAAACATCCAAGCAGATCTGTTGAGCAGATCAACAATAGATCACTCGGAGTGGCAACTACACCCGAGGATCTTCAGGGAGGTCTGTCACCGCTTCGGGCTTCCCCAGGTGGACCTTTTTGCCTCTCCTTCCAATGCCCACCTAACTCGCTTCTTCTCCCGATTCCCATCCAAGGGAGCAGAGCAGACGGACGCGTTACGGAGCCCATGGCCAAGGGGGCTCCTGTACGCGTTTCCACCCTTACCTCTCCTTCCGGCGGTAGTACGCAAGATTCTGCGGGAAAGGGCCGAGGTAATCCTTGTGGCCCCTTATTGGCCAAGGAGACCTTGGTTCGCAGACTTGAGGAGTCTCTCCCGCACGAATCCATGGCGGATTCCTCCGGAGAGGATCTCCCTCAAGCAGGGGGAGATCTCCCACCCAGAGCCACAATGGCTACAACTAGCCGTCTGGCTCTTGAACGGTCAATTTTAGCCAAGGGGGCTTGCTCACAGGGTGTAATTAGGGTCATACAGGCATCAAGGCGCCCCTCCACGAACCGTATCTACGAGGCCACGTGGAGAAGCTTCCAATCATGGTGCTCTAAACAGGAATTGTTACTCGAAGGGATCACAATTCCCAAGATCCTAGAATTTTTACTAGATGGCCTAGAGAGGGACCTCTCGCCAAACACACTGCGCAGGCAAATCGCCGCCCTCTCAACTATACTTTCTGCCAGCCCCGGTGAATCCTTGGGCAAGCATCCCTTAATACGATCCTTCCTCAAGGGGGCTGCAAACATCAGACCGCCAACCGTGCATAGGTATCCATCGTGGGAACTACCACAAGTACTACAAGCTCTTACCAGAGCGCCCTTCGAACCACTCAAAACATGTGACATTCGCTATCTGACCCATAAGGTAGCATTCTTGGTAGCCATCACGTCAGCTCGGCGGATATCCGAGTTAGCTTCTCTCTCAATGAGGAAGGACCTGTGCCATTTTCACAGGGACAAGGTGCTAGACCAAAGTTGCACACGGGACCAGTCTATTCCCCAACCCAAGGGACAATAGGCTTTGGTATGTCCCACTGCGTGGATTATCCATCTCCAGTGCTGGAGAAGGGGCGTTGACTTACCTGAACGCCTTTTCTCAGCACGGAGATGGATAATCCACACCCACCCTTATAGACTAGAATAATAGGGTATATTTAGTGGAGCCAAAACGTCTTACTGTCAGTCAATGGCTGCGCTCGAGTCAAGACTGGAGGATCATGGTCCAAGACGGGGCGTGGCAACTTTGGCTGACTGATCTGATTGGCCAGGAATACAGTCTCAACCCACTGCGTGGATTATCCATCTCCGTGCTGAGAAAAGGCGTTCAGGTAAGTCAACGCCCCTTCTACTGGATCTGATGGGATGAGTAGATGTAAGTGAGAAAAGACAAAGTCCCTCAAATGAGGTCGTTCAATTTCACGTAGGGCTTTAAAGATAAAAAACAGCACTTTGAATTGCATCCAGAAGCAAACTCCTAGCCATTGTAGCTTGCTGAACAGATCCATAACATGTGCCATCCTAGAGGCACACATAACTGCTTTCACATTCTGCACCAGTTGAAGCTTCTGGATGCTCTTGAAGTGCAGCCTCATCTTGAGAGGTGGGGTACAGGTGAGCAGGGCAAGAGTATCAGTGATTTAATAATAATAATAATAATAGTAGTAGTAAAGTTGGAAGGGACCTTGGAGGTCATCTAGTCCAACCCCCTGCTCGGGCAGGAAACCCTACACCATTTCGGACAAGTGGCTGTCCAGTCTCTTCTTAAAAACTTCCAGTGTTGGAGCATTTACTGCTTCTGGAGGCAAGCTGTTCCACTGATAAATTGTTCTCACTGTCAGGAAGTTTCTCCTTAGTTCTAGGTTGCTTCTCTCTTTGGTTCGTTTCCACCCGTTGCTTCTTGTCCTGCCTTCAGGTGCTTTGGAAAATAGCTTAATTTAGAGCCACCTGGTCCAAGAAGGGGTGCAACATGAGGGGGGGGGTCATGGTTACAGTATATTTGTAGCCTCTATTACCCATAGAATGTTAGCTATTATAAGGCTAGTCTGACATCTAGACTAAAATTTATATATGAGAGCTAATTGTTAATTAGATTGTATCACTTTCCATTCAGTAATCCTCTCCAATGGGACAAAAGGCAAAAAATGTTGCATTTAAGTCAGGAAAGCTGGGATAGATTTAGAAGTATCTTCTCTCTGATATAAAGTCATTTAAGGTCACTTTATATAATCTCTGAAGTTTTTGATTGCAGCTGAAAAAATTTTCTAGGGCTTGTAAGAGGAGATCCAGTGGGCTTGAAGTTACTTTCCAATGCAAACACAGAGCTGGACCTGTGGCCTCTAGGGTGCCGCCAAAGAAACCTTCAGAATAATGTCTGCTATAAAGGAACTAGCGAAGACCTTTTGCTCATATTGGTGGTAAGTGCAGCTGTAAAAAACTGATGACTGGGAGAGGGCAGAATTAGGAAGAAAGGATAAAGGCCCTTCTTTTCCACCGATGTTTTTCAATGTTTAGCAATACAACATGCCAGGTTAGTCCTATTATTATGCAAAATGAGACTGTTATCTCAGGCAGCAGATGCTAGGAGACAAGAAATGGTCAGAATTATGTGTGTAATATAAAAGTTGCTCTGTGCTGCTAGGCTGAACTCCTGTCCTTGGGTGTTTTGAAAAACTTTCTCAAAATAAAATTTAACTGCAGGTCTCTTTATCTTTTGTATATAAAATAGTCTTTTGCCGAGCGGCAACATGTCTTCCGCCAACCGTGGACAAGTCTACATTTAATTTCTTCAAGGCAATGCTTTAGCAGCTGCATGAGTAGGTCAGTTGGGAGCTTCTTCCCTTGAAGCCGATCTTAAGGCTAGCACAGTCCATAATGAAAGTCTTGAAAGCAAGAAGAGTTTGGGTTGAGAACTACCTCTGGGGTTTTGTTTGCTTTGTGCAGGAATAGGTAATTTCTGAAAGTTATCCAAAAGTGATTCCTCCCCAAAAGGTTCGTATTTACACTAATTCAGGAATACTCTGCAAATAAAGTCAGATGTGGCCCACTAAATTGCAGAATGCTCACTATAAAATCCCAAAGTTGCTTTCTCAAAAGGCAATTGGACTTCCTTTTTTTCCCTTAAAGATGTTTCACTTCTCATCCAAGAAGCTTCTTCAGTTCAATGCTTCTTGGATGAAAAGCGAAACATCTTCAAGGAAAAGCAAAGGAAGTCCAGTTGCTTCTTGGAAAAAGAACTTTTGGGACAATCATGACCTGGATGACTGAGAATCTCCATAGATATTCTCTAGATAAATTTTATTGATGGCTTCATTCATTCATTACAGGGCAAATTATAAATACATATATAGAAAATTAATATATAAGATTTTTCTTATATGGATGTTGAGTGTCAAACAAATATCTTTCTTTCTTTCTTTCTTTCTTTCTTTCTTTCTTTCTTTCTTTCTTTCTTTCTTTCTTTCTTTCTTTCTTTCTTTCTTTCTTCTCTCCTCCCCTCCCCTCCCCTCCCCTCCCCTCCTCTCTTTCACACAAACATGCTCACATACATACATACATATATACATATTATTTGTCCAAAAATTCAATTTTATTGTAATAATATATCCTTCCAAAACACTGTTACATTTATTAATAAATTGTGGCTTCCTCCTGAACATATTGTTTCCAGCTCATAAAAGGTTATTTTAAAACTGTTATATGGGAACAATGTTTCACAGATCCTTTTAGAGGTTTGTAATCTGATTGCTCATTAAATTTAATGTGCAATTTGGGTTATCAAATGTCTTTTGGGTGTTTTTGAAAACTGCCATCAATTATATTTACCTATAATACATTTCCATGTGAACAGTTAGTGTATTTGCCATATTTATGTAATTTAATATATTATAGGCAAGGATGTACCTGAGTCTTTGCAATAGTAAATACATACAAAAGGAGAAGACATATTTTATTCACAAATTCTTGTTTAGACTTGTGAAATACATGCCTTCCTCATACCTTTATTACAATAATTTGTTATATAACTAATAGGATTGTATATTTCTATTGCAGCTTTATTTACTCTAATCCTTTCCTCAAAATGTTACCTAGTATGGTGTGCATATGTGTGGATATTTTGTTTTGTTTAAGAATCTCCTTCCCAATTTTTCACAGAGGTTTGCAACCTTCAGCTTTATTTGAGGTCCTTCAAACAAATTATACATACATACTACTACTACTATTACTACTACTACTACTACTACTACTACTACTACTACTACTACTACTACTACTACTAATAATAAAGTTGGAAGGGACCTTGGAGGTCATCTAGTCCAACCCCATGCTCAGGCAGGAAACCCTACACCAGTGGTTCTCAACCTGTGGGTCGGGACCCCATTTGGGGTTGAACAACCATTTCACGGGGGTCGCCAAACAACGCAGTCCGCCATTTTTTCCCCTTTTCCTTAGCTGTGCTACTCCCTTTTATTCTATTGGTTTTTGAAAGCCAATAGAATAGACTCTCTTGAATAGAGTCTAATTCTACTGGCTTTCAAAAGCCAATAGGAATTGTCCAGGCTGTCTCTGCCCTGCTGAGCCCGCCAAAAGTCCCATTCTGCAAACGGTGCTGCAAGTTGTCTGCAGCGAAGGTGAGCTGTCTGGAAGTTTCCACCCCTCCCTGCTGAGCAACTACTAAAAATGTAAGTAAAAGAGGGTCAGGGGTGGGAGGTGGGAGGCCGGTGGGTGCAGGGAGGGTTGCTGGCGCGCGTGGAGCCCAGCGGGTGCCTTACCTCCCTTGGGCTGGGTCAGCTTGCCAGTTACACCTCGGCCGACACAGGGGGCGGCACCACGCATGCACGGTGCTCCCGGGCAGGGAAAGTCCTCAACTTATGACCGGTTGGGTAGTCCACGACTTACAACCGGTTGGGTAGTCCTTGATTTACGAGCGGTTGGGGGTCGCAGCATTAAAAAGGTTGAGAACTACTGCCCTACACAATTTCAGACAAATGGCTGTCCAGTCTCTTCTTAAAAACTTCCAGTGTTGGAGCATTCACTGCTTCTGGAGGCAGGTTGTTCTATTGGTTAATTGTTCTAACAGTCAGGAAGTTTCACCTTAGTTCTAGGTTGCTTCTCTCCTTGATTAGTTTTCATCCGTTGCTTCTTGTCCTGCCTTCAGGTGCTTTGGAGAATAGCTTGACTCCCTCTTCTTTTTTTGGCAGCCCCTGAGATATTGGAACACTGCTATCATGTCCCCCCTCGTCCTTCTCTTTGTTAAACTAGACATACCCAATTCCAGCAACCGTTCCTTATATGTTTTAGCCTCCAGTCCCCTAATCATCTTTGTTGCTCTTCTCTGTATTCTTTCTAGAGTCTCAACATCTTTTTTACATTGTGGTGACCCAAACTGGATGAACTGATACTTGCTTAATTTATGTCATGTGGTTTTCAGAATTCAGGGTGATTTTAGAATTATTAATGGTGACAAAGCAAAAAAAAAAAAAAATCCAACACAAAAATTCTGGAACATTGATGAGCTTAAGTATTTTGTTAGATATAAACAATTGAAGTAACTTATTAGATTGGTGATACAGAAAAGAGAATGCTGAAACAGAATCTCAATCTATTAGACATGGTCTGAAGCTTTCTGAAACATCCTTTCCAAGGTTGAGTAGATCTGGGTTTGATCAGTGATCCTTACTTAGGAATGCTAGGCATAACCATGGAGGAACAGTGAAAGTTTTGTTCCTTGCTTCTATATGAATTTTCAGTACTATATGAACAGATACAGGTAGTCCTTGACTTACAATCACAAGTGAGCCCAACATTTCCATTGTTCAGCAAGGCAGTTGTTAAGTGAGCTTTGGCCCATTTTGCAACCTTTCTTGCCACAGTTCTTAAGTGAATCACTGCAGTCGTTAAGTTAGTAACATGGTGTTAAGGAAATCTGGCTTCCCCATTGACTTTGCTTATCACAAAGTTGCAAAAGGTGTTCCCATGACCACGGGACACTGCAACCATCATAAATATATGCCTGTTGCCAAGTGTCTGAATTTTGATCACGTGACCAGAGGAATGCTGCAATGGTCGTAAGTGTGAAAAACAGCCATAAGTCACTTTTTTTAGTGCCATTGTAACTTTGAATGGTCACTAAATGAATGGCTATAAGTTGAGGACTGCCTGTACAAAATATTGGCTATTCTAAGCTTAGTCAAGTGCTCATTTTGGAGAGTGGGTTTTTACAGTCTCTCAATTTTCATTGTTGCTAAAGCAAAGTTGCCAGGAGCGCCAATAAAAAAAAACTTGATTGTCAGGGGCAACAGTTTATTCCTGTGACATGACCTATTTCCAGCTGCTGCATCTGCCATGCAGCACTCTGTTGGAAAGATTTGTTAATGTACTTCATTTGGCAATGTGTGGAGTACAAAATGAATGTTGCCATTGAGAATATGATAGTTATTTGTGCAGCAGTGCCATTTTCTTAGAGCCTTTTCCTTCCCTTCCTTTGTGATTGATCCTATTTAACAAATTATACTGTCATTGTGATTTTTAAACACTCTAAGGGAGGAATCTATTTCTGAGCATTCTGCTTAAAACTCTACAATATTACCTTCATTGTAAAACTAATTAATGATCTTGCTGATACAACTTTCTTTTGCATGTCCACACTTGCAATAAAATAGTTTTTAATTGTTCTTGTCTGTATTTGCTGTTTCATCTTTTATTATGGTCACTGGCAGTGCCCTCTAAAATTAACAAGACTATGCCCACACATTACTGAAAATTACTCACACCATTTTTGGGAAGTAGGTAAATTAAATAAAATAATTGGAGTATTCACATTGTTTTCCAAAATATTTTCCCCCCAAAATGCCACATTTGATAATGAACATTTTTAATATTGTAGGTAAATGTGAAATAGACAACTATGACTCTTGTGTCATATATTTTGGGAATGGGGAAAAATGAGGGAATATGATTAGTACCGGTAGTTGTGTTTCTGATTGAATGTATAGAAAATAATGTCTGAAATTGCACCAAAATGATTTCTTTGAACCAAAGACTCTAGTTCATTTTCAGCTATGGTTGAACATGATTCCTGTGAACTAGCTTCATCTCTACATCAAAAATATCTTTCAGCAGGTTAATAACCTTCTTTTCCTCTTCATTTTATAATGGGTTGCAGTTTCTGAATCTCTCTGTCCTAGTAAAAATAGTCCACTCTTCCTTGCCTGTATTTTGGGTGTTTATAGAATACTCAAAAAGTGGGGCAAACTTAGAGAAAAGCAGAATATTTTGAAAGGACACTTCTCAGGAATTCTAGCCAGTACAAATTACAGTACTACTCCTATTCACCATGTGATCTACGGCATCCTCGACAATACTTTGTTTGTCAAAGCAGATTTCAAGAAGGCTTTATAAGTTTAATTAAAAGAAGGACTAGGGATGACACGATAGCAGTGTTCCAATATCTAAGGGGCTGCCACAAAGAATAGGAGGTCAACCTATTCTCCAGAGCACCTGAAGGTAGGACAAGAACCAATGGATGGAAACTAACCAAAGAGAGAAGCATCCTAGAACTAAGGAGAAATTTCCTGAGAGTTAGAACAATTAATCAGTGAAATATCTTGCCTCCAGAAGCTGTGGGTGCTCAAACAGTGCAGGTTTTAAATAAAAGATTGACAACCATTTGTCTGAAATGCTGTAGGGTTTCCTGCCTGAGCTGGGGATTGAACTAGAAGACCTTCAAGGTCCCTTCAAACTCTATTATTCTGTTAAGGCAAACATTTTGAATGATTGGCATTATTAGATATTCTAGTTCAGTAGGATGAAACTATAGGTTATCCTGTCAACCAACCAACCCCCCCGAAAAGAATGAAATATATGTTTTTAATGCCTCTCTTTGAGGTGTTCTGTTATAGAACAACAACAATAATAAAAAATAACAAAGATATTTGAGAAGGTTTTTGAATTTTTAAAGTTCATCAGGCCACAATGCATTAATTTGAAATCTAAATTCAATATTTGCAGATGCCACAGATAGAAAGAAAAATATAATCCTATTTCAAAAGCATTATAGTCTTTGTTATCAGCTGAGATTAAAGAGGCAAATAAACAAGGGGAAAAGTTGGATTCCACACAGAAGTTTTACAGAACTCTGGAAGGCACGGATGATAATTTTAATTAAAAAAACATATACATCTCCCCTGCCAGAAATATACTGAGGGAAGTATAGTCTGAACAGTATGTGTCAGTGCCCTCAATCTTCTCCTTTAGAAGTAGCTGCTGGGTATTACTGTGAGACATTTCTAGGCTGCCACTATTAATTTTCAACATTCATTTTGAAGGGAGGAAAAAAAAGAAAATAAACAATTAAGTTGTATAATTCTGTAAGTTACCACAGTATGTCCTCAGTAGAAAGCCAAAAGCAGATTAATTTTGAAGTGTTGATTTTCCAAAGGTGTATGGCTTTCCTTAATTATTTTCCAAAAAAATATTATTATATCAGGAGCCCTTCCATTATCTGAATAACAAGGAACTAGAGTTTCCTCTTACTTGTTTGTTGGGTGGTGTCCTTTGCAGTGTGAACAAAAAAGCAGACCACAATTTAATGGTAATTACTGTGAAGCGGGGAAAATGAAAGAGGTATGAAAAGAAATATTTCTTTAGAAATGTAAACTAGCAGAAATCTTTACATTTCCTGACAAGTCTATTTTTTCCTGTTGAGCAGTACCTTATTTTTCTGTTACCAATACCACACTCTCATAGAACCTGTCTGTAAAGTTAATGTTTGTGGTTAATTTACCAGCTGCTTTCAGGGGAGTTAATTATAAACTGGTGTTAATACTGTATTATTCATACCAGGCTAAATGTGTATGGGATGGCAAATTTCATTTGCTTTGCAGTTTTCAGCAAGGAACTCTAATTTGTGTTTTCCACACTACAAGTAGCCATTGACTTACAACAGTTCATTTAGTGATCGTTCCAAGTTACAACGACATTGGAAAAAGTGATTTATGACCATTTTTCACAGTTATGACCTTTGCAGCATCCCCATGGTCATGTGATCAAAATTCAGATGCTTGGCAACTGATTTATATTTATGACAGTTTCAGTGTCCTGGGATCATGTGATCACCTTTTGTGACCTTCTGACAAGCAAAGTCAATGGGAAAGCCAGATTTGCTTTATAACCATGTTACTAACTTAACAACTCCAGGGATTCACTTAAAAATTGTTGCAGGAAAGGTCATAAAATGGGGCAAAACTCACTTAACAACTGTCTCCCTTAACACAGAAATGTTGGGCTCAATTGTGGTCATAAGTCGAGGACCACCTGTAAAAGGCTGGCTGGAATGCAGGTACCTGTTAGGTTGTTTGCTTTTCCAAATTTTGCAGTACATTTCTTACTCAAAAATGTAAACAAAATGTTTAACACTCCCTGAAAATAAATTATTTTAGGGGGAATTGCATACAAAATGGTTATTGTAAGAAAACAAACTTGTGCCTTAAATATACAGACTGAGATTTAAATGGGATGAAACTGATTTATAAATGAATACATGTAATCTATCTGTGGATTGAAAGTAGATATATTTTATTTATGTGGTCATTTAAATTCTAGTTTCAGTTTCGAAAAACTTTCCAGGAAGAGAAAAATCTCCAGTGACATAACTATTTTCCATTAATAACATTTGTGCATCATTAAAAATCTTTGATAAAATTTATAATCTGGGACTTCTAGGCCAGATGTATTCCCTCAACATTTTGGCTATGACTCCAGAGTCCACCAAACCCCGATAAAGTAAGCAAGTTTCTATATACTTAAGAGCTGTGCTGGCTGGGGAATTCTGGGACTTGAAGTCCATCTTTTTTCAAGTGGCCAAGGTTGAGAAACATTGTTTAGAAAGTAGGTTAATGTTTCAGGAACTCCTTTATGCCAAGGCCAAAGTTATTCAAATAAAATACTCCATAATTTCTGCTTAGGAGCATCTGTCGGAGGCATTAAATCTTGTCAGGAATTTTTCTTAATTTCAGAATCACTATTTGGCACAGAATCTAGTTGGCTTGAAAAAAGTGAATGACACCCCCCCCTCCAGAACCCATTTTTAAGTATGAAAACCAGATCTGATTGGGCTTCCAAATCCTTGATACACTGTTTAAGGGCTGCATCTGTGTGTTCAGTCAGTATCCTGACACATTTATCCAATGCCCTATACTTTAAAGGTGAAGTTAAATGGCATTTCAGTTTATGTTTATCTAATGAAAGGAGCAAATTTTGATCTTTGAATTGCAAATGATGGAGCCTGTGCATTTATGAAGTGTCATTATGGACAAAATGTTGCCTTTGGTGACTGATGTCCCTGCATTCACCAAAGCAGAACTGAATACAGTCTCTATTAATTTATATTATAACATATGTGCTAGAACAGTGGTTCTCAACCTGTGGGTCGGGACCCCATTTGGGGTCGGATGACCATTTCACGGGGATCGCCAAACCATGCTGTCTGCCATTTTTTTCCCTTTTCCCTAGCTGTCCTACTCCCTCTTATTGGTGGCCACACCCACTTGGGGGTCACCACAACTGTATTATGGGGTCACGGCATTAGAAAGGTTGAGGATCACTGTGCTAGAAGATACTTTAGAAAAATTGAAACCTGTTCCTTTTTTGTTTTTTTGTTGTGCTGACAGATAAACATCATGATTCTGATTTCAAATCAGTGTCAAATGCATTGGAAGAGCAGCATGATGGCCTAGAGGTGAATATTCACACCTTCCACTCAGAAGGTTGAGAGTTCAATTCTAGGCAACAAGTTGTTTATCAGGGCACAAAGAGAAAATACCTGTTGTGAACTCTGCATATGTGTCAGGCCAGTAAATGCTCAGCTCCATTCAGTTGTCTCAATTCCTCCCTGAATAAATGGATTAAAGAGTCATAAAAAGAAAAAAAATGAATTGGCAAACACCAATGTTTGTTGAAAATTTTCTTCTTATCATATGCATTGTCCCAAATACATTTTGGTATTTTTTAAAATTATGTTCCAGAAATTAAAATATGTTTTGGCTCTAATAATATGCTGTTATTTGTATTTTTGCCATAAGGCATCTCTAGTAAAGAAATCTATGTCTGTCTGTCTACCTACCTACGTATCTTTTATCTTGACATCACAACATTGTAGTCACAGAAAAATTGTCTGAGCATATTGCTCAAGTTAGTTGGGGCCAGACTTAGGCATGATGTTAAGCAGATGATTCATGGGTGATTTTAAAAATTCTTTTTGAACTACTGAGCTGCTTTGGCTTCCTTACTCCTCCACCCTTGTCTGGGAGAGGAGATTTGGAGTCTTGCAAGGGTAGAAAGAGGACTGAACATGCTCTGGTTCTAGTAAAAATCTCCCTTTTGTAACTGCTGCGTGACCCAGCTGCAAAATTGCCACTAGAACAACACCAACACCAACAAAAAATCCCTTGGAAAAATAGTAGGTGGGAAAACAGTCCATAGCTAAGATAATCTGTTTTAAAATATTGGGATGAAGTCTTTTCATAGGCATGGTAGGTCTCTTCCTTGCTTCCACATTCATGGAATTTTCTGGATGTTGTCTTATACTCTTCTAGCCCTAACTGGCAGAATTGAAATGTTTTGACTTTACAATAGCCTATGAATACCCTTATTTTCCTTACAAAACTAAATATAATATGTTATTGTTTATGTATATTCAGACCAGCTGTTCTATATACTTAGTTCCTTATTTATGTACAATAAAAATTATTCAAGTTTTTAAAAAGTGAAATATTAGCTCCTTAGATTATATCTATGATTTTACAATGATTTCTGGGTCTTTATTGATCCAAAAAAACAAGATTTAGTTTTACTTCAAATGAAGTTGCCAATATCAGATTTAATTTGCAGAAAGTTTCTCTGTGTATGCTATCAAAACATAGTTCTTCATTAAGTGACTTAGTCATCTTTTATCAGCATTATCTGACTAATATTCCTCACACACCCTTCTAGGGAGATATTTTTTTTCCTTTCACCAAGGGAGTTAACTCTTGGCAGTGCATTCCTAAGAGAAGCAACAGCCCCATAATAGGCAGAAGGAAACATTTTAGAAATAAGTCCACCATTAAGAGAAATAATTTCTCCCTTATGTCATTTTAACACATTGTTAATTTAGTGAATTCAGATCACCCCCAAATCTTAACCAATTCACATGTAGCAACACAAGTATGTTGTCCCTACTCTAGATCTGAAGAATGGTGGCTGATCTGACATGCACTACTTCAGTTGACTGATGGAATAATACAGAAATTGGCATCCAGCCAATGCCATGAGCTATTTCATCCTCAGTTGGTATATTCAGGGGGGAAATGGTTCATTTCTGTGTGAAAACCATTCTGCTCATTTGGAAAAATGAGAAGTAGTTTAAGTGTAATAAGGTGTCTTGACTTCAGCATGGAAGAGGGAGGGAAGTTAGGAGCAGGGAGAAAGGATAAGGAAGAGCATTCTGCCCGTGGAAATTGCTTGTATCCATGCTCAACTGTTGTCATTGCAGAATCATCTTTTCAGTGATTACTGTTGTGGTTCTGCAGAGATAATCAGCTTATGCAGAGCTTCCACTGTGGTTGGCTGTGCTCAGTTATGAAAGTGTTTAGGCTTTTTTTTTAAAAAAAGAGCAAAGCACAAATGGCTTTCCAAACATATTCATCCAATTATAGCCAGAGAAATTGGATGGGTAGCTTCTCAAAATTTCCTCAGGAGAGGAGAAATTTACCTCAAGAGCAGCTTTTCTTCCTAGTAAGGATAGTAACTTCTTGTGGGAAGAACCCAGACAAATCAATTGCCAGTTGAGATCTTCCTTTGGGATTTAATAAAAGCATGAGATGCCAGAGAGGTTGAAGATGAATATAGAGATGATGGTTAGGTTAATGAGGGATGTTCACATTCATCTCTTGGCTGCTTAGTAGTTAAACAGATGCAATAATGGCACACTGGCAATGAGAATGTCTTCAAAATTATCTTCTCCTTTGAAACAGGATTTTCTGGAAAAAATAGTGTGGGTTTTGTTTTGTTTTTTTTGCCTGATACTACTACTCTTGATTTATCATATCTTTCTCTCTTTCTTGCAAAGGCAGTCTGGTTCCAGTAGTATAAACCAGATGGAACTCACCAATAATGGAGACTATTTATAGCCCAGGGTTGAAATGAGGGGTCCATGATGCTCTCTGACCTTAGTTGTTTTCTTGCAGATGTGTCATTACTAGGGAACATCATCAGTGCCAGTGATGGTCTCTTCCAGCTGTTCCTTGAGGTTTGCCAAGGTTTGCTAATATTTGTTTAATCTAAGGTGTGCATCTGCGATCATGATCTACATCATTTTTCACCCACTTTCTTGGGATAGTCTATTGGAAGTTTGTATCTGACACTGGTAGGTAGGGCATATTGGCATAGGTATTCATTCAGGAAGAAAAATGGTTTCTTGGTGAAAGTGTGCCAACAGGCATTTTTTCCCCATTTCCCAGTGCTGGTGATGTAACTTAGTTTGGGTAATGAAACTTCTGTAAGAAAACAACTAGGCTCAGAGAGCACCCGGAACCCCTGAGATGTAACCAATTTGAGGGGTTCCAAATGGCTTCCCAGTGAGGCTTCTTGATAGCGGACTTCAACAGGTTAGACATTATATTGAATGAAAACAATGCCAAATCTGGGGAACTGCAGCACTTCTTTCGCCAACCTTAAGATTCTTTCTAACCCTATTTCAGGGAATTGGAAGAAAATGTGGTGGTCACCCAAGTTCTTCACAGAAGTGGATGTATCAGTCTAGTTCATCCATAAAATTTACCGGTCATTAGAGATGGGGACAAAGGCAACTTTGAAAAAGTTGTATAACTTCTATATGTTACTGCAGTAATGTATATATGTGTGTATGTGTGTGTACGTATTCCACACTGCTCACAGCACGCACACCACCAAGTTGGAGGAGACTGTTTTAGAACTAAATTCAGACTACAAAAATGTAGAAATTAATTACATTCAAGTACAAATCTAAATCAGTGGCTTGACCGTGGTTCTAAACCTTTAGAGAGTTCAAAACATTTGAAGAAATAAACATTCTAAATGTCAGTGCAAGGAAGGGCTGCTTATTATCTCCAAATGCATGTCTTCCCAAAGCTCAATAAATAGTTTTGAAAATAATGGAAACTTTGTGTAAAGAAAACACTAAATACCAGAGGCAGATCATCAGTTATTAAAATATTTCTTCATGTAGTATAGATAACATAAATATTTGAATGGCTTATAACAGATTAACTGTATATGCAGAGATGTGCACAATCCTAGAGGAAGAATATTATAATAAAATTTTTAAATGCTGCACAAAATGAGTGGTGATAAAATAGGGGAAAGGATTTGACTGTTATGGGCTCTTTTGAAGAGCTGAATGGTTAATTGTCCTGCAGATTTGATCTTCCTTTCATAAAACATAAGAACTTGCTTTTAATGACTCAATTTATTCGTCTGTGTAGCCCAGTACCATCTACTTGAATTGGTTATCTTCTCAATCAGAGAAGCACATAAACAAGAAAGTTTTCTTTCTTTCTTTCTTTCTTTCTTTCTTTCTTTCTTTCTTTCTTTCTTTCTTTCTTTCTTTCTTTCTTTCTTTCTTTCTTTCTTTCTCTCCCTCCCTCCCTCCCTCCCTCCCTCTCTCTCTCTCTCTCTCTCTCTCTCTCTCTTCCCTCTGTGTGTTACAAAATGCTAATGAACTTGTAAAGAATGGCTATAGCTTTCAAAAAATGATACTGAAGAGCAGAGCTTTTTTTCTCATAGAATGCCCAGAACAGAGTTCCGGCACCTTTTTTAGATGGAACCTTGTAGGGTAGGCAAGGCGGGTTGTATGATGTGTGTGAGTTCTGGCACCTTTTTTTTTTTTAATAAAAAAAAAGCACTGCTGAAGAGCATTAAATATATTTTATCTGAAATGAGATACTACCATATTAATTTGTGAAACAATGAGAAGTTAGCTTAAAGCTGGCAGCATTTTCTGAAAGTATTTTTTTATTTCCTCATTTATCACATTTGTATCCCACCAGAAACATGAATCGGCTCTCTGTGGCTCACAGCATACAACAGAACAATGTATAATAATGAAAAATGAGAGTACAAAAATTTACAGCCCAAACAGAATCTGGGATTGATCCCAAATACCTGCCAGAAAAGCACCAATTTAGCTACTTTCAGAAGATAACTAAAATTGGATCCATTGGACTTCTAATAGGAAGCCATTTCATAGTTCTGGCTTGATTATAGAAAAACAATGTTTATTAGCTTCAGCCCCCCCCCCCAAACTCCCCCATAAATGGTGGATAACCAGCTTGGCATGATCAAAGTGCTGGGCTAACTCCAGCAAAAAAAAATTCAGTCCTGAAGATTTTCTAGGTAAATTTACTGTCTCAAACATTCCCTAAACTTTATTTTTGCTTTTATACCAATAGGAAAGCTAAACTGAATAAGAGGCTAAACTGAAAAAGAAAAAAAGAGAAACCTGATAAAACCAGAAAATACTAATTCCTCTTTCTTTCCTCTCAGAAGAAAGTGATCATGTAAAGAACAGGGTTGTTATCTTTTGGATTAAAATTATTGGATTACTGGAGATTCCCATCAAACATACAATGAGCTGAGCAACAAACAAACTGGAATTCTTTGTTTTGTGTCATGCAAGAATTAAAGGTTTTGATTTATGTTAGTAGAGGCTGTCTTGGTTTTTTAAAAGGATTTATTTGTAATATTACATAATTAATCATTGTTTAGATGAGGAGGGATTTGCTTTGAGAGAGTAAGTTGGAATTCATTACCATCAGGCAGCCTATAAATAATATAATAAAGAAAGAAATAAAAGCAAAAGAGGGTGCAGTCATAAAAACAGATATCAAAATATTACATCTTCTTAAAATGGTTAAAATTTATTTATATCTCATACTTCTTAACCTTGGAGCTATAAACCTGAGATCTGAGGTGGAAATTTATTAGAAATGAATTGAAAAAATGTGAAAATTATTGGCTTTGTTTTTTCAGTGGAAAGTAGGTTATAAACATTGCAAATAAATAAACTACTGGTATATCTTCCAGATATGCGGGCTGGTGGTTCATATACCTGCTGTCTGGATTATTGGTCCTGTTGACTAAGTATGAACATTTGAATGATGTGAAATTGGGGAAGGTCAAATTACCATATTGCTGTTTTTCTGTTTTCTATTTTTAGTGTGATAGTTAATTTGGGCATTAGCAAACTTTTGTATCTCTGTTACACTTGTATCAAGTACATTTCAGCATTCAGAATATTTTATAATGCATGGTTCACAAGAAGTTGTAAAGCAGGTTAGGCTAAAAGAGAACAATTTGCTCCAGGGTATCAGCAATTACTGAGACAATATTTAAATTCAGACCTTCACTGTTGACATACTGTATATTACTGCTGGTATTTACATTTATGTTATACTGTTATTTTCTGTGATTTTCCATTAAGCAGGCACCTGAATCTTGTTGGTCTGTTTCTTTCTAGGAAGGCTATAATGGAGTAACAGACATCGTTACTCAGAAATCACACTAAATATAATAGAATGTGCTGCAAGTAGGAATGTAAAATATGTAGTACTAGAAAGCTGGCAGAAAGGTTTTTCTTGCCCTTCTGTTTGAATAAATATTTTAATTTATTTGTTATATACTGCACTTTATTATTGCCTGAGATTTTAATTGCATTCTTTCACTCTTGAAAGCCTTTCAGAGGTACATCTTGTTTAAACCATGACAAAGAAATTAAATAAGATGAAATAAATTTCATGGGGCAACTTCTCTGGGTTTTCTTCTTCAACATCCAGGAACCGATCATGCTATTCCTTACCAGTGTTTTCCACTGCAAAGAAAAGAGAACATGTGATGAAATATTTCATATTTGACCTTACCTTATCATTTCTAGTTATGGAAATTAATGGGAGTATTGTGGGAAGAAATTGATCATAGTATATCCACACTAGTATTGACCATCATATAGATCATTCCTTGGTCAAGGTTAATGAGAAGATCAAATTGTGGAATGGATGCAAGTCAAACAGAATCTTTGAGAGATTTTGCTCTCAGCTCAGGAACTTTCCTTAAAGATAGCATCTGGATTTCATTTGTCCAGATGTTTTATATAGTAAAGTAGCAGTAGTGAAAAGTTGGTAATAGCAACTGCTGTTAAACATAGGGGTTATCTACATCCAGATTGGCTCAGTGTTCACATGATCACATATGGTTGATGCTCTTTGTCAGGTGGACCAGTTAATTTTGGCTTACATGTAGCACAAAAACAGGATGTTATATGTAGCCAACATCCATGACATAGACTAAGGAACTGGTGAGTAAATTGGTTCCTTGGAACCTCTCTAGATAAGGAGAGGACAGGAGATTGCCCACATGAATAGTTGCTTCTCACAAAGAGATTGCGGGATAGTGGTTTTCTGCAGGTTTGAAGAAGGGATTAGCCATCTTGCTCACCTCTGCAGCAGACTTTTAAGGTGTACCAAATTTGCAAACCACACTTTCTAATCACTTTTGAAAATTGCCCATTAACTATTCTAAAGCTATTGGAAAAATTTGAAAAATCTTTTGACTCTGAACAAAAGAAAAATTAATTACAAGCTTAAAGAATTTGAAATAATCAGAGAAGCTAAATAAGATTTTTATCTAAGAAAGTTATAAATGGATTAAAGGTCTGTGTAAAGTTGTGCCTTTCATATTACAGGTTGAGAAATGAGAGGCAAGAAGTCCATTATTTCATAAGAGTGGGGGGAAAAGACCTAAAGTTTCAACCCTGGAACAGTTTTAAATAAAAAGTTTGATTGATTGATTTTATAGTAGCTCATCTTTGTTATCATTGGGGTTTGGATATCTGCAGTAGAAGCAGTATGTCTCTTCTGCTGTTGGCTCTTGAGAATGGAATGCATTTTTAGAATATAAATGCTTTGTTCTAGATCAGTGGTTCTCAACCTGTGGGTCGGGACCCCATTTGGGGTTCCACGACAATTTCACGGGGGTCGCCAAACAACGCAGTCCGCCATTTTTCCCCCTTTTCCTTAGCTGTGCTACTCCCTTTTATTCTATTGGCTTTGGAAAGCCAATAGAATAGACTCTCTTGAATAGAGTCTAATTCTATTGGCTTTCAAAAGCCAATAGGAATTGTCCAGGCTGTCTCTGCCCTGCTGAGCCCGCCGAAAGTCCCATTCTGCAAATGGTGCTGCACCAGTTGAGTAGTCCTCGACTTACGACCGGTTGAGTAGTCCTCGACTTACGACCGGTTGAGGGTCGCGGCATTAAAAAGGTTGAGAACCACTGTTCTAGATGAAGTTCTGACAGCAAATGCAGTTTTGCAACCGAACTGCTAGAACATACTGGAAGGTAGTTCTCCACTACAATGTACTTTCTACATCACCCCACCCTCTGGTTCTTCAGTTTTCTTTCCTTCCTGTTGGGGTTAAAGAACTATGTTACACTTTTCATCACTATGAAAGAAATGCAATGCAGAGTTAGAGTGTTGAGTATTGACTAATTTTTGTATTCCTCTGTCATCAGCAGAAGGGAGCAGTGTGGAGCACATGAGCTGGTTTTGGCACTTGAAAAATCACAGAATAGATTCTGATTGTGAAAGACGAGGAATGCCAAAGAAAACTACAGGAAAATACCCTTTCAGAACAACTAATAAATATTCTACCTGTTGTTGCTTGTTATTGACCTGGGCAATAAGAAGCGAATGAATCTTCTATAGCAAGGGTTCTCAACCTTGGCAACTTTAAGACTTGTGGACTTCAACTCCCAGAATTCCTCAGCCAGTGCTGGCTGAGGAATTCTGGGAGTTGAAGTCCACAAGTCTTAAAGTTGCCAAGGTTGAGAACCCCTGTTCTATAGAGTAGAACATATGGGTTGAAAATCTAAACTGAAGTGTCCAACCTTGGCAATTTTAGGACCTGCAGACTTTAAATCCCAGAATTCCCCAGGTAGCACAGCAAAGCAGAGATAGTTGAATAATCATTAGAAAGTGTGTATCTGAGTCATATTAGTAATATGGTCTAACATGGACTTTTAGAAGAAAAGTCATTTAGTACCTTACGAGATTTGTTCTATCCTAGGAGGAGGAGGAGAAGAAGGAGAACAAGACATGATTAACTATGAAATTAAACATGACACTGGAGAAACCATTCTGACCCTGAGAACAGCATCAGATACAGTTTAATCTAAGGCTCTTACAGGGTGATGTAAAGCAATCATATCCTCTCTTGAGGCTTCATCTCAAACAGAGCAGCGATCTCTTGGTAGCACAGCACTGTAGGAAATTCAGGCAGAATGCTAAGAGGGTCATAAAAAGAAAAAAATAGCAATAGAGAAAAGCCTCTTCAATGGGAAAGAGGGAGACACCCCCCCAAACAAATTACGATCTTCAGCCTCATGAATGTATTCCACAGAAGATTTTTTTGATCAGATCAATACTTTTCTGTTTCAGCTGATGATTGTCACACAAAATAGTGTACACAGGAAAAACTCCTGATACTATTAAATATGCACTGAACTGTTGGAAGAAGTTTCAGAGTAATTAATGTGAGGAAAGAACTGTCAAAATGTAGATTTGTAAACCATAACTCGTAGCTCATGTTTTTCTCATTAGAGATTTTATTTTTCAGGAAGCATCCAAATATAACTGCATTAACTAAAGAACTAATTTGCTAATCAAGGGCCTTTTTATTGGGATAGGAGATGGGAGGGGTTGATCATGGAAAACAATAGAAATATTGCCATCTTACTGATTGAGCCTTAATTATTAAACAAAATATAATGTAAAAATAAACTTTACTTGTGTATCTCCACTTTTGTAGAAAAATAAGGCGCTATTATAAATGATGCTGATTGTCAAAGAAAGTTCTTTTAATTTGATGCAGCAGGGAGCAGCCTTAGAAAAAAAATGTTAGTTGTATACCCCAGTACAAGAATTGTTGGAATGAAGAATCCCTGAGAAAAAAGAATAATTTTTATGACAACAGTCACAAATCTTCCAAATACATTGAAACTCTTGACTTCAGGAAATGTTGAAAATTGTGGTCCCAATGCATCTGAAGGATTTCAAGTTGGGGAAGACTGATATAAAACATGAGCAGCTCAGGTGATCTCTGCTATATTTCTCCATAATTCAGCTCAAAGTGTTCAGGCATGATCAGCAGCAGATTCAAGAACCTTCTTCCCCCACCCACCCAGCTATTCTCTCAATGACTGACACCAAAAGTATTCTCAAAATTGGGTATTGGTAGGATAGGGGCTAGAAAATAAAAGTAACTGGGACATACAGGCTGCCTTCTTTTGATAGGAATGGAGTCACCAACAAATATAGGACTTTGATATGAAACACTTAGCCAAAAATAATTTCATATAACTTCTATCCTGTTTTGTTTCCTATCATCGAACGCACAGTACTATCAATACAATTCCTACCTAGAAATCTACTCAGTCCCAGACTCACTTATGTCAGCCAAGTGACTCTTTGGTACTATTTGGAACCAAAAAAATCAAAGGTATCAGGGCAGATGCCATTGCATTGCTGTATTTAGTGCTGATTTAATCTCTCCAGTTTCAATGATTGTAGCTTGCAGTTTAGTAATTTCTTTTTAAAGTCAAGGTGACCTTAAGAAGCTGTTTTTAGGCACAGATTTTTACTTCCATAAATGAGTCAATCATGCAGAAACATGTGGGATATGATAAAAGCAGCAAATGCAATTTAAGCAGTACATCTTGCACGTCAAACAGCAATAAGAAAGCCACTTGAATTTGCTATATAAAGGCATTTTTGCCTGTTATGCTGGCCAGGCTACTTATCTTTTGCTATACTTCTTATCCATATATTTTAGCTTGGCTCTTCTTTTCCTGAATTCATTATTCCAGTACTAATGTGATGTTCTTGACCTGTTGTTCCAAAATCATCAACTTTATGGAAATGAATCTCTAGCCAAATTTCATCATGACTTAAACAACTTCCTCCTTCTCATCAGCCTTACTTAGCCTAGTCCTATTCATAGAACAAGTTCACTTCTTTGAAGTCACAATAAAATTTCACAATGGATAGATAAACATCATATTTATACAGGAAATGTATGGATTGTCGTGTATACTTATATACTTCCAGCTTCTACCCAGAATGCACCACCAAATTTATAATCTATAGCCCAGTCTACATGTTACACTTGTTCTAACCCATTTGACAAGAATGCTCAACTGATGGAATTAAACTAGGCGTTCGAGATGCTGAACTATTTACCCCAAAAGATCAATAGACAAATCAGTAGAGCCAGATAAGTTCCCAGCAAGGACCTATTAAAAGACAGATACTGAACAATTACTGATTGTCACCTGCAGCTCACTGCTTGTCAGGCTCCAGATCAAGAAAGACACGGGGCAATTCTTCCAAGCTGAGTCCTTTATTGTTTCCCATCTATAGACAAAACCTTGCCAGACTGAGCAATCCTCAACTTACAACCACAATTGGGACCAGAATTTCTGGTACTAATCAAGGCAGTGGTTGTGAGTTGTGCACAATTTTAGGAGTTGTTGTTGTTGTTGTTATTATTTAATAAAAAGTTTTTTATTTTCCATTTATTCATACAAAATACAATTCAATTAAAATAAATTCCTAACCATTGGTACCGCCTGCCCATTCCCCCCAGGCCGCGTCCACCCTCTCTAATCCTTCCCTACTTCCCTCCCCTTTCTCTCCTCCCCTCCTACTCTCTTCCCCTCCCCTTCTCCTCTAACCATCCTACTTCCTCCCTGCTCCTTCCTCCCCTCTCATCCCTCTCACACACATGAACGCAGCATAGGGGAAATGCCCAAGCGGCACCTCTCTATAAACTACCATGACTATATTATCATTACCCACCCACTCACCCACCCACCTACCCTCAACCCCCCCCCCCGCTTCCCAGAGCAGAGTACAGGGTTATTAATAAGAACGTTAACAATAATAAAAAAAGGAAAAGAAGAAAGAAAAAACAAAAAAACAACAAAAAAACATCATACTTAACCTTTAACTCCCCTTAAATTAAATAATATAAACAAATCTCTACAACAGTTACTATAAAATTTACTCATAAAGTAAATGAAACTTTATAGTCCCATATTTTTTCTGAATATAATCTATCCATCTTCTCCATACAATAATATATCTTTCTTGTGTATGATCCTTCAAATAAGCAGAAATTTTTGCCATTTCTGCAAAGTTAGAAACTTTAAATATCCATTCTTCTAAAGTAGGCAATGAATCCTTCTTCCAATATGAGCCTACTAGTAACCTTGCTGCAGTTAATAAATTCAACATTAAAGTAGTTTCTTTGTCATTTAAATCCACAAAGACACCCAATAGGAGCTTTATCTTCCTTTTAAAAATCTTTTAAATGTTCCACCAAATCATAATCCAAAAAGCCTTTATCTTTTTACAATTCCACCAAACATGAAAATATGTCGCATCCATATTACCACATCTCCAACATTTGGGTTGTAAATTTGGATACATACAAGATAATTTTTTAGGATCTAAATGCCATCTGTAAAACATTTTATAAAAATTTTCCCTCAATTTTTGAGCTTGTGTAAATTTAACATTTCTAATCCAAATTGTCTCCCATAAGTCCAATGGGATCGGATCTTGGATATTCTGAGCCCATTTAATCATACAGTCTTTAACCAATTCTGTTTCAGAGTCTAATTCTATTAAAGCATTGTAAATTCTTTTTATATGGGCCTGACTCTGATCTTTAATCTGAATAACCAGATTTCCATCTTCTAATGTTATTCCTTCTTTCTTATCTACAGTCCACCTGTCCACTATTTGTAAATATTGAAACCATGACTGTAGAATATTTTCTTGCCTTAATACATCTAGAGATTTTAAATGCCAATCCGAACGTGACCAAGTTAATAATTCTTTATACGAAATTTTATCAAAGTTCATCCCCTTAGAAATCCCCTCAATTGCATGTCTAGAAATCCCTCAGATGGGTATTTTATAGTTTAACCTATAATAATACTTTTTCCAAACTCGAAGTAAGGCACTCCTCAAAATATGTGATTTGAAAGCCTGGTCCACTTTCTTATTAAAAATTAAATATGCATGCCAACCATACATTAAATCCCACCCTTCAAGAGCAAGAATATCCTTATTTGTTAAATTAAGCCAATCACTTATCCAAGTTAAGACGGCTGCATCATAATATAATTTCAAGTTAGATGCTTTAAGTCCTCCTCTTTCTCGGGCATCTTGCAAAATCTTAAACTTAACCCTTGTTTTTTTCCCAGCCCAAATGAATTTATTGATACCCTTCTGCCATTCCTCCAAATTTACATCTTTTTTTAAAATAGGTATCATCTGAAACAAGAAAAGAAACTTTGGTAGAACATTTATTTTTACAGCTGAAATTCTCCCCAACAGTGACAATTGCAGTTTTTTCCAGTCATTTAAATCCTTTTGCACTTTTGCCCATAGTAATTCATAGCTCGGGGGTCGCATAATAATAATAATTATTATTTTGCTATGATTATTAGGTGAATCACTGCAGAAATGAATCATTACAGTTGTTAAACGAATCATAAAGTCAGCTTCCCCCATTGACTTTGCTTGTCAGAAGCCAGTTGGGAAGGTCGCAGGATGCTGTAACCGTTATAAATACATGCCTGTTGCCAAGCACCTGAATTTTGATCATGTGACCATGGGGATGCTGCAATGGTCGTAAGTGCAAGGACCAGTCATAAGTGCCATTGTAATTCGAACGGCTGCTAAATAAATGGTTGTAAGTTGAGAACCTGCACTATCTGCATCTACATTATACTCTGTGAACTCCTACCTTTTTTCTCTCACACACCATATCTGGGCTGAGTTGTCCCTTATTCCTCTGGAACATGCCCCTTCCCTCCTGGACATCCACCTGTTTACTGCATTCCATCAACACACTGCTCCAGCCACTCAAATGCATTATTAATAAGCTTAAACCCATACTAAATAATGGCATCAGGCACTAGATAGCAGGTCCATATTTGTGTACAAACAACCACCCCAATCTCAAGTAGATTCTCACAAGCAACAAGAAACAATAGGACAATGATGCCAACATGGGAACCAGTTATTGCAAGAACTTCAGATCTCTACTTTGCTCCGACATCTCTAACGTGCGTACAAGCTATTCATCCAATGTGATATATGCCATATCAACTGCTACCAGTGCCTCTGTAGATTCTACGTAGGACAAACTTTGACACAAGATTGATATCAGGACTCAAAGCAAAGGCATAGTATTATCTGAGCATTTCAACCTCCGGGACACTCCATAACAAACCTCAGAGTGACTATTTTAGAAAAACAGGACTTTAACAGCACCATTGAGTGAGAGGCTGTCCAAATCATACACATCAAAAAGTTTCAGGCAATCTCAAAGTCTCAACACAGTGGGTTTTTAACATATTAGAGTTGTTAATTGATAAGATTCTTGCAACCAATCTCACATATAACTGCATCTGTACTGCCAACCTGCCTTTTTCTCTCTTTCCCCTTCTTTCCCTCCACCCTAGTTTCAATTTTTCATTAACCTGGCCATTCCATGCAGTTGATGAAATGAGTTACACTCACAAAAGTTTAAAAGTAATACCAGTGACCTGTTTTTTTGCCATGATAAACTGACGAGGGACTCCTCCTACACAAGCAAGAAGTATATTTATCTTCTTTATAATGTGTAGGTGCTGAGTATAGCAAAACTGTACATTCATCTGCTTTATCCCTATTTTAAAATTTATTTCCTTTCTTGGGATTCTCTGAAGTCTTAAATGGGTCAGTTATCTCATAAAACACTTGAACCATTTTTAACGTAGGGAATTGAAATATAATTGCATTTAATTTCCTACTTTTTTTTACTACATGCTTATAGAGAATAGAATTCTTAATATTTCTGCATCTATATTCTGCAGATTGTAGCATATATTCCAGCTGAGTTCATTCAGAGTAAAAGAAATTAATCCAAGGGGTTTGGATAATGAAACATCTGCAAGAAAACAACCAAGCGCAGAGAGCACCAAGGACCCCTCATTTCAACCCTGAGCTACAAATATTCTCTTTTATTGATAAATTAATCTCATATATGTTGCCATGCATCTGTATTCTACAGATTGCAGTATATATTCCAGCTGAGTTTATTCAGAGTAAAATAAATTAATCTTATATTTGCTGTCATACTACTGTCTGTTCTTTATAGGAAAACACACAACTCACATTTCTGCATGTTACACTAATCTCCAGCAAGGAAAACTTGCTTGTTGCCTTATCAGTCTTTCCGGGTAGATCAGGTCAAGAAATTGGAATGTCAGAAATTCCAGGAACGTTCTTTATTGTAAAATGGTGCAATAACAGAATCTTGGAAACATATCCAACTGTCTTTCTGTTCCACATTATAGTAAACAAAATCAAGGTGGTCCCAAAAGTGCTTCTCTAAAAGGTAATAGGACTATCTTGGATTATATTCTTTGCAGCCATCTGGTCGTTAGCGCTCTGTGGGTGGGTAGTTAGATCTCTGAGAGTTCAAACTCTTTTAAAGACAGCAACATTCAAATTCTGGACAGAGAGGACCATTGGTTTGAAAAGAGGGGTCAAACAGCATCTATGCTAAAATTGAATAGCCCTCTCTCAACAGAGGGGGAGGGATGCCACCTATCTTCTGTTTATAACGCAGTGCTTTCAGCAGTCCCAAGAAGGTTCCACACCCTTTTGCACCCTGATTCATGTGGTTCTGAGGATATAGCTAAGTCCCCAAGTGGCCTCAGCTGACCTTTAGAATCTTAATGACCAGATGACTGCAAAGAATATAAATCCTCCCATTCCCTACCATTCAGTTAGAACTGAATAAACTTCTTGGATGCAAAGCAAAATGTTTTCAAGGAAAAAAAACCATGATGATATCATCAGCAAATCCTTTTGCCGCTTCAATGCTTCTAACACACAAACACACAAAATCTGTCTGTCTGTCTATTTCCTGCCATTATTATTTTTATAAACATGGTGAATATATCCAACCCACCTCCTCTTGCTATTTTGCCCACAACAATAATCCTGTGAGATGGGCTGGACTGAGAGAGAGTGACTAGCCTAAAGTCACCCTGCTGGCTTTCATGACTAAGGCAGAATTTGAACTCATAGTCTCCCACTTTCTAGCTTGGTGCCTTATTTTTCAGCAAGTCCTCTCTTAACAATTTACTTTTTCTTTCCCATCATAATGGCTGTTCCTTACCTTCTCAAAGTCAGTTCTAAATTCCTTTACAAGTCCACTTTGATGGCATCAGACTATGAACATGCTTTTAATTAGGTTGGAGTTACTCTGATATTATTTTCATTATTCCACAAATTTAATTTTATTGTTGATTTATAATTCATCCAGAAAATCTTTTATGCTGAAGACCAAGATGTAATTTTATTAAATCAACTCATACATCAGTCAGTAATTGAAATGTTCAACGTCTTTCTAAAAATCAATACAAAACAAAGCTGATTTAAAGTAATTGATGTTCACTTTCAGATTCAGAGCACAGAATCAGTAGAAGGGATGTATGTTTGCCTCACGGAAGATTTGAAGGATTAATAAGTGTATTTTTAATTATCTCAAGGTAACTTCTCTCTCCCTACATTTACAACTGTTTATTATCTGCACATTTTTAGCACAAAGGAATGAATTCATTCATTTAAAATAATTTGACATTGCTCTTCCAGTCAATGATTACTCTAGGCAAAGTACAAATAATGAAAATGCATAAAGTATAATAAGTTGAATAATTTCTTGCATAATAAGGAGGAATGCATTGTAAAAATTAGAAAGTGTTATTAATTCTGCAAAGCTATGCAAAATGATGCATAGCATATTAGCCAAATCCCCTTGGAGTTAAATGCGAAAGACCCTCTCTTGAGTACAAAACAACCAACTCTTATTTAAGATTGTGATGAGCTACTTTGTTGTGTTGATAGCTATTCTTGAATTTTGAACAATATGTTAGGTCAGGGGTCCCCAACCCCTGGTCCATGGACCGGCACTGGGCCGCAGCATGCCAGAAACTGGGCCATGCAAACAAGCAAAGCCCCATCCACAGGATGCAAGCAGTACATGAAACCACGCCCCCTGTGGTCCACAGAAAAACCTCTCTCCACGGACTGGGTCCCTGGTGCCTAAAAGGTTGGGCACCTCTGTGTTAGGGTTAATGAAGGACAAAATCTAATTCTGGTTTAATTTAATTGAAATGGAATGTAAATGATATTAATTAATTACTGCTAATAGAATTTACTTTCTGTCTATTAATTTTCATAATACTGAAGATTACATTTGGAAAGGACTTTGGAGGGCTGGACACCAGGCTTTGAGGAACTGGAGTCTGCACGTTCTAAATTGATTAATGCAACTTTTGAGTAGACTCATATAAGGATAAATTATCTTTCAAATTATCTGGCTACAGACTGTTTAAGACTTTGCACATAAGAAACAGTGTTTTGATTAGCCTGGAAGCCAGTGTTGTTCATTTAAAATTGTTATGATTTATAAAAGATGAGAATTCCAGAAATTTTGGAAAAAAAATCAGGAACATCTAAATCATGAAACTAATTTTAAAATGCAATAATTACTCAATGGATTGTTGTGGATAGATTTCTTTTCCCCAGGAAGTGAAGGAGCCAGTCCTCCAGCTTATGCTAAGCAAATACATTTCTGATGACTACTACAGTCATTCAGAATCAGTGTAGGATTCACAGTACTTCTGGCTTCATAGCTAGTATTTCAGAGAGTACAGTCACGTTTTTAAAGACTTTATACAAAAGAAACAGTAGTTGGCTTTAATTGGTTTTATTATATTTATTAATATGGACTTTTATATTTTATATCTGCATTTCTGTTTTTCTTTAACACAGAGGTCCCCAATCTTTTGGACATCAGGGACTGGTTACTTGGAGAGAGATTTTTCCGCGGACAGAGGGGCACGGTTTTGTGTGCTGCCTGCATCCTGTGGATGGGGCTTTCCTTGTTTGTGTGGACTGGTTGCTGGCATGCCATGGCCCGGTATTGGTCCACGGACCAGGGGTTGGGGACCCCTGGTTTAACAGATTGTTATGCACTGTCCAGAGTCACATTTGCTGGGATGAGCTATATATCTATATAAATTGGATTAATAAACAAATAAATGGACACAAATTCCATTTACCAAGATTAAACCTCAGTGTCTTTACATTCAGATTTTATTTCAACCAGACTTATGGAATGTGTAATGAAGATTTTTTTTTGTGCAGTTGCAAAGAACGAAGCCATAGGGCCAAATGGTAACTTACTTTTTTTAAAAAAACCTGTATCAATACCAATATTAGGGCTATAATTTTAGGTTAAGTTTTATTCTGTCTTGTTTGGACTTTTGCAGCCCCTACTTATATGGCATCCCTTACAAATAAAGTATGCCATAATATCTAGCCCAGAATACATGATAATTGAATACAAGTAATGCCTCCAATATTATAATGGAGTAATACCTCCAAAGTTATATAATGTCATTACAAATGTTAGTAGCGAAGTGTTGAAAGCACTAACATGTTCTTCAGTATCAGTTCTTTAAGTTCAAATAATCAGGATAGAGTTGGAAGAAATCTTGCAGGTCTTCTAGTTCAACCCCCTGCTCAAGCAGGAGATCCTATACCCTTTCAGATAGATGGCTGTCCATTCTTTTCCTAAAAACCTCCAGTGATGAAGCACCCACAATTTGTGAAGGCAAGCTGGTCCACTGGTTAATTGTCCTCACTGTTAGGAAATTTCTCCTTAGTTCTATCTAGGTTGCTTCTCTCCTTGATTAATTTTCATCCATTGTTTCTTGTTTTGCCTTCTGGTGCTTTGGAAAATATGTTCAGTTGGTAGGAAGTTTCTGTGAAAAAATGTTGTGTTGCTATTCATGAAAAATAAGCCTTTGATGATGCTCATCAATGCTGTTTAAGTAAAGCCCCATGATTGAGCCTTTAGCTGCCGAAGGAGTCCCTTTAATTGAAATTCACTATCAAAAGCCCCTTGTTTATGGGTGTGGCAGTATTAACAGTGAATACTGTGCATTGCTGTGACAAAAAATGTCAAGATGGTAAAATGGGAAGTGCTTATTTATGTGATTAAAAACAAAGTTCCAACAGAAGAAAATATCTGAGAATGTCTAAGAACAAAGTAAATAAGCTGTGACAGCAACTGATGCGTTTTACATTAGAAGGGTTGATTAAACCGATTAAATTGAACTGATTAAAGACAATCGGTGGATCACTCAAAGGGAAGTTAATGGCATTTCACAGGAACATGTGGATCACATTATTAATGTTCTTCAATATCCAAAGATTTGTGCAAGCTGAAAGCTTTGCATTCGGAAAGCAGAGACGAAAGCTTCAGAAGCCAAAATTTGCCATGCTACAAGAATAAAAGTGAAGAATTTCTTCACAGCATCATGATAACCAATATAATATGGACACATAATTACAACCCAGAAACCAAATATTAGACCACAGAATATCATCACAAACTTTCATCTGTATGTGTATACGGAATCCAAATTGAGGATTTGTAGAAAAAACTCATAGTTAGTGTTTCCAGGGATGCAGATGGTGTTATTTACATGGATTCTTTTGGACTTTGCAATGGTACCAATTCAGAATACCACATTGCCTGATTCAGTACTTTGAAACAATAATTAAGCAGAATTCAGAAGCACAAGAAGAAAATTTGCTGCGAAACAATAACATCAAAATTGCCTCTTATGAACTAATCAAAAGATAATTACAAAGTTGGATTTCACATTTTCTCCTCATCCACTATATAGTCCAGACTTGATCCTATGTGACTTCTACCTTTTCCCAAAATTGAAGGTATTGGTTTGACTCAAATCAAGAAATGGAAAGGACTGTCAGGACCTAGTGGAACAGGCAAAGCATGGAGTTCATTTGTGATGTGTTCAAGTACCGGTAGTTGTCCATTGTTGTCAGAAGTGTGCAGTGAATGGAGGTGATTGTGCAAAGAAGCAAAATCAGGTAACAAAACAACTCATCTCATAGATTAGTTTTGTTTCATTCATTGAAACATCTCTATTTAAACTAAAGTCATAAAGGTGAAGATATTATTTTTCATGCAATTATTGTAGCATTGCATAGCATCAACCTGCTGCAAATCTTCATGACAAAGCTGGGCTTTTGAGTAACTTTTAATACTAATTTCAAAAAATTAATATAACAAGTAACTAATATATAAATTGTATTGTTTTATGAAATCTTGATTCTTATGATTTATAGAGAGTGTTTTATCTGTCTCTATCACCAATCAGCTTATTTGTGTAAGAATGTCTGTGTCACCACTAACAACTATTTTATGAAAAGCTCTATCAAAGAGGCATTTATGATTGTATGAAGTTTTGAACTTTGATTTTTCCTGATTATAAACAAGAAATCATGGTAGCCTATACAAGTGTATGTGCAGATAAATAGATGTGATAAGGTACTATCAGATTTTGTTTCTGCTACTTCACAACCTAACTTGAAAACATCTTTATCTCAGTTTAATATAGCACAAACACATAAGGCAGGGCAGGGCAGGGCAGGGCAGGGCAGGGCAGGGCAATTATCCACAAGATAAGTAGTGCAGCACCTAAACCAACACAGTTTTCTGAGCTACTTGTCTATTTTCCAATTAATGCATCTGTTTGTATTTGCATTTTATGCATGAAGAGTTGTAAGTGAGATGATAAAGATTTACCACAGCCATCTTAAATACTAAATAATTTAGTCAGAATTTGAAAACAAGGTCCTCAGGTCAAAACCAGACATGTTTTTTGGAGTCTTCAACATGTATTTCTCTCATTATCTCTTACCAATATTGTTAATTTAGAGGCCTGTTCTATGTAGATCATACTGGAAACATAGGTAGAGATTATGAAAGTAAAGCAAATATTAGGAATTTATTGTCTATGAAAATTTTTTTTTTAAATAAAACATGGATATGGACAAACAATTCTTTCCTGTCCTGGTTTTAACCTTTGTTTCCTGTATCTACAGATCTTTTTCAAAGATTACACCTCTCTCTCTCTCTCTCTCTCTCTCTCTCTCTCTCTCTCTCTCTCTCTCTCTCTCTCTCTCTCTCTCTCTCTCACACACACACACACACACACACACACACACACAGAGAGAGAGAGAGAGAGAGAGAGAGAGAGAGAGAGAGAGAGAGAGAGAGAGAGAGAGAGAAGTCTAGTTATTTTCATCCAGAACCTCATCAATTTAAAGTAGTTTTAAAGATAAAAACAAGAATGACTTCTGAGTGCAACTTTATAAAATAACAGACATTGAAACTGGATGATGAATAATATCGGATGGAAATTCTTTCCTTGTCTCCTTGCATCAGCAGTTATATTAGAAAGCTGAATATTATTATTTCTTTACTATGTTACTTTGTATATTTACCATTTGCTGCATCTAGCAACATCCAATATTAAAGTGCTCTGTATACGATGATGCATTTGCAAGTAGAATAATAAAAAAAAACAATGAGTATACTAAGTTTAAATTAATGGCCAAGACTAATAGCATGCAACCATCATGATATGTCATAAATCAATATGAATGAAAATGAATTCAGCATGTCTAGCAGCTGAATATATCCAAATGGGAAAATTTTGACCAATATTTCACCCTGATTATTGGTTCTGCCTTTCATTGTTTAGGCTCTTATGTTACAATTTTTCTAGGTTCCAGTGTTGAGGATTGTTCCCAGTGTTAAAGATCCCCTTTTCTCTGAAATTCCAAGGTTTCTTTTCTATGTGATTCAGGTACTGTATACCTGTATTTTGTTTTGATATTATTTACATTCAGCTCAGGCTGATGCAGTTTTACAGAATGGCTCCATGCCTTTTCTGAGTGCTGTTTTCTTCATCTGCTGTGCTAGTGTGGGGAAATATCCTCTGTTAATGGAAAAATTCTCTGCACATTGCAACATCCTGTTGGTTGAATTCATATGAATTCACAGTAGGTTTCGTACATGCTCCTAAGATACATTGTAGTAAACTAGGATTTATGATAGCCCAGCTCTGTAAACTTTAAGTATATGCCTATAAATAATTAAATGACATAGTGAATTGCTTTCTACCAAGTCTACTATGTAATGTAATTATCTCCAGAAATATTTGGGTGAAAACCTTGCCTCCAGGTTTGCTGAAATGAAAGTGGTGGTTGAGTGGCAGCTCCATCTTTTTCAGGGGAACAAACACTTTTACAAGTCAGCTGATCCATTTAAGATACCTGAAAGCAAGGTTTTGTTCGGGTTACCCTATCCAGGTACTTCATCTCAAGACTGATATGGACCATGCCATAACATTCTACTTTTCTTTGGGTTTAGTGCTCAAATGTTGAATCCAAAGAGCAAGCCCCTGTCAGGAATTTTTCCTGCAATTATACTCTATGAAATATAGTGAATAATAACATTAACCAGGGTCTTATGGAGATTGAAATTTTATAATGATGGTGGAATGTTTTGAACATTTGAAAAGCAGTACAGAAATATTAAGTACCATATTTTCCGGCATATAAGACGACTCGGCGTATAAGACGACCCCCAACTTCAGAGCCAATTTGCATGCTTAGAAAGTCATCTTATATGCCGGAAACTACCGTAATTTCCGGCATATAAGATGACTCGGCATATAAGACGACCCCTGACTTCGGAGCCAATTTGCATGCTTTAGAAAGTCATTTTATACACCGGAAAATACAGTACTTATACTATTACCCTAGCTGTTGCTTTTCCCTGTTTTGAGTTTCTATAGATATACTTGTTAACACTATTATTTCTCCTGTGTAGAAAAGAGGAGAATTACAATGAGACTACAGATAGTCCTCAACTTACAACCACAATTGAGCCCAAAATTTCTGTTGCTAAGTGAGACATTTGTTAAATGAATTTTGCCCCATTTTATGACCTTTCTTACCACAGTTGTTAAGTGAATCACTGCAGTTATTAAGTTAGTAACACAGGTAAGTGAATCTGGCTTCTCCATTGATTTTGCTTGTCAGAAGATCGGAAAATGTGATCACATGACTCTGGGATATTACAACCGCCATAAATATGAGTCAGTTGCCAAGCATCTGAATTTTGATCACATGATGTATTGGGATGCTGCTATGGTTGTAAGTGTAAAAAATGGTCATAAGTCACTTTTCAGTGCTGTTGTAACTTTGAACGGTCACTAAATGAGCATGTGACACATGGTCCTGAAACTTCAAGGACTGTTCAAAACTACCACTTGTTCAGTGCCATCATGACTTTGAACAGTTGCTGGATGAGTGGTAGAGAAAAGGCAAATGATGGAAAATTTGCAGACTTTCCTTTGTAGCTGCAGCTGCACTTTCCCATTAGTGGAACATCATGCCTATCCTAACTCCTAGCAATGGTATTAAAAGGAATGGCCAGCTTCTGGTTCTGGATCGTGGCACCAACGGACGTACGCGGAGAGCGCTTTCTCCACCGTCTGTTTTCGCTCCGTCGGGAGACCCTGGAAAGGGTCAAAAGTCGCCCTGGAGGGGCGATCACCGCTGAGGAGGACCCTCAATAGATAGTGGAAGGGCGGCAGCCCTTCTGTTTGATCTGAGGTAGCTCCTTTGGACCGATGAAGAAAAAATCTGCCATCAACTTGGCCGATCATTAAGCCGCTTCAGCCGAAAGCCAAAAGCACTACCAAGCACAATGAAAGCAACGCGGAGGAATTGGGTGAGACCTTACCTTAGCTTTCCTGCTTCCCAACTACTTTCCTGTAAAAGCCTTTGGAAATTCTTTTTCCTCCCTTCTTAACTTGACGGCTTCTGCCTACTCTGGAAATACAAAGCTATGGAAAACAAAAAAAAGAACAACTAAACTAAATGACCAAATAATTGGACTTGTAATTTTTGGATACCTGGGGTCCCAAAAGGTTTCTATTCCCATAGAGACTTATTATCTTACTTATCTGTTAAGCTGGAAAAAAAGAATATTCTTTTTCTTTTTTCAACCCGATAAAAGCCTAACTTGAGTTTAGGAAAAGATTTTACACGTTACTGGGGACATCTTGTGGTGAAATTTGGTACAGCAAGTGCATTTTTTCTTCTGACTGGGAGACCTGCCAGACTAAGATTTGTCCTTGACACTATCAAAAAAGATAAGAACTTGAAACAGCTGGGTGGTGAAAACAACTCTCTATAATGGAGGTGGACATTTATTGATTTTTATTAAAATAGCATCCACTAAAGGATTATCTCTAAACACCACAGAAATGGAGGAATACTACCCACAACTTAACTACAAACTTATACTTGAAAAAATCCTAGAGACTATTGAGCTAATGAATTCCAGGCTGAAAGATAAAGGCACCACCTTAAAGCTACAAAATCCAGCCCATATCTCAACTGATGAATTTACAACTCAAAAGGCAACAGAAGAAGAAGGAATTGACACTAAAGTAGACGTTAACAAATACCAGCTATAACCTACTCAGAACCCTGATGATCAAACCTTGATTTCAACTAAAAAATCTGCAATTCTAACAGCAACAGAAACTGAACAAAGTTACCTTAAGACGGAAGGAGCTGAAGATCTGCTTACACAGCACATTGAGAATTTAAATAACCCAGACAACCAAACAACAACCACAACATTGAACATGACTTTTTATTTAAATCAGCTAAAACTGGAAGAAGAAGAACACCAGTCTGAACTGACAATAAATATACTAAGCCAAACATGGAAATTCAAATTATTAGGCCAATAATCTAATGACTATGAAGGACCTGCTTCCTTGAAAAATTGGCAACTGGATGGCCTCCCTTGATTCAAATGACATGTGAAGGAATGAAGGGAGATCCACCTGAGGATTTAAAGGCTCTGTTACGGAAGCCTGTTTGGCACAAAAGAAAAGCCAGAGTCAGACTTAAAAAAATGGGATTTCTTTACGTAACTTTTAATGGAAAAGCCTAAAATCTTATTTAATGGGCTAAGGTGATTTCAAAAGACATTAACTTAAGATTTAGACTTATAAGGGAACTAAAAACTAGTTATTAGAATAATAGTTTTGAATTATAATATAGAAGATGGATTGAGATGATAAAGGTTATTTTATAAGTAAGTGATGATATTAGGATGAGAAATAGAATATGATTGTGAAATAAACTAAGAATTTATTTGAGTAAATAATAAGTGTATCTTAGATATGATAACTATTTTGTAATGAACTAAGGCAGTGATGGCGAACCTTTTAGAGACTGAATGCCCAAACTGCAACCCAAAACCCACTTATGCATCGTCGAGTGCTGGGTGGGTGTGGCCCATTGGGTGGGTGTGGCCCATTGGGTGAGCGTGGCCCATTGGGTGGGCATGGCTGCAGTGGTAATGGCAGACTGGGTGGACTAAAAAGTTCAATCAATTTCAACTTTGCAAGATCTTTTTTTTCCCCGCGAGAAGTTGAAATTGACTGATTGAACCGGTTGTTTTTTTTTTTGCACACGGTGGCGGAGGCCTAAAGCGAAAAGGTTTTATAAAACCCAGCTGAAGGCCTAGGACTGGGGTGATGGAACGCGTTCCTACAGAGAGGGCTCTGAGTGCCGCCTCTGGCATCCATGCCATAGGTTCGCCACCACTGAACTAAGGGAACCATGGGTTATCCGAAACCTAAATACTATGGACACTAAGCTAACTGGAATACTGTAACTGAAATTAGATAAAAGTTAAAAACAGGACATGGAGGCGTATAAGTCAAAAGATATTGATAAATGTTTTAACCAATTGAATTATAACTAGCAATGTATTAATTTGAATGTGATATAATAACCAAGGGAAACAGAGAGGGAATTTTTGATGATGTAACCTGACATATATACAGTGCTTTTTTTGTAAAAAAAAAAAAAAAGGTGCCGGAACTCACACACGTCATACAACCCACCTTGCCTACCCTACAAGGTTCCATCCCAAAAAGGTGCCGGAACTCCGTTCTGGGCGTTCTATGACAAAAAAAGCCCTGCATACAGTATATGAAAGAGCTTGTTATGGGATTATGGATTACCCAATCACCATGTTGCTTCCTTAATACCTGGAGCTTTGTAAAATAGGAAAATTAATAAAACTTGTTTTAAAAAAATAAATAAAAAATAAATAAATTAAAAAATAAATTAAAAAAAGGAATGGCCATCACTCCCTAGTGTCTAGGAGTAATCAAAAGAGCAGCATTGGTGCTTTCCCTCCATGATCATTCCCTCCTTTTGGCAAAAGCAAACACAGTGACGAAATGAGGATGTGGGTTGGGGGTAAGGAATTGTCTGAAGTGCTGATTGTTCTGCTCCTTGGTTGATGAACTAGGTAGCCTTCCTGCTCTCTCCCTTCTTACCCAAACAGCAGCAATGTCAGGCTCTTTGACAGCTGTCTGAAACTGCAAGCATGATATTCACTGAGTTCTTTGTTATAGATTTATTGAGATCAGAGGATGGAGCTACAAGAGACTAAAATACATTCCGTTGTTCAATCAGTTCATTCCTGAGTACATCAGGGCAGAGATTGCCTCACTTTATTTCCATCTGCCTATGAACTGTTGTGGAGATGAGTCTCTCACCTTTAAAGGAGAGGCTTGCAGCTGGCTGTTTAATAATGGTCTTTTGAATTCTTATCAGTCTGGGAACCAGTTCTTAGAAGCCTTGGAACACTCATGAAGGAGCTTTAAAATCCTGCAGTGAGTAAGACGGGTTTCTGTACAGAATTGCTCTATCTTTAAACAAAAAGCAGTTTTATAACTACACATGTAGACGAAGAGGCTGAACTGGAAGGCAGGGTTAAATGTGTCATCAGTTTAGAATCATTGCATTGACACAAAAGATCTAAGTCCAGCCCCCCTTGAATTCCATTGACCCTTATCTAGGGCCAATTTACCTTTGACCATTAATTGACTAGATTCTTGTATTAGATTCTTGTATTGTATTTTGAGTTTTGAACACAATGAATAGCTTCTTCTTATTTGCGCTTGACAGCCTGTTCTAAAAGAAAAGCAAACCAAGGAACAAATGGAAGTCTTGAAAGAAATGGAAATGGATGTGGTAAACCACATGTCCTGGTATCCGTGATCTGCATGACTATGATTCTGAGAATAGGAATTTAGTCCAATTATGTAAAAATGTAATGAAGTCTTTTGTTTCATATTTAACCAGGAAAGATTGTAAATAAAAAATGTAAGATGCATCTTTCTTAGAAAGAAAAAAGTTTTCTTTCAAGAAATGAACAGATGCACACATAGACATATGGGCTTGTTTTCTTCTGTTTGGTATTTCCCATTATTCAGTCATATCCATTTTTAGCAGTACGGTCCCACTGATGCTGCCAGTGTCATATGAATGAATGTCATATTATGCAGATGAATATAATGGAACTAGGCAAGATATTCTGCTTGACATTTGCACTTTTCTAAATGATAGGTAGCAGCACACAGAGAAAATATGAACATTTGTCCTTATTTGAATCTAGCAAATACTTACAATGGGAAAATCAATACGAATAAGATTTTAAAGCATTCTGTTCGTGTATCTGCCTATCCCATCTGATAATCACCCATTATTATAATCTTGAGCCATACTCCTGGAGTTACTGGGAGTTGAAGTTCAATCCATACAGACAAAATCTGATTAGGAAAGGTTATATTATGTTATTGTCTTGTCTTAAAAAATTTCAACATACTCTCCAGATGAGCTCAATTTCTGGTGATTACACCAAAACAGTCATGCAGGTTCTTTTTGATAATAGGGCATAAATAGTTGGCTGTTGCTATATTCTGGTTTTAAGGACAGAAAACAGAAGAAGAAGAAAAAAGTAGCCCTTAAATGTCTCCAAGAGATCTGTCTGAGCACTATTGAATGCACAACTGCATTATTGAGGTCAATGACAGAATCAATGACAGTTATGGTATTTGTGATTTGTCAATCAAATAAAATGGTCACCACATTTCCAAGCTATTTACTAATATAATTAATTTGGACCAGCAATAGCATTTTAGGAAGGCAGTCAAAAACTGCACAAAATTTCCGTAATGAAAATGGATTATTGTTTTTAGGACAAGAATTTCTCTGTTATGCAGATTGAAACCCTTATTGTGCCTTGATCAAAAGGTAAAATAATCTTGCAGTCAATTCATTCTGGAGGGCTTAGATCAGTGGTTCTCAACCTTTCTAATGCCGTGACCCCATAATACAGTTCCCCATGTTGTGGTGACCCCCAACCACTTATACATCACCAGGTGCCAGGGGCGTGGCCAAAGAAAAGGGGAAAAAATGGCGGACAGCCTTGTTTGGCGACCCCCGTGAAATGGTCGTTCGACCCCAAATGGGGTCCCGACCCAGAGGTTGAGAACCACTGGCTTAGATACTCAAGAGAGCTAAAAGGAAAAGCAGATTCTACATCATTTTTCCTCTAGCATTCTTCAGCAAATAGAATATGGAAATTCTGTCCTTGCTTTAAGTTTTAACACTGGAGTATTCAAATACTTAGAATTTGGGAATCTGTGGAGCTAAAATCAACTTTTCAAAATGAGAAAGTGTATTATCTCTTAGGGGGCAATAGCAAACAAAAGCCAGAGTCCAAGAGGAGATGAATGTGAGAAGTGGGATCACACCAGGGACCCATCTGTTTCAGCATTCTGTTCACCACTTGGCAGCCAGATGCAGTAAGAAGTCCACAGTTGATTGTGAGATGTCAGCATCCTTCTGCTCATAATTTCTACAGTTGGAATTTGAAAGTGCACAGCTTCTGTTACTAGAAATACTATATAGCTTTTTTCTCCAAATAGCTATTATGAAAGTTATGGAATCTCTAGACACTTTCAAATAAGTTGGTAATAGGCACATTATTATTATTTTTTTAAACTTGTGTTAAAGAAAATCTATATGGGTACGTATCAGTATAACAAATACTACTTGTCCCTCAGTTAACCAAGGGTATTATGGTAAAATCAAGGTCATTGTGCATGACTTGGATTTGGATGTTTTAGGTTTATAAAGCAATGGCATTTTTGCCAAAGCTAGTATGTGTTTTTTATATACAGTTATCCTGAGATCGTACAGAAAGATTCTGAGAATGCGATATGGGAAGAACAGATAATGTGGATGTTATGAGAATACAAGTCTGAGGCATCTAAAGTCAGTATTTGGGCTTTAGCCAATGTAATATTGAATACCCATTAAAATTATGTCTGAAATGTTATCAGATCTTTGGATGTGATCATAGCTGCCAGTCATTGAGAGGAAATACACAACCTTCAAAGACCACCTCTGCATTGAAATTCTATAAGAATTTTACATCAAGCCAATTTCCCTTATGAGCCTTATTAGAGTAATCAAAATTATACAAATGAATAGAGTAAAAAAAAAATCTTCCTCAAGCTGCTACTGATCTCCAGATATGTTGGATTAGAACATCTGGAGGCCACTATAGGATTTCTGGCCAAGTTTTCATAATCAGTGGTTGTGTCACCCAAATGTTAGTCTGAAAGTGACCTCATGTGATAAAACACATTATATGTGAATTGAATTGAATATATTTTTGAAAGAATCATGGAGGAAGGGGGAGGAAGAGGAGGAGGAGATCACTTCATCCATTTGTCTGAAATAGTATAGGATTTCCTGCCTGAGCAGGGGGTTGGTCTAGACTCTAGAAGACCTCCAAACCCCCTTCCAACTCTGTTATTCTGTAAAGAGCTACCATAAAGCATGAATTGCAGCCATCTCCCAAACAAAGACTCTTCTCCCACCCCCAGGGAGGCACCTTTGCGATTCAAATATCCATTTTTAATGGTGTAAGTTGCACTTTGCTAATTAGTTAACAGTTTCAGGAAAGTTTAAGTGCATCTTCAAATACATAGATTTGGCTTTTCAGAACGGGGAACACAAGTATGTTTAGACTACACAGTTTCTTAAACCTACTGAGGATGCTTATGCTTTGTTTTTATAATTAATAGGACAGATATGCCAACATTAAATAAGCACCCAGTAAATGGGATTTTTTTGTCATGTGTGCCAAGTCATTTATCACTGAAAACAATAATATATTTAGTTCTGAATATATGCCAAGAACAATGATGTTCAAACATTTTGTTCCGAGATTCAGGATTGTCCTTGTTAAATTGCCAGACCCTACAATCTTCCCCTCCTAGGATTCAAGCAGAAAATGAGATAACTAAATGACCATTGGCAATTTCTATGTATGAAAGCAGTGAAATCATACTTTAGAGATCCCACTTTAACAACCTTTTACATTTGGTGGCCTCCAGGTATGTTGGACTTTGGTTTCTATATATTTTTTGGGCAGAATGGACTTCAGAATTCAGTACCACCATCACATTTTAAAAATATTTCTTCTCTCACACCAAAGCAGAAGCTTGCACAAAACTAGTACACATAAGAGGGAAAAGTTAGCCTCATTTTCTGCATTATGTGGCAATTAGACATTTTTATAATATATAAAGAATGGCATGAAAAATACAAGCCCATCAAAGGCAATTGTGATTCATCACTATAATGATCTTGAGATGCCTATTTGATTAATCAACTCCCTTGCTTTATTGGAAATCTATACATGCTGTTATTTTTCCCCCAGTACTTTCACACTGATTATTATCAATGTTGACAGGACACAAATGACTTTTGTGCAGAATTTATACTTACGAGCAAAGAGCTTGCGTGCAATGGATGGTAGTAAAATATTGCCGTACTTATAACTAGTTACTAATGACCTTAGGTTGTCAGTAATCAGTGCCTGGAAACTAAGCTTCTGTTCTCATTGGTGATATACCATCATATTTAATCTTTTCATTACATCACTTAAAATATCCCTTTATCCAGTGGTGGGATTCAGTCGGTTCGCACCAGTTTGGTAGAACTAGTAGCTAAATGTTTGTTGACTTTGGCGAACCGGCTGATATCCTAGCCTTTTTTCACAAGGCCCAGAACTGACTGCTGGAAGAGCATAGACACCACTTCCAGAAGTCCATTCTGAGCTGGGGAGGCCTCCCAGGCCCAGAATGGCCCAATGGAAATGCACGGATGTCACTTCCAGAAGTCCATTCTGAGCCAGGAAACCTTCCAGGCTCAGAATAGACTTCTGGAAGTGATGTCCATGCAGAGAACCAGCCGTTTAGGTATTTGAATCCTATCACTGCCCTTATCAACTATCAAACAGCAGCATTTCATTCTGATATTGAAACACATTAAACTAGGATTTTTAGACCTCTGCACTTTTTACATCTTGTTTAAATATTCACTTTAAAATATTTTGAATTTAGCTGGCAAGGATGGACACCTTAGAGTTTAGAACAATATTTCTTGTCAGTAACTATAATTTCAGCTCTGATACTATAAAATGACAAAATATTATAAATTTTTGAGACATCTGCATAGGCATATCAGAGTCTTTATATTAAATAATATAAACTGCAAATGTAATGCTTGGGAAACAGAAAGTAGACAAAAATGTTAAGAATGGGATTTTTAAAATACATAGAAGGAAGATAGTGAGGGGGCATAAAAACCTACAAGAAACAATGCAGAATAGAAATGTACTATGTGTGCAAATGAACTGCAAAGAATTTAAGATATTACAGGAAGAACCTAGCAGGAATTAAGCAAATGACCATATCTGAAAAGGAATAGAACCTGAAATCACACGTTACTAAGATGAACTATATATCTTGGACTTGACTCAACTCTTATGCTTTGCTCAAACTATACTTCATTAGCATCAGATCTTTTTCTTTAAAAGTTGGTCTGTCCACTCATATATGCTTGTGCTGGACTGCTATTGCTTTTCCTGTTTTGTGGGGAGGGGAGGAGGCTTTCTAAGATTAACTTTGCATAATTTGAAATTAAATGAAAAATACCAAAGAAATAAGAATGTTTTTTTTCTCCAGTTGAAAGACATTTTTTGATATGTTGAAAGACATTTTTTTTTCTAGAAAAGTAAACTGAAGATCCTGGTGCACTTTCAGGTACTCCCCCTGTATCTCTCCTGACAGCTAACAGAGTGGGAGAGAGCCTGTGGCTTAGAGGTTATAACAACTGCCTAACATGCAGATAAGCCCAGGTTCGAATCTCAGAAGAGTAAGTCTGGCTGAAGAGAGTTAATGGAACTCGAAATAGCTATACCAGTTCTCTCTTTATTCTTTGTTAGCAACCTAAAAATGTAAAATGATGTCGCAGTTGGCGACTGCTGCTTGTGGATGGCTCTAGATTGAGCTGATACAGGCAAAAGAAAAAGAAAAAAAAAGAAAGAAGATTTCTTCCATATTTGGGCTGACAGGGTGTACGTTCAAGGTAAAATATATATATATATGTACAGTATATATGTTTTCTGAGGTTTTCGCGGGTGTTTGTATGTAGGTCTTTGGTTATTCGGGTTTTCTCCCGCGTAAAATTGGAAGATGAGGCACGACCACGAACACGAAGCCAAAAAATAGCAAGGCAGCCCACCATCTTAAATCCCCCTGCAACTCAGACTAACCTGAGCACAACAAAGCCCCCACCCAAACAGAACACTCCCTCAGCCAATCAGAGCACAGCCAACCCCCCCAACCAATCAGAGCACAGCCGGCTCCCCAGCCAATCAGAGCACAGCCGGGCCCCTAGCCAATCGGAACACACCTCCACCCAATCAGAGCACAGCCAGGCTCCCACCCAATCAGTTCATACCCCCACTGGCAGTTAAAAGGAAGAAACAGCTAAGACCACACATTGCTCCTCGAAGCACGAAGCTGAAAACACCAGCCTGAAGATGACGAATGGGACTTCATCGAAACGTCGCCAAGACACTTCCAATTTTACGCGGGAGAAAACCCGAATAACCAAAGACTTACATACAGTATGTATGTATGTATGTATGTATGTGTACACACACACACTAACACAAGCTCTGTTGAAAATACTCCTTTGGTGCAATTCAGCTGTTCAGTCCTGCATGTGAACCAAAACCCTTGAAATAGTATTGAGCAGCTGCGGTCTCTGAGGGGGAACTCTTGATTGATCTTTACTACTGTAAACACTGAGAAGAGGGATGGTATGAAGGAGATCTTTGATTATGCTTCAAGAATGCTGAAGTTGGGTGTGTGCATTGCCACAATCTTTCTCCTTTTGCTCATATTGAGAGGAATGGGATACAGAGACTAGAGTTTACATCAGCTCACAGAGATTATGTTTGTAATTATGAACTGCCTCTTAGTTCAGATAATGGCAATGGAACAGAAATTAATTGTAGGACAAATCTGTGGCTGAATTCCTAATGACGTATCCTTCTTGATTGCCTATTTCATATAGCAATCACAAGTGCAATTGTTTCTTTTATGCACATAAGCTTATGTGCTCAAGCATTAAAGGCTTCCTGAAGCAGAAGGTTGGTTTTAGGCATAAATGAACTTCTACAAATACTTCTTGAATGATATGATTGCAGTCTGTAGTGTTGATTTGAAAGGTAGATATTGCCGTAATTTCAGCATTTAAGAAATATATTATCTGTGCGATTAAGGATTTGTCACTGTCAGTTCTGGACTTGTTATCCTCATCAAGTTTCCTTTCGATCAATGGATGGATGGATGGATGGATGGATGGATGGATAGATAGATAGATAGATAGATAGATAGATAGATAGATAGATAGATAGATAGATAGAATTCTTTATTGGCCAAGTGTGGTTGGACACCCAAAGAATTTGTCTCTGGTGCGTAAGCTCTCAATGTACATACAAGTAATAGTGATAGATCATGATCATAAACAACATAAAAATACATTCACCATAAATCATAAAATACAACATTTAATCATAAATCATAAGATGCAACACTTAGTGATACTCATAGGATACTAGCTAAGCAACAACATAAATCATACTAGGATACTAAATGAAACAATATAAATTGTAAGATAGAAGCAACAAAGTTATAGTCATAAGAAAATAAGGATAGCCAATAGGAAAGATGAGGAGAATAATAATAATAATACACCTTTACTAAGTAGTTTGACAGTAATATAGGAATTAGTTGTTAAGCAGAATGACAGCGTGAGGGAAAAAACTGTCCTTATGTCTAGTTATTCTGGTGTGCAATGCCTATAGTGTCGTCTTGATGGAAGAAGTTGAAACAGCTTATGTCCAGAATATGAGGGGTTTGTAGATATTTTCACAGCCCTCTTTCTTGCTCGTGTGATCCCTTTATAAAGGCAGAGTTAGAAAGTTTCTGTGTGAAGATTAAAGAAATCAGAATTAGAGTTAAGAGTTAAGGATAAAGATGTGGGTTGAACTAGAAGACCTCCAAGGTCCCTTCCAACTCTTCTGTTACTTTGTTATTCTGTTATAGAATGAGTTGGAACCAACCTTATATAGTATGGATTGAAGTAAGGTGATTTCCATAGGTAGCAAATACAAGAGATAGGGAAATGTTGGGGAACAGAACTGTATAGGGACTGAACCTGTTCTACCTCTCTTAAACTTTTCTCATCTATATAGTGGAAGATTATATATATATTTATAGTTTGAGAGCTTCTTTCTCAACTTCAAAAACTTATACAATGGACATCTAAAAAAGAAATTTTTGGAGTTGAGAACTACTGATTTATCCATAGGCAATTATTTTAATCATCTTTCATTTTATGCATTAAAATAATAAAAAGAAATCAGAAGATTAAATAGAATTACCCAATTAGAGTTGGAAGGGGCCTTGGAAGTCTTCTAGTCCAATCTCTTGCTTAAATAGGAAATCCTATACCATTTAAGACAAATGCCTGTCCAATCTTTTATTGAAAACTTCCAGTGATAGAGTACCCACAACTTCTGGAGGAAAGCTGTTCCACTGACTGATTGTTCTTTCAGGATATTTCTCCTTATTTATAGTTTGGAACTCTGTTTGATAAGTTTCTATCTTTACTTCTTGTTCTGCCCTCAGGTGCTTTGGAGAATAGATTGACCGATCTATTGGAAGACTGCTATCATGTTGCCCTAGTCCTTCTCTTTGTTAGACTAGACATACCTAGTTCTCTCGACCGTTCATTGTACAATACTGTTAAATTTAAGTTCTAAAACAAAAAATATATTCTTCTATGGATGTCTGCAGATTTAGTACAGTTTTAGCTACGGTAAAATCTTACATTTTGCAGAATGCATAGGATAAGATAAGATAACCTTTATTGTCATTTTTTTACTGTGGGCACAACGACACACATCAAAAATGAAATTTAGTTGCCCGCTCTTAAAGTGAAACACATACATGACACACACCTAAACATGCTATATACAACATATGTATAGACCCCTACATATACATAACAAATAAATATTGAATACTGTCCATCTTGAATATATAACAGAAGGAGGAAGCTTGAGAGTTCACATGGTTAATGCTGTATGGAATGAAACTATGGCTGAATCTGGATGTTCTGCTACGAATAGCACAAAGCCTCCTCCCAGAAGGTAACAAGCTATCACCCATCTAAGTCAGGGGTTCTCAACCTTGGCAATTTTAAGACTTGTGGACTTCAACTTCCAGAATTCCTCAGCCAGCTTTGCTGGCTGAGGAATTCTGGGAATTGAAGTCCACAAGTCTTAAAGTTGCCAAGGTTGAGAACCCCTGATCTAAGTTATCAAGGACGGTTACCTTGTATATATTTGGTTTTGCTCTGAAAGGAACAAATGACAAATTGTAAAATCCACCATTTTCCATTTGCCAAAGCAGATGTACTGTAACCCAATTCTTTTCTTCTCCAATGAATAACTTCTTGACATGGAAAAAGTTAAAATAATAGAAACAATAAAAATTGCAGAAATAATTACTAAGAAAAATTGTAGTTGAATCTAAAATTGTTATATAAAATGGAGCATCCAGAAGAAAATATTACAGTTGTGATGCACTTCAAGATGATTTGGAAGTGTTGCACGTTTTGTAAAACCACAGCACCTCTTGGTATTTTATTAAAGTAATCAATTATTTCAGTCTTCCATATGAGCTTAAAAAAAGCCACTTCTTTAAAATTAACTCAAATTAATGGATTCCTTCAATCAGTTTTGGTTTTGTGCAAGATCTTGAAAAAAACTTGGGTTACTTTAATGAATAGAAAAAAGTCCTGATCTTATGTTCTCCAGAGCCTTTCTGCTGAACCTTTTTAAAATATGCAGTCTTAGAAAAATAGTTAAATTTCTGAAAGATCTAGAAATCCTTTGTTTGGATGCCCTATGATATCTCTCCATTTCAAGTATAAAATATGTGTGATCTCTAACAAAATTTCCTAATCTGCCTCTTATACCTGATATGAAATGTTATGAGATTAAACAAAAAACTCATATAAAAAAGTATATATTCCTATGCTTACAATTTAAATATTTCCAGTTCAGTTAGATTAAAAGTTTCAATAATTGTTTGCAGCTTTTAGGAAGGAAGTCAGCAATTGGTATCTTTCACATTTTGCATTAAAATGTTTTATCTTCTTTTCCAAAGTATTCCATGCTGGCTTGGGAAATATTGGGAGGAAAAGCCCACTCATCTTAAAATTGCCATGGTTGAGAAACACTACTTTATTGCTTTGAATATTATCTTAAAACAATACTTGTTTATGGTTTCTGTGATCCTAGACATATCTTCAACTATTACTATCCAATCCTGTGGTGCTTATATTTATCGTAATCCAGTGTTACAGTTCTTTATTATTAGCAAGATACCTTTTATCATCTTTCTTATATGACATATTAAAGAAAGGAAACCTGGCACATTCCAGATGATGGCTAAAATTCCTAGTGTACCAAGGATAAGCTAGCAATGAAAAGTGATGAAAGTTCATTAATGTCTGGATGTCACAGATTTTTTACACTGAACATGAACAATGTTCAGAACAAAGATTACTGCACCTTTATTTTATGCAGAGGCTAGATAAGAAAATTTGCAAACATTTCATAGTTTTTCTAATACGAGTTTTCTATTTTTTGCCCACCCCAATTATTGCCTTTTCCATTTTTACCAACCATATCATCTTTTCCTTCTTTTTATGGTATTGTTTAATTATCTTCCAGTTTATTACATCATTTGCAGTTACTTCCATTTTTATTACCGTACATAGTAAAAATACCAAAAAAATAATTGATATATTAACTACTTGCAAATGAAATTTTATAATGCACGAGTATTTATTAAGTTTCCTGAAATACACATCCTCCAAATTATGGCACAGGCAATTTTAGTGCATTTTTTTTGTAAGATGTCAATCAATCAATCAGAATAGAAGGGACCTTGGAGATCTTCTAGTTCAACCCCCTGCTCATGAATGAGATCCTATACCATTTCAGATAGGTGGCTGTTCAGTCTCTTCTTAAAAACCTCCAGTGATGAAGCACCCGCAACTTCTGAAGCAAAGCTGTTCCTCTGGTTGATTGTCCTCACTGTTAGGAAGTTTCTCCTTAATTCTCTCCTTGACTAGTTTCCATCCTTTATTTCTTGTCTTGCCTTCTGCTGCCCTGGAAAGTAAGTTGACCCCTTCTTCTTTGTGTCAGCCCCACAATGTATTTTTGTGCTAATGAATTAGCATAAAAATTAGCACATTAGTGATGTATTTTGTGCAAATGAATTGCATCAAATTATTTGTCTACATAGTGTGGCACCAGTAATAAATGTGTGGAGCTCAGGGACTGATCTCATCCGCCCATTAAATTTAGCCAGAATGAGTTTTGTTTTTGGCTTAAGATGTATTTAAAACAATTTATAAAATATTCCATCATGGCTTAGGGTAATATGAGCATCAGGCCATCGTGGCTGGTTTAAAACATCATGAACTTGAATAGTGTTTATTAAAATCCTATATTAAGTGTTATATATAAAGACATTCATGGATTAATGCCAGTAGAATATCTGCACAGAGCTATGGTGTCTCCAGAATAAATGGAAATGGCTATTGAAAATGAGCTGCTGGACTATTTCATTTTGCTGATGAAAATGGAGTGGTTCTCCATTTTACTTGCACTGAGAAGCCAGAAATCTGAATTTCTAACTTTCTAGCTGGATGGTTGAGTGATATATAAGCTGGCTCAGACATATTAGTGAAAGGCAATTTTGACAGAATCGCCTAAAAGGGTATCTGCTGGGAGATACATGTTCAATTCCCTCTCTGGGGAGTCACTGACATAATCTTAATTTGTTCCTTTAAAATTATGGGAGAAAGTTTTAGCTGCTTTATCGGCAAGATGCAGTCTAAGGAAAGATCTTATGCTGTATCTGTCTATAATGCAGAAAGCCTATGGCTGAGAGATCTCAAGGGATGATCACAACGAAACAGAGCTGCTTTGAACACTTCTAAAATATTTATTTATTTATGCCTGCTTACTTACTTATTATAGCTTATTTGCTGCTCCAATCAAAAGATAACTCTAAGCTACTAACCCTATTATAATAATCAGATTAAAATACATTGCCAGGAAATAAATCCAGAAAAAAGCAATACTGTGTCATAATCACCTATTTGACAAACTTCAAATTCCTCCACATATATCAGGTTTCACATCTCTGGATGCCATTTATTTCTCCAAACCATTCTCAAAGTCCCAATTGCCTGCTAGAATAATTATCAGAGAAAGGATGGCCCTATCTCTGGGCATACACTGTTTCAGAAGTGAAAGGACATTACAGAGAAAGTTTGCCCTTGGTGTCTCTAGTGATAATGTTTCTTAGGAACTGAGATCCACCACTAGATCTAACTTGAGCAGCAGTTTCCACTTGGAGAAGGAAGTCTTAAAAGATCCTGAGTCATAAAGATAAAAACCTACTCTTTGATCACACCTGTAAGTCTATTGTAACCAGTGCAGTTCCTGAAATAAGTGTGTAATTTGGGCATACTCAAGTCCCTTACTGTGTAGGCCACTGCACTGTGGACCAGCAGTATCTTTCCATGTCTTCAAAAGTAGTCTCATGTAGGGCAAGGTGCAATAATCTCAGGCTAAGAATGGATTAAGTCCAAGAGTCGGTTTTGCTATCCAGAGCCTAACAGTCTCCAAGCATGGAGAGAACATTTCAAGCTGTGGCTGGAGATGTGTAACTGTGTATTATCAGCATAGTGATGATAGTTTCCCCTGTGCCAAAAGATGAACTTTTCTGTTGGCTTTACATAAATATTAAATAGATTGATAGATGAAAGATAGAGCTCTCACGTTCCAAGCAAATAAATCTCGCATTCCTGGCTGAGACAAGTAGAAAATGTAAGGCATCAAAGATGGCTTAATAAATTATTTATTTTTCACTGTGATTTATATCCATGGGTTATACCACTGCACAGAGTCATATTTGGAAACTACTGGAGATGGTATTGACAGTTAGGTTCTTCTTTCCTATTCCCTGTTATCTGGCATGTATAGCACAACAATTTTTGTTGGGAAAAAAATATTCCTACTCCCATTTCATTTGCTAGAGAAGAAGAAGAAATAGTCCATGCTCTTCAGACAGAAAGTATATTTTGCCAGCAGGAATTAAGTACAATTCATTATGCAAGTGACTTGGCAGCTAAGGTTATAGCATTTTCCATTGCCTTGTATCACCATGACTGGCTCCGTTGTGTTGGACTGACATAATGGAGCTAAATCTAGAACTGAAGACCTTCCCTCCAGATGGGGTGAATAAAGGTAACCTTGAACAGCGTTCATGGACAATATCCAAATGGGGATATATATGCGTCTTCTGGAACTAATGAGCTTCAGATTCGATTGATAATTTCATAGGATAGAGATACCACACTGAGTTTTAAGCTAACATGGCACCAGACCGTTCTGTTAATTTTCTGTCATCTTCAGGGAGTTTCCTTCCTTCCACACAAAAAAGTCCTTAGTTATTTTTGAAACTGTTTCTGCCTCTTTTCTAAGCAGTGTATTGTTCTTGAGGAGGATGGCAAGCTTGGAGTTATACTCAACCTTCAACCCGTATCAATTATTGTTGAGGTGTCCTGACTTCAGAATGATCTGGTGAATTCCATTCTTTCTGTCTTACAGAAGGAGGTATGGCTCAGGCATACAAATTTAGTTTTACATATCCCTAATACCCAAGAATCACCTTTTCCTTCATATTATAATAAATGAATTTATTTGTCAATTTTGTATTTTATCCTTTATCTGTAAATGAATGGGACCTATAACTGCATCCTTCCATCTCCTAGTTATCATTCTGTTCCCCTTTTTTAGATTACTAGTTCCTAATTGCACACTGCTGTGCTTAGTTTTCTCTCCACATATCTCAAGTCCATCTGATCAGGTCCTCCAAGAATGCTGCCTTTGGGTCAGTTATGTTAAATTCTTCCTTTCTTCTCTTCCAGATTGTCCAATGGTATTAGATGGTATTAGAGGAGCTGTTTTCCTGTCATTGCTGTTACTTCATACTGGTACAAAAATGTTTCTTGATAAGAAGGCTAGAGTTCATTTAACTATTGCCTACAAGTTCAACCATTTTTGGATGTCCCCTCTATAGGCAACCAATCTTGTAGGACTAGTCACTCTATTTCCAGGTGCAGATATAAGACTCAAGGAATCTCTGTACTGGTGGCTGAATTCAGATAATACCACTAGAGGTGTTCCTTTCATGACACCTTCCCTCAGAACTCTGCATCCACATGCAGGTTAAGCCCTTGAAATATCAGACCCATCACACTGTAGCCTTTCTCTTTCATTTGAAATAGTGAGACTTGGGCTCTCTTTATTTAAAGATATCTCTTTAGATCAGGGGTCCCCAACCCCTGGTCCGTGGACTGGTACCGGGCCACAGCATGCCAGCAACCAGTTCGCACAAACAAGCACAGCCTCATCCATGGAATGCAGGCAGCACACAAAAACACGCACTCTCCGGTCCGCGGAAGAACTTTTCTCCATGGAACCGGTTCCTGGTGCCCAAAAGATTGGGGACCTCTGCTTTAGATCATCTCCTCTTCTATTATTTTACTAGGATTCCCTCCTTCCTTCCTTCCTTCCTTCCTTCCTTCCTTCCTTCCTTCCTTCCTTCCTTCCTTCCTTCCTTCCTTCCTTCCTTCCTTTGTATTTGGGCTGCCAGCTTGGAGCCTTTTCCTTCTTCTCCTTATATTAATCCCAAAACCCTTTGAATCGAAGGCTAATGCCTTGATTCATCACCTCTCAGAGAAGGTTGCTTTTTTGGTAGATCAGTAAGTCAGCTTGTGAAGCTGAAATATTATGTGCCTTACAAATGATTCTATTATCTTTCTTTTTCAAATGGACAGACTAATGCTTCACCTAGATATTGTTGCCTCGTCTTGACACACAATCAACTGAATCAAACTCACCACGTCAGGAACGAAGAACTTTCAAGTTTATTTAGTAAAGTAATGAATTAAAGACAGCACTGACAACCATTGCACTCATGGTCTCTTTATACAGTTAACAAAAGACCCCGCCTAACCCACACCCAGTCTACCGCCCATGCGCCACCACCCTCATCCGGACCGCCCAACGCCCCTATATGGCAATACATCCAATTACCATGACCTGTAGCAGCTGCCCCCTAACGCATCCCGACGCTGCGGCCGCGTCCCGACACTTCGGCCGCTTCCCGATGCTTCTGCAGCCTACCAGCCTCCATTAATAAAAGCAGCTTCCGTTTAATGTTCTCGCAGTCACGGTTACCAACTGCGCATGCGGTATGCTGTCCAGAGTATTCTGTACGCATGTGCGGCTCTGGCATCTCCAGCTGAGCGTCGGAACGGCTTCTGCGCATGCGCACCGGCCAGCTGGATGTCGGGCCGGTCTGAGCGTTGGAGCAGCTCCTGCGCATGCGCGCTGCTCAGCCGGATGTCGGGCCGGTCGGACGCCGTTTCATGCAGCAGAGGCTTCGCGGAGGTAAGTAAGCCAGATGGCCTCTACTACGGCCCAACATACTGCCCCCCTTTCACCAGGGCTCCCCCTAGGAAAGAGAGAAGATATGTTATATCGTTTCTTTCGCCCCCACTCTTCCAACCTCCTCTGTCCTACCTGGCTTCGGTTTCTCAGGATTGTGGACATGGACTTGTTTAACTAATCGAGGGGCCCTTACGTCATCTACCCGTACCCACGTAGCATCAGATAAAGGGTAACCCTTCCACCTAACCAGATAATACAATTTATTTCTCTTAATACAGGAGTCGAGTATTTCCTGTACCTCATAGTCACCATCACCAACAGGGCCTGGTTCAGTTTCTTTTTGATACATATAAACTGGCTTTATCAGGCTGCAATGAAATACCGGATGTACTTTCCCCAACATCCGGGGTAGCTGCAATTGTACAGTGACTGGATTAACGATCTTAACAATCTTAAACGGGCCAATGTATTTAGGTCCTAATTTTCTGCATGGAACTTTCAGCTTCAGATATTTGGTGGACAAATAAACAAATTGACCCGCAACAAACGGTTTGCAGGGCTGCCGTTTTTTGTCTGCCTGCTCTTTCATTTTTCGCCCATATTCTACCAGCGCTGTTTTTATAGCCGTCCATGCTCCGGAAACCCTTTGGACCCATTCTTGTGGAATATATTGCTGCGTCTCCATATTCTGACACTCCGGTATGGGAACAAAATCTTTCCCGGACACTATCTTAAATGGTGTATAACTTGTACTAGCGTGCATCGCGTTGTTATATGCCACTTCGGCGAACACCAACAGGTCTGCCCAATTAGTTTGCTGGTAGGACGCATAGCTTCTCAAATACCGCTCTACTGCTGCGTTAGCCCGTTCCGCGGCTCCATTGGTAGCAGGGTGGTACGCAGTGCTAAGCCCCTGCGACGACCCTAACAAGGCGGTGAAGCCTTTCCAGAACCGCGCGGTAAACTGAACCCCCCGATCTGATATTATCCGCCGGGGAGCCCCATGAATGCGGTATACATGTGTCAGGAACATGTGGGCCAATTTTTGTGCAGTTGGCAACTTCCTACACGGAACGAAATGTGCTTGTTTTGAGAACAAATCGATTACCGTCCAAATTACCGTATATCCCTTACTCCGCCGAAGTTCCACAATGAAATCCATGGCAATATCCTGCCATGGATGTTCCGGATCAGCTACTGACTGCAGATATCCCACTGGCTTTCCTGGCCTAGATTTGCACGTAGCACATACAGGACATGATTTCACATGGTGTTCTACATCGTTTCGTAAAGTAGGCCACCAAAATTGGCGCCTGATCAAGTGTAACGTTTTAACAAATCCGAAATGTCCCGCCAGTGTTGCATCATGACATCGCCGAAGAACCTTGGACCTCAACTCTAGTGGTACATATAATTTTACTCCGTACCACGCCATCCCGTCTCTATGAGTCAACAAATTACTATGCTCCTTGTACCACGGGTCCCGCGGTACTGCCACCCTTAACTCTACTTCAATATTTCCTATATCCGAACGGGTGCTTACCCTACCTACTCCCTGTGTATATGGTGGTAATATAGCCTGTATCAGCTCCTCCCGTTGGCCCTCGTACTGGGGCAATCTAGATAAAGCGTCCGCTAAGAAATTACGACCCCCAGGGACGTATTTAAGCTGGAATGTAAATCGTTTAAAGTATTGCGCCCATCTCACATGTTTCGGGGCTAAACGTCAGGGCGATTGCAGTACCGCTAAATTTTTATGGTCCGTCCATATTTCTATCTCCCGTTTAGCCCCTTCCAAAAGATGTCGCCACGTTACCAAGGCCCATTTGATAGCAAAGGCCTCCTTCTCCCATATCGCCCATCTCCTCTCCGTCTCGGTTAATTTGCGCGAGGTATACGCACAGGGTTGTAACTCGCCGTTGTTACAAGTGGCAAGGCCACCTGTGCAAAATCAGGAACGAACTGCCTGTAAAAATTTGCGAACCCCAGAAAGCTCTGCAATTGTCGTCCCGTCCTGGGAGCCTGCCACTCAAGTATTGCTTTCACCTTTGCCGGATCCATTTCTACCCCTCAGGCGGAGATTCTGTACCCTAAATATTCAATACGGGTCTTGTGAAACTCACATTTTGAGAGTTTCACGAACAATTGGGCCTGGAGGAGCTTGTGCAAGACCTCCCTAACCACCCGTAATCTGTATAAAGAGACCATGAGTGCAATGGTTGTCAGTGCTGTCTTACTGTTGCCTCGTCTTGACACACAATCAACTGAATCAAACTCACCACGTCAGGAACGAAGGACTTTCAAGTTTGTTTAGTAAAGTAATGAATTAAAGACAGCACTGACAACCATTGCACTCATGGTCTCTTTATACAGTTAACAAAAGACCCTGCCTAACCCACACCCAGTCTACCGCCCATGCGCCACCACCCTAATCCGGACCGCCCAACGCCCCTATATGGCAATACATCCGATTACCATGACCTGTAGCAGCTGCCCCCTAACGCATCCCGACGCCGCGGCCGCTTCCCGACACTTCGGCCGCTTCCCGATGCTTCTGCAGCCTACCAGCCTCCATTAATAAAAGCAGCTTCCGTTTAATGTTCTCGCAGTCAGGGTTACCGACTGCGCATGCAGTATGCCGTCCAGGGTATTCTGTACGCATGTGCGGCTCCGGCATCTCCAGCTGAGCGTCGGAACGGCTTCTGCGCATGCGCACCGGCCAGCTGGATGTCGGGCCGGTCTGAGCGTTGGAGCAGCTCCTGCGCATGCGCGCTGCTCAGCCGGATGTCGGGCCGGTCGGACGCCGTTTCATGCAGCAGAGGCTTCGTGGAGGTAAGTAAGCTGGATGGCCTCTACTACGGCCCGACAGATATTTACTTCTCCCAAATTCAGTCTAAATCAAGAGATTACACTGCTTCCCCTGCAATCCCTCAACATTATTGGAAAATACGGTTTTCCATTGCACTGTTGTGTTTTACCGAAATCTTACAGGTCCATTTAACCATGACTAGCATTCATTCTACGCCTTCCAAAAACCCCAGATTTTTCCAAATGAATGGCAACTTTAAGCCTTGTTGCAAGCTGCTCAAATAATTGTATTGCACTGATTCTCATTCACTGTATAAGTGTAATGGAAGCTTCAGCAGTTTCCCTTTATGGTACTACTTTCTGCTGGGCTTCTATATGGTTTCACTCCACCTTCATTCAGCATTATTGACTGGATCTCCAGGCTGACAGAAATGCATCCTTCGTAAGTAGCTCTGCCTTCAGAAAACACTTATTCACCCATTTGTGAACTATATATGAATCAAACAAAGGTTTACTTACCTATAACTGCAGCTGTCCAAGAGGATCTGTGGATTCATACAATCTGCTCTCTTATTCTGCTTGGTTTCAGGTGATCTAACAAATTCTTCTGATCTACTATATCTTAGAAACTGAAGGGGTTCTGTAGAAACACACTTAGTCATTTGGTATACAAAGAGTGCAATTTCCCACTAAACAATTTTATGAGCTCTAGAAAATTCTGAATTGAGCTCTGCATATCCCAAGTACATTACCCTTATGTGGGAAAATGAAGAGATGACTTTGTATTTACCAATGAGAAAGCAGTTCTTCAAGTATTCCTATAATTTATTACTTATCAAATAACATTTTAAAAAATGGGTATGCTCCTTCCAACTGGGTTATTCTGTTATTCTATTTTGATTGATACAAGAACATTATTATGCAGTTCTTTGTGTATTTATTCAAGATTGAAGCACTCTTGATTTCAGTTGCATTTCTTCCCAGTGATGTAGATATTTTATGTATACAAAGATATGGTTATATGAATGTTATTCATTTCTCCCAGTTGGAGTCAGAAGCCAAGGATAGTAGCTACATTTTTCTTGGGGAAATTTACAGAATGGCTAGGAAGTGTTTGGTGACATCCTTGGAAATTGAGAATTATTGTACAGAATACAACACAATACAAATTCACTTTTCTTTAAAGTCCTTTTTCCTGGCAGAATATTTAGCTTGTCATTCTTAACAAAAAAAAAATGATATTAAACTTCATCATGAACAATGCTCCCGAGTCATTTTGTGGAAACAAATCTTGTGTAAAATTTAATGCCTCTTTCTGGTTTGTTTAATACTAGGAAAGTGATATGAAAGAAAATCGGGATTATGTGGTCAACATTTTTAGCAAAATTGACTGCTGTGCCATATTATGAATGTTTGAAGAAAAATACTCTTCAAACACATTATTTATCAGCAGAGGTCTTTCTGGTACTCGAAATAAGCTTTTCCTGGGCAGTTAACTTATTCTATTGAAAGAAGGGACTTGTGCAGTTGATTAGGTCCTTTCATCATGCTGGTTGTGCAATCAACCTGCCTCAAACAGAAAGTTAATAGGGAGTTGAAATTATGACCTATTTTAGTTGTGATCCTTTTGAATATTCCCATTCCCTTTGTCTTCATAATAAAAATAACAGGAAAAATGCAATATGTCTTTTGACTGATCTCATTAAAAGTTGTCCTTATAAAGGTCTCTATTTCAAATACTCCCAATAAGATGTACCATAGTACACAGCAGATCTTGGCAAGTTCTTCTGCAGATATTTTGACTCTTCTGTTCTGTAGAGTGGGTGAAGTAGGAAGTTTGGCAATGCTGAATAGTAGGAAGACTGGCAATATTTAATGGAGTGATGGCTCTGAATGACAACATTTGTCTTTACTTGTGTTTCAGTTACAGATTTATTAAATAGTCTGATTTCAAGGATTTGCAGGAGTCACTTTAAATAGAATTTAAATTTAATGAGATGCAGAAAAAGCATCTCATTAAATTATCATAAAATACGCGACAATAGTATGCTCTGATACTTTTGTGTTTATTCCTATAATTCCTGGTTGATCATTGTTCAGCATTTCCCAAGTTGAGCTAAAATAGTTGATCATTCATAAACTATTGGTTGCATTTGCATACATAAAATGATATCTTATGGAAGTAACATCAGGGAATATTGTAGCCAGCATAGGTGTATGTTTTGCCAACTCCTTACTTTTAGTAATACCTAATTTAAAATCTGCTTTAGTAATTGGTGAACCTTTGAATGTTACTATCTAACTGATTATACATTGCAGTTCTACTTGATAGTTTTTTTTAACTGTCCTTAGTACCTTCAAACTGCAGTTCTACATCCATGTATGAGACATCTTAAAATTAGAAAATGTGGTGAGCTATAAACAAGGAAAGTGAGCCTCTGTCTCCTTCTCCTCAGAAGAAACCACCTGAAAATGTGATTTTCAGCAATCCGAAAATCCTTGGCTCAGTATTTGTCGCATTAGCTATTAGATTCTTGATTCTAATGTAGAACTCATTATTATAGCAGTTCCCCCTACATTTTACAGCTTCCTCTCTCCTCCCCAGCAGTAAATGACTGGAGGGAGGCCACTGGCAAATAAGATAGGTCTGCCTTGGAGAATTCCCTTAGGAAGTAAGCTGCTAGCTGGAAGATTAAATTCCTTGGGGAAATGGCAATTGAAATGGATATATGTAAAAAAAATATACAGAGCTTGCATATCTTTCTTTAGAGGATTTCTTTTAGATGAAATAGATTCATAATTGTGTCTTTGTTTTCTACCATTGGGAGATGGATCCAGAAAGGCTTAGAAGGGAGGAAAATGGGCTTCTATGGATTTCTTTAAATACATTAGAATCTTCTTCAGGTTTAGGATGGATAACTTCATACATCACAATCCCAATATTGAAAAGGTATATACATTTTCGATGAGAGCAGAACAACCATCATTTTTATAATTCGTTCTAACAGCAAACTCAATTACCTATCTGCAGAAAAAAACATGGAGTTGAAAATAGCTCGACTTTTTTCAAGTTTCCATATGAGCTTGAAAAGGAAATGCCATTGCTTAAAGGAATTCATTTATAAATGTTAATAAGATTATTAAAGAATGCATGGAAGCCTTTAAAAAAGGCAATTTAATGAACGGCACAAAAGTACTTCAGTTTCAATAGGATCTAAAGCCATTCTTCTGAATCATTTTGAAGCATGCTGAGTCTTATTAAATTGTCAATTTATGCTTAGTGTGCATATTTGTAAGTAAACAATCATTTTATAAAATGCCAGTAATATTATTCTGAAAAAGATCAAACATTTTACCTATCAAGAACAAACTCAAACAACTGTTTTTGATTAACAAGACCAGGGAATATTAAATTTATTTGTCACCTATCTCACAGTTCGAAGCGCACCAGATATTGCTCACCAGAAGGCACCACATCACCAGGTTGGTCCTTGTTGGAACTTACTGGACATGGTATTCTATGAGGTTAAAAATAACTATCAGGAATTAAACTCACAGATCTTTGCATTTTAAATCAGTATATACAGTGCATTAGCTTTTTGGAGCTGTTCAAGGTTTGGCACTCAATAGTTGCAGTAAGGGATCCAGAAGCTCTTTTAAATGGTGAATGCAGTCTACCTACTTGTAAGCTCTCACAGCATAGAGATATAGATGTGGCATTAATGACCCCATGTAGGTTTTACAGGACAATGTATGTTTGCATGTATGTACGTACAGTATACCTATGCTTTATTAACTCCAGGCAATCACCTGGAGAAGTCCCTGCAATTTGATTGGCAAGGTTTTGACCAGTGGTTTGCCATTGCCTCCTTCCTAGGCTTGAGAGTGAGTGAGTGGCCCAATGTTATCCAGATGGCTTTCATAACTAAGGTGGGATAACAAATCAGTCTTCCAATTTCTAGCCTGATGCTTTAACGACTGCATCAACTGGTTTTTTTGTATGTTGATAATACATTTTTTTTATTGATAGAAGGATATATTTTTTAATTTTGATGAAGAATTGATAAAGAATTGTTAGCAAACACACTTTTTATATAATTATAAGAGACAATACTGAAACCCTTGTAAAAGTCTTCTCTGCACTGGGAACCAATAAGATCAGTTATTTAATAAGTTAGATACTTTATAAATAAGATTTTATATTTTATTCAGGTCTTAGGAAGTTTGTGAGGAATCAGTGGGACAACTGAATTTAATCCTTTATCCCTGAAAAAGGAAAATGCCTAAGAATTCAAAGAAAATAATATCATGAATTCTTGGAAGTTAAACTGACTTACAGAAGAATTCATTGTGAAAATATAAAGACTTTAGATCAGGTTTCCCTAAGCTGGCCATACTATGTAAGACTATAATTCTCATTATCTTCAACAAACAAGGTTCTTCAAGATGTTTTAGATTTTGCATTGATACTTATCAACTCTTTCTCTTCATTATTCATAAAATCTAGAGTGTCTGGGAAAGGGGTTAAAAAAAGGCAAGATGGCATCAACACACATAAAAAAGGAGGAGGTTTTCAATCTCATGGTTGAATCCCAATTTGATACACCCACCTGATCCAATACTTGTGCTGGGTTGATCCTGCTCTTCAATCCTTTATGGCAAAAAGGGCATATGTAGCACTGGTAGTCAGAATAATGTTCTGATATGATTCAATTAAAAAGAAACTTTTTAAAGATTTTTCAGTAATAATACTATTTTTAGCCACACATAAATGTTCTCCTTAATGGTCAGTAGTAATGATAATTCGGTTTAGGGAAGGAAATGGATATTCAGTTTTGCACTGAAAAAGGACAGATATAATATAAAAAAGCCAGTTTTCTTGAAGACATAATAAGAGGCATTTGACTTCTGCTTTTATTTCTTTTAACCAACAACTGCTTTGCAGATTGCTTTTCAAGCACAGTGCTGAAGTAACTGTAGAGAAAGAATTTTGAGAAACTTAGCAGTTTGGGGAAGAGTATACCGAGGGAGTATTTCAGTGAGTCATTCATTGCTGAAAAATTTGATGACACATTATTGCAGTATTAGATTTAAGGGAGTAAGTTGGAGGCCTGATAACATAGCTCAATAGAAGCCATCTTTCTTTCTCTATTAAAGCTATGCTTGCAGAATGTTATAATGTCATTTGTCAGGCATACATTTTATAGTACAACCTCTGCTCTAACCTCAGAAGACCTCTCTTCGGTCTTATGTATTATGCTAAGTGGTGTTGTCATTCACACTGAAATATCACAGAAGTCACTTTTTCACCAAGGTTATCATGATGCGGTCTTATACGATGGCCCATGGAACATGTCAGAAATAAAATCTTGCAAGACTACAATCTTTTGAAAGTTTGGTATCCTAAGATTTTAGATTTTATTTAATTTTCAACTTTTAGAGGCACTAATTATGATTCAGTGGGTGTTTTGAGGTTATGAATGCACACACATATATGGATACACATTCAGCCATTGTGTAATTCTTTTTTTTTTGCAGGGGGAGGGGTAAGATGGAGTATAGAAAAAGAATAAGAAATAGTGCACCAAAAAAATTAAAGGTATGAAAGGAAAAAAACAATATATAGCTAATATATCTTACACCAAGATCATTCACACAACATTTCCATATGTTTGTATCCTTACAAGCTATCCTTATTTCTACTGCATCCAAACATATTTCACACATTCCTTTGCTCATTTAGCTTCTCACATCTCTCTTTTACAGGATCTCAACAATCCCATCCAACACCAACGTTCTTGGTCTTCCCCTTGCTCATAACCCCTTCACTCATTCTTCATTTATTTGTTTTGCATTTCAATCTTCCTTCATTGTCTCTGAATGACCAAATCAGTGTATTTCTTTCATATTGGGTACCTATCTGTCCGTCCATCCATATCTCTCTCTCTCTCTCTCTCTCTCTCTCTCTCTCTCTCTCTCTCTCTCTCTCTCTCTCTCTCCCTACCTACCTACCTACCTACCTACCTACCTACCTACCTACCTACCTACCTACCTACCTATCTATCTATCTATCTATCTATCTATCTATCTATCTATCTATCTATCTATCTATCAGAGCTGCCAGCCTTATGCAACATAACCACAGAAGGCCCACAAACAATAGTAAGTAAATTAAAAATATATAAAAATTTAAGAAACAGCATAGACATTCCTGGTATCCGCAACTACAATATCTCCACACAAGCACAAAGAACTTTTCTGGGCTCCAGCTTCACACTCACTCAATGTTTGTGAGAAATTCAAGGCCATGAAGGACAGGAGGAGAGGGGTCTGTCAGCTCTCTGCAGGAAGGGTGTCTCATATTTCATCAACATTCGTTCATTCAGCAACCATTCATTCTTGACTCTATTTCTTCTTGTTTTATCACACACACTTCCCATTGCATCCAGCTCATGTTTTCATTTCTCCTGACAAATGCAACCCAATTTCCATACAACAAAGTGATTAGAAGCAAAGTATAAGTCATTTTTGCTTCTTTTCACAAACATCCTTTCCTTGCAGCAGACCATATTCTCTCCACTAATATTTGCACATCCATATATTAATTGATTATATACTATCAAGCTAGTGTCAGCTGTTGGTGACAACATAGTTTTTCTTCATTATGATTGGTCTCTAATCTGGTCCTTCAGGTCTTCCAACAGTGTTCTCATCACCAGTGTAACTGAGTCCATCCACCTTGCTGCTGTATATCCTCTTCTCTTTCATTCCACTTTTCCCAGAATTAGGGCCTTTTCCAGAGAACTATGTCTTTATATAATGTGTCAGAAATAGGATAATTTGAGCTTGGTCATTTATGCCTTGGATGGGAGGGTTGATTAGTTTGATGATCCATTTGTTTGTTTTCTTGGCTGACCCTTGTATTTTCTCTAACACCAAATTTAAAAAGTGTCAGTACTCTTTCCATCTTGCTTTTTCAAAGTCCAACTTTTGTATTCCCATTTTCTGCACTGTTATGAACTTTTTACCATTTATATTGCCACTCATCTCATGGCAGTGAATCTGAGCAGCGTGCAGTGTTTAAAAACAATTTAAACAATCCAAATCATAAATAGCTGAGTTTACAAACAGCAGTTCCACTCATAATAAAATAACATTAGCTGGCAGAATGAATTTTCCCTTCTAGGTGCAACACCTGGGAGAACAGCCAGGTCTTTAATGCTCTGTGAAATAATAGCAGGGCTGGGTTCATCTGGAAGCATGCTGAAACCAACAAGTTGATATTATTTAATAGAAAAGATCTGTTAGATCAGTTGGTTGAGAAGAAATGTTGGGAGAAAAGCAGTCTCACAAATAGAATACCATAAACTATCTACTATTACACATAAATTCATTTATTTTCCCCAGTTTTGTATCATTTATATAGAGTAGAACTTGCGATTCTTTATCCCTTTTCCCTGCCAAACACAACAAAAGTAGACATAAACTTAATACATGGAATGCATTAAATTCTTCTCACATCATCAATGCATTCTATCTGAAATTTGTTACAAATAATTCAGGCTCTCAGCCAACAATATAACATAGTCTGCAAACAAAAATATGCATATGTTCATATCTATAAGTGACACACCTTTGATATAATTACAAGCATTCCTTATGGATAATTATATTAAATAACTAAGGGGGCATCAGACATTCTTACCTAATGCATACACATTGAACCATTTGCAAATCATTTCCATTCTTACTCTTATCTAATTCAGCACCTAACTTTCAACTCTCTACTAATATAAAACAGTCCGTAATCTCAGCCTCCTATAGTTTTTGTATTCACTTTTGTTACTTTTTCTTTTCTGTAGGGGAACAATCATGACAAGCTTTTAATTGTCAGTCATAGATACAATTTTCATACTTGGGTAAAAAAGTCACACGATGTAAGTGGGAAAGCCTGCAGCTGCATAACAGGCAGAGAAAGAAACTTAGAAAGGATTTTTCCCAGTTTATCAAGCTCTTGAAAGAGACAGCAGGAGATGTGTACTTTCAGACTTGCAAGATTCTGTTAATGTAGCCTGAATCCAGTTGTTTTGTATCTGGTCTACCAGGTTGACACCCAGCCCCTCCATAAGCAAAGCATATCTAAATTTTAACAATAGTTTAATTCTATCATCCACACTTTCAACATTACAATTTTTCAACATTTTCGCAGAAGTAATGACTTCCTTTTCACCAGTTTGGGCACTAAAATTATAGCACTCATTTCAGTTCCAGTCTTTGATATCATTCAGCCAGAAATTACTGTTACCCCTTCCAGCATTTCATCCCTTTGGTTTCATCTCAGGTTACTTTATCACTTTTATTCTGAATGCCATTCATTCTGCTAGAGGCTCCTTGTTTATCCCTCTTCACCCAATTCCAAAATAATGTGTTATTTCCATCAAAAATGCTCTACGTTTATTCTGCTTCTTTGGATTGCAACTTTTAGTCTTTATCAACATTCTCTGCAAGTATTTTTTTTTCTTTTTGTACACATTAAATAATATGTTTCCTCCATCATTGTGTAGTATCCTCTTATATTTTCTTATATATTATATTTCCTAGTCACAGCCTTTTTATTTCATTCCATCAAACATTCTTTTCATATTTTGCATTAGTCTAAGTCCACATACTTCTCTTTCATTCTGTAATATAATTCTTGTTTGTTCTTTTATAAAAATTATAATTACAAAAGTAAAGACTGATGTGGATTTCCGGTGGATTTTGCGCGCGCGATGGCGGCTACTTTGTAGCCGTCTCTCCTGGGTAAGTGTAAGAACCGCTATGAACAGCAGACACCAGCTGTTCAGCGGTTCAAAATCCCCCTCCCGGGCAAAGGGGGGGGGTAGAGAGTGTCTGAATAGTGGTAGAGCCTCTTTTGCACCCCCCAAGTTTTTTTGGGGGGGGGTGAAAGGAGTGCTCCCACGGAGTTCAGACTTGTCTCCGCTTCCCAGCTGTTTTTGTCCTCAGGGACAAAACGAGCCGCTGCAAACACCTCCGTGCTTAAAGAGAACTGGTGAGTGTTTTTTTTTATAAACGGACAGAGCTGAGTAGAGGATTTAGTTTTTGCTTTCTTTGATTTATTTGGATTTTAAGTTTTAAGACTTGCTTCTATTTTTATTCTCTCTTTTTATTTTTTTTTCTTTGTTGAAAGGGAAAGTAAAATGGCGATCGGCAAATCTCTCGGTGTTTTTTTTTCTGAAGTTAGAATGCTGACCGGCAGGCTTTTTGGTGTTTCTCTTTCTTTCCTTTCTCTTTCCCTTTTTATTTTCTTATGATTGGAATGGTTGTTTTTGGTATCTCTAAGTATTTTTTTTGGAACGGACTTTTTCTATTTAATTAATTTTTTTTTTCTCCCTTCTTTTTATGGTAATGACCCTTTTTTGAAGGACTTTTTTCTGTTTAATTTCTTGCAATTTTTAAGAAGGAGTAAAGCTTTTTTTTAATTCTTTTTCTCTTCCTTTTTTTCCCCCTTTTTTCTTTTTATTATAATGACCTTCTTTGGAGGGAGTTATGATTTTTGAAGGAATTTTTATAATTTTTTAAGAAGGGCTAAAGGTTTTTCTTTAAGATGGCTCCAAAGCGTCCAGGGATTTCTACAGCTTCTAAATCAACAGTTTCACCCTCTTCTGGGGGTCAGCTAATAACTATGAAGGATTTGCAAAACATGATGGGAGATGTTATAATTCAAATTAGGGCAGAAATGAAAAAGATTTTAGAGGAAAATAATAAGATCTTGAGACAAGATTTTGTTTTGGCTTTAGAAGGAGTTGCTTCTGTTCTTGAAAAGGTGAACTCCCATGTGGTAGAGGTAGCTGAAAAAGTGGACATAATGGAGGGGAAAATTGAAAGTATGGAAAAAGAAATGGAAAATGAGATTCTTATGCTTCAATATGGACAAATGGAATATGCCTTAAGAATCAGAGGCCTGGAAGAGTCTTTGCAAGGAGATTTGAAAGAGATGGTTGCAAAGGACTTTGCATTGATTTTGAATAAAGAAAAAGAGGGAATACTTAGTGAAATTGAAAAATTATTTAGGGTTAACTCTGTGGTGGCAGCACAGAAGAATCTGCCAAGAGATGTGGTAATTTACTTTGGTAAAAGATCTTTACGCAATGAAATTGTGCAAGCCTATTATAAGAAGAGATTTCAAATTGCTTCACAAGATGTCATAATTTTTAAGGAGATCCCATCTAAAATTTTAAGAAGAAGAAAGGAGTTTGCTTTTCTAGCAAATGAACTTAAAAAGAGAAAAATTCTATTCAGATGGGATGTTCCGACTGGAATGGTGGTGAACTACCTGGGGACATGTCATAGACTTAATACTGTTTCTCAAGCAAAAGATTTTTATACTTCGGTCCTGGGGGTATGTGCATCGCCATCTATTAGGTCTCAACAAGTCCAGATTGAGGAGCAGAAGACAACTTGTGTAGCACATAATTCCAAAGAAAAGCAGCAACAGAAGAAGGTTAAGGAAGTTTCATATTCAGTGGTCTCTGAATCTCTGGGAGATGTTGGACCTACAAAGTCTTTGGAGCAATCTTCAAGGGTGGAATTGCTGCCTGAAATGGAAATTGGGAAATCTCAGTTTGAGGGGTATCAACAAGAGAGGAACGGGCAGAGGATAACTTGTATAACTTACAATTGTAAAGATCAACACAAGGAGGAATTTAAGGAATCCTTACCTGTATTGGCTTCGGAAGTTAGACCTACAAAGTCTTTGGAGCAATCTTCAGAAATGGAAATTGGGAAATTTCAGCTTGAGGGGCACCGACAAGAGAGGAACGGGCAGAGGATAACTTGTACAACTTATAATTGTGAAGATCAACACAAGGAGGAATTCACTGAGGAAGTTTTACAGGTATCGGTCCTTGAGACTGGTGCAACATATAAATGTAAAGAAAAAGTAACATATAAATGTAAAGAGAAAGACCAACAGAAGAAGGAGGTTGAGGAAGTTTCACAGGTACTGATTCCTGAGCTTGGGGGTCAACCAGGACTTACAAACTCTTTGGAGCGATCTTCAAGGGCAGAATTCCACGCATTCTTTTCGATGCTTGCGGGCAAGAGAGACTGATATGGATTGTGCTTATAGTAGATGCAACTGGCTATCAGACAGAAGATTATGGATATTGAATGAAAATTTTAGATAAGAAGTTTGTGTTTATAGTGGATGTAACTGGTTAGTGGACAGAAAATTATGGACATTGAATGAGAACTTTAGACAAGAAGTTTACTATTGAGATTGTCGGAGAAGTAAAACTTATATCGTTTTTGGAAAATGTCTTATGTAATGTCTAAACATGTGTTTTGGGATAATAATATATTTCAGCTTTAAGTTTTAAACCTTTAATGATAATATTGTTTAAACTTGTGTTTTGAAGGGATTATAATTTGTTTATTTCAGTGAGGGGATTCTAATAAATTTGTGTTTCGAAGGGAGTATAACTTGTTTAAGTTTCAAGTAATGCTTAAATTTGGTTTTTAAATATTATTATTAATATTTCTAAGAGAAAATAATTTGTTTAATTAAATGTCTAGATTTGTTTAGGAAAGAAAGTAATGTTTAAATCTGTGTTTTTGGAGGAAGTCTATATAGAATGATGATTGTATTTAGACTTGTTTAGGATTTAAAAGTGTTTCAAGTTTTTAAATATTATTATTAATATTTTTAAGAGAAAATAATTTGCTTAGATTTGTTTAGGATTTTTAAGTTTTTTTTTTTTGGATAGGTGAGAAGATTATGAAGATTGAAGGAAATATGTATTTATTTTAAGTTTTCTAAGAGTATTTAGTTTTAATGGTATAACAAAGGTTTATATGTTTATTTTTTTGTATTAGGATAAAGAAAGAGGGAGAAATTAGATTTTATATTATAGGCATAGATATTCAAAGAAAGTAATGTTTAAATTTGCGTTTTTGGAGGGAGTTTATATAGAATGATGATTGTATTTAAATTTGTTTAGGTTTTAAAAGTGTTTTAAGTTTTTTTCTTAATTAAGCCTGTACTTAGCTCTGGGAAGTTCAGGGGAGGGCTTGGGAGGTTGGGGAGGAGGGGGGTGAGGTAGGGTTGGGGGGGGGTATGGGAAGGGGATTTGTTTTTGTAAAAATTTAAAAATTTTCAATTAAAAAAAAAAAAAAGTAAAGACTGATGCAAACTGAAGAATGGAAAAATAAAGAATAGAAGCTGTAGAAAAGAAAAGGAAAAAAAGAAAAAATAAAGAAATAGAAAAGAACAAACAATAATATAGTAAAGAAAGGGGAAAGAAATATATAAAGAAATCATTTTCCACCTTCATCCCAACAACCATTTGAACACCATTGTGATTGACAAAATCACTTGCAGTCAATTGCAAAAGGCAGCTTTACTTGGAGCAACCAGTTTCATCTAATGCCTAAGCACCACGCTAGAAAGTGCGAGGCAGTGAATTCAGCTGGGTGACTTTGGGCCAGTTGCTGTCTGTCAGTCCAATCCACCTCACAGAGTTGTTGTAGGGAAAATAGAGGAGGAAAGGGTGTTGGATATGCTTGCCACCTTGAGTTATTTGTAAAAGCAATAAAAGTATATATATAAATAAATAATAATAATGAAATAATAATAATAATGATAATGATAATGATAATAATAATAATAATAATAATAATAGCAGCTATCCTGTGACAATACCATTAACATCATCAAACAGCATCTGCCTATCCCAGGTTTTTGGGAAGGACTCAATTATTTGGACAAAATTGCCAAATCCAGTCTAAACACGAGGCTGACTGTGTGACCAATATAATTTATTAAATGTATATGCCACCCAACCCTCACCCTCTGTGTAGCTCACAACAATCAAACAAAGAAATAATAAAATCAATGAAACATAGGTTACTCTTCTAAACAAGAGTAGAATGGGGGCTTTCTGGATCTCGATAAGAATCTGCTACAGAGAAATTCCAATTCTTTGTCCTAGGAGCAGCAACAACAACAAAAAATCATAGTAATATGTAGTAATTTTAAAGGCAATATCTAATCATTTATAATCTCTCAAAATTTAATAGTTACTTAAGGTGAATATGTGCATGAATTTCCATTAACGTTTAGATATGCCAACTATCAGACATTTCAGAGTGCTACCCAATTTGTATCTATAGTTCTCATCCAAAAGCCTTAACTGCAGCCATGTTGCCATTCTGCTTTAAAGTCTTCTAATTCTTTAGCACAGATTGAGACATTGGACAGACGACATAGAACCAGAAAAAAATATTCCACCAACTCTCGAACTTTGCCCAAGTAAGAAGCTCTGTTGATTTTATCATATTCTTCTCATACTCTTCTTCTCATATTCTTCTTTGACTGGGATGGTATAACCTCCCCTGCCTTGAGCAGGGGATTGGACTAGATGACCTCCGAGGTCCCTTTCAACCCTCTGATTCTGTGTTCTGGGTCCTCTTGTTTCATTATACCTATGTCCTAGTCAAAATCAGCAGCTGTCAAGACCCACCTTACCAAGGGGAATAGAAGACTGTTCTTCCTGTACTAAACATGAGTTAGTGTTGCTTTAATAAAAGTTATTCTAAGACCAAAATCCTAAAAATGAACATACTAAATTCTCCAGCAGGATGACTGTAGAGTCCAAATGGATGGGTTCTATGACGGCCTTCCTGCCTGGCAGACTGGGTAAAAACTTCGGCCACACCCCTTCCTTTGGGCGTGACCCCAGTTTTGACTCAGTCTCGAAGCCTGGTACAAGTGCGAGAGGCAGCTCTCAGAAACAAACGAATTTAAACTCAAAAAAAAAAAAAAAAAAGGAATCCCCTCTTCTTCCCTTGACAAGAGAAACTTCCCGGCAGCGATTAGAACAGGATCGGCGGACTCGTGAGTGGGGCTAGCCGGGGAGGCTCGGAACGGGCCGGATCGCTCGCTTTCTTCCGGCCCGCCGAGCAGCTGTTCGGCGCGGGGGGGGGTTTTCACCGGGTTGCGCGTAGCCCTCCGGGCCCTCCCAACAGCTGAGCAGCCTGGCCGAGGGAGCTGAGCGCCACGGCGCGAAACAGCTGAGCCGCGCGGGAAGCGGCAAACCAGGTCGCCGCTCGGCTGCGATCAGCTGAGCGGCGCGATTAACAGCGCGGCAAGAGCAAAGCCGGCGCTGAATTCCCCTATACCCAGAGGAAAGGCGCAGCCCCTCATGACTAGAGGAGTCTTCCTGATTGCAAAAATCAGGATCCGCCATTACTCTTGAACCTCGTGGATTCCCGGGCTTCCATTGGGAGGCGTGGCTTCTTCCCCATTCACCATTTTGGAACTTGATCTTCCCGCCGTTTCCCCTTGGGGGCGGGGCCTTCACCCGGACTCCATTTTCCGGCAAACAAAGGGCTTTTTCCCTTGCAAGGATCTGAGGTTACCCAAGGAAACTGAGACAGAGGAAGGAAGAGGGAAAGTAAAATAACCGTTTCCTATCGTGGTCTGTTGCCACAGCCACAGACTGGGGGAGAGAGAGAGACATATGAACTGCACCTTGTCTGGACTAGGTGAGGAGGTGAGGAGGAACATTCTTCCCTAACTGTTCCCATAGTGGCCTTTAGTCACTGCCTTGCAGGATCTTCGGTCCAAAGAATCCTGTCTGTCCGGCCATTGTTTGTATAGGCAGAGGAGGGCACAGTCCCAAGCATCTGCCTCTGATCTGCGTACCTCATTCCCCCATCCCAGGCATTTCCTACTCGGGGTGTCTGGCACAATGGCAGACAATGTCTCGTATTCAGTCACACAGGTCCCTCAATTGTCCCCCCCACAACAGCAGCGAAAACGCAGATCCTCTGAATCAGAGGTGGGGGGGAAGAAGAAAGCTAAAACAAAGCACCTTACTCAGAAGGGACAGTCTAAAACGGCTGAGCGAGAGGCTCTGAGGAGACATTTGGCTTTAGAAAGACAAATTAGCAGGGCACAGAGATCCAATGCCAATGGGACAAATTTGGTTTCCCCTGTCCCAGTGGCGACCAGCACAGAACCTACTGCCGAGGAAGTGCTCAAGACTTGGTCTCCTCCTGGGGAAACTGAACAGTTAGATTCCTCCAATCCCTCCTCACCAGCTTCTTCTCCCTCACCCGACCACACTCCAGCGCCTCACCCCAGCGACAAAGCGCAGGAGAACATATGGTCGGCACGATTTCAGGCATTCATGCAGGATGCATTCTCCCAATTCATGGCCTCCAAAGGGCAAGTGGCCTTTCACACACCCCGTAAGGGACGAGCTAGGCCACCCCCTACCAACATCTCTGAATCTCCTCTCAACTAGGAGAGGGTGACTCAGTAGATCTTGACATGTCAGACATGCCCCTATCGGAGGACGAGGAAACCGCACCTGAGCAGGAGACGAGCTCTGGCCTCTTTAACCCAGCGCTCCTAAAATCACTCCTGATTAAGGCAGTTTCCACAGTCAGCCTAACATCAGTACAGGATGAGAGGCCATCGACTAGCAAGGAGGCCAACCCTCTGTTTGCCAAAAAGGTCCCACAGGACAAGTACATTCCATGTGCGGAGGTCTTCATGACCACGCTGGAGGAACAATGGTCCTCACTTGCAAGCCCACCGGCACCTAACAGCGCGGAAAGAAAGCTTTTCAACCTATCTCCCTCCTTCTCTAACATGTTAGAGGTTCCCACTGTAGATAACCCCTTGATCTCATTATTCTCTACCTCCGCGATTCCAGGAGACATGGCGGAGGTCTTGAAACCTGAGGAGAAGAAATTTGAACACTCCTTCCGGCGTTCCCACATGGCTGCAGCCTGGGCGGCCAGAGCAGCCACCTCATCATCATTCTTCGCGAGGGCCTGCATCATGTGGCTGAGGGAACTGCAGGGCACGGTGCCTCCAGACCAGGTCAGAGTACACCAGACATTGGCCAAACTCCTCGCGGCCTCTCAGTTCATGTCTGACGCTTCACTGTACGCAACAAAGTATGCGGCAAGATCCATTGCGGCCACAGTGGCCTCGCGTAGGCTACTGTGGCTCAAAAACTGGAAGACAGACCTGAGGTCCAAATGGCGTCTCTCGACGTCCAAATACAGTGGAGAGGCCCTATTTGGTTCCATTCTGGATCCACATGTCAGCGAAGGCAGAGACAAGAAAAAAATCCTAGTACATCCATCAAAGAAGTTAGACAGGAGAGGCAGTCAGGACTTCCGGAGGCAGGGCTCCCGCCCAGGAAGCCCCTGGGAATGGAGGCAGCCCTTTCGATCAGGGCAATCCTGGGACTGGCCCAGAGGCTCACGATCCTTCTACCCGAGACAGGATCGAACCCAGGATCGCCAAAGCCCGGGAGCCAGGGGCCAGTTCCAGTCCAGACGCCCATATAGAGGAGCGGGAGGCAGATCCTTTAAGCGTACCAAGTGACGCCAAACAGGATACACCCATCGGGGGTCGGTTAGGAAATTTCACCGAGGTCTGGGAACAGACCACTACCGACGCCTGGGTCCTGGAAACGATCAGGCATGGCCTGACCTTAGACTTCTGTTCTCCCCCTCCAAACCGGTTCATCAGATGTCCCATCTCCAGAAGAGCACACAAGACAAGGCTGATAACTTCGGCCATAGATCACCTCCTGTCAATTCAAGCAATAGAGAAGGTACCAAAGGAAGAGGAAGGAAGAGGATTTTATTCTATCCTCTTCGTTATCCCAAAGACATCAGGAGGGTGGAGAGCAATCTTGGACCTGAAGGGCCTGAACTATTTCATAAAGTACAGGAGGTTCAAGATGCACTCCTTAAAGTCCATACTAGCCAGCGTCAGGGAAGACGATCTACTATCCTCAATAGATCTCACAGAGGCGTACCTACACATCCCCATCCACCCCAGCTACCGGAAATTCCTCAGATTTACCTACGCGGGGCGACATTACCAATACAGGGCATTACCCTTCGGACTGTCGTCAGCACCAAGGGTATTCACAAAGATCTTAGCTGTACTAGCGGCCCATCTCAGGTTGATTCCGGTTCGCGTCCAGTTTTATCTGGACGACATCTTGATTCAGTCCAGATCTCGGGAACAAGCAAGGACAGACCTCAAGACCACAATCCGAACCCTACAGGGGCACGGATTCTCGGTCAATCTATGCAAGAGCCACCTCATTCCCTCAAGGAGACTGCAACACCTGGGCGCGGTGATAGACACGTCACAGTGCAGGGTATTCCTTTCCCAGGAGCGACTGATCAACATATCCAAGCTAATCCACCAAATTCAAGAGATCAGGAGAGTGCCCTTGCTACAACTCTCGAAGCTCCTGGGAAAGATGATATCTTGCATGGGCATCATCCCATGGGCAAGGCTCCACTCGAGGGAGTTGCAGTGGTTCCTCCTACCCTACCAGAGGAGGAACCTCAGCACCTCCAACAGGAGTGTGCTGGTACCAGCACAGGTGATGAAATCACTAAAATGGTGGCTATCCCCCATGACACTCAAGGGGAGCATATTCAGGGAACCGAACAGGGTCACGCTCACGACAGATGCGAGCCTGTTCGGATGGGGAGCCCATCTGGGGACCCAGATAGCACAGGGCCAGTGGGGTCAGAAGGACCTGTCACACAGCATCAACTGGCTAGAGCTCCGGGCCATACACCTGGCCCTCCGTCATTTCTCACACCTAGTAACGAGGAGGCACGTCCTCGTGCTTACAGACAATGTAGCAGCCAAGGCACATGTAAACAAGGAGGGAGGAACGAGATCAGTGGAACTAATGAAAGAAGCATTGGCTCTGGCTCGGTGGGCAGAAGCCAATGTGAGTTCCATCAGAGCGGAACACATCTCAGGGGAAACAAACACCCAGGCAGACTCCCTGAGCAGAGCCAAGGTGGACCAGTCGGAATGGCGTCTGGACCCGGCTCTCTTCGAGGAGATCTCCCGGAGGTTCGGACAACCGCACCTAGATCTATTTGCCAACCACAAGAATACACAACTCCCCAGGTTCTTCTCCAGATTCCCGTCCCCGGGATCGGAGGGAACGGATGCTCTCAGGTGCCGGTGGCCGGCGCAACTCCTGTACGCCTTCCCACCGCTGCCACTAATACCGGCAACCATACGCAAGATGATCCTGGAGGGCGCAGAAATGGTCTGCATTGCCCCTCACTGGCCACGGCGCCCGTGGTTTGCCGACCTCGTGGACCTTTCGATATCACCTCCGTGGAGGATTCCCCCGGACAGGGTAAAACTCAGTCAGGGCAAGCTTGTACACCCAGATCCCCAGTGGCTACAACTAGCCGCTTGGCATTTGAGCGGCAAAGCTTAACTAAACAATCTTATTCTGCAGGGGTGATATCGATCATACAGGCATCACGAAGGGCGTCCACCAATAGGATTTACGACGCTACATGGAAGGGATTCTGTAGGTGGTGCGCTTCGCTTCACCTAGACCCGACCGCAGTATCTATCCCCAATATCCTAGACTACCTATTGGAGGGTCTTAATAGGGGCCTATCAGTCAATACCATCCGCAGACAGATATCGGCCCTCTCAACCGTACTCTCCTGCGACAACTTAACTTCCCTAGCACAACATCCAGCGATTAATGCCTTTTTAAAAGGGGCGTCTAACACAAAGCCCCCAGTCATACACAGGTACCCGTCCTGGAACCTGCCTAGGGTCCTTCTAGCCTTGACATCTGCACCCTTCGAACCTCTTGAAACATGCTCACTCCATCACCTATCACTGAAGGTAGCTTTCCTTGTGGCAATTACTTCGGCAAGGAGAATTTCAGAACTAGCAGCACTGTCAGTAAGGAAGGATCTGTGTACCTTTTTCAAAGACAGGGTCGTTCTTAGACCAGACCCGACCTTCATCCCGAAGGTAAATAGCACCTTTCACAGATCTCAGGAACTTACGCTTCCTGATTTCTGTCCAAGACCCAAACATAAGCTAGAACACAGATGGCACAAGCTAGACGTACGGAGAGCACTGTGTTTCTACGTGAAACGCACCTCGGCTTTCCGAAAGACTGAAGCATTATTTGTGTCCTTTCAACCATCAACTATGGGAAAGAAGGTATCTTCTTCCACCATAGGCAGGTGGATCAGAGCCTGCATAGCGCAGGCCTACGTCTCACAGGATTTGCCAGCACCCAATCAGGTGACTGCCCACTCAACTCGGAGCGCAGCCACATCTGCGGCGTGGCTAACGCAAGCTCCGGTGGAGGAGATTTGCAGGGCCGCAACCTGGTCCTCACCTTCGGTTTTCATTCGACATTACCGTTTAGACTCCCTAGCAGCAGCAGACGCGGCTTTTGGCAGAAGAGTTCTTCAACAGGTCGTATCTGCTCAGAGTTCGGTAGCCTAGACATTCCCTCCCAGGGGGACATGAGGGCTTTGGTATGTCCCATCCATTTGGACTCTACAGTCATCCTGCTGGAGAAGGGGCGTTGTCTTACCTGAACGCCTTTTCTCAGCAGGATGATGTAGAGTCCAAGCCCACCCAGAGGATAGGTCTAGGCAGGGATATAATAAAGATATAATAAAGAGCTGCAAGGTTAATTCCAACAAAGTTTCTCGCCTAAGTCAAAACTGGGGTCACGCCCAAAGGAAGGGGTGTGGCCGAAGTTTTTACCCAGTCTGCCAGGCAGGAAGGCCGTCATAGAACCCATCCATTTGGACTCTACATCATCCTGCTGAGAAAAGGCGTTCAGGTAAGACAACGCCCCTTCTGAACATCCTGAGCACCAATTAAAAGCCAGAATTTGGATAGCATATGGCAACACCAACAATAGTGTTTTAGTAGATTACATGAACCTCCTATTTGGAGAGATTTGGGCAACAGGATATTGAGTTACAAACTGGTTTCCACAGTAGATGTTTTAACTTGTTTAGACTAGCATACTTATAGTGAGGCAAAACTAGACCACAAAAAGCTTCAACTGATTCAGAATGCAATGGCATGAGCAGTAATAGGCGTGCTTCAGTTTGCCTGTGTAATACATCTGCTTTGCACAATGCTTTAATTTGCTTTCAGGTGTGATAAAAGTGCTGGTTTTTATCTATAAAGCCCTAAATGGCACAGGGCCTGATTATTGGAGGGACCATCTATCTCCCATAACATCTGCCTGGCCAATTTGATCTTGCAGAGAATAGTTGTTTAAATTGTTTATGAAGAATGACCCAGCAAAGGAACTTTGTATTAGATGTAAATCTGATGTCCAAATTTACCTAACATTGGCACAGATTTTGTTGTTTTGTTGGTTGATTTTGATAACAATTACAACTGCATGTAATTTATATACCTAATTATATATAGTGTTATGCTTTCTGACAAGTTGTCCCCATCAAATTTGTATTGATTCTTTGATTAACTTGAAAACTTGTGTGATTTATTTTAGAAAATTGTCCAACTAAATATGTATGAGCAGATTTCTGCAGCAAGGTGAATTGCTTAGTAGTTTTTTTTTCAGCTTTAAATTTATAAGGTTTCAGTTTATGCTCAAAGGATTTCAGTAGAGAGGATTTGGCTGATTTACAGAGTTAATTTATAAGTTGATTGTAATCCCTTGCCTTAAAAAAAAAATAAAAATAAGATTAAATTATTGGGCACAGAAAAAATTATATATGTGACCAAAAATACGACAAATCCTTGCAGGGCGGTGTTATTATAGAATCATAAATTGATTCCATGCAGAGAAACTTAAATAAATAGAATTCAGTTTTTAATTATCCCCAAATATCATCCATGTAATTCTATTTATACAATGGCACAACTTGTGAAAACTGAACTGTGCCACTATCATTCACCAGAGGACTTTAGGAATGGCTAAGCTTAGCCATTAAGGAATTTGTGATCTTTTGATACAGAGATGTAGCATTAATCTTGGCAAAGCTACAGTCAGCCCAACCTCTTAAGAAATGTTAGCTTATTCTCCTCTGTCTTGTGGAAAGCTGATGAAAATAAACAAGGAATATCCAAGTAAGAAGCCCAAAATAATCTATTTCTAACCGTGCATGTTGAAGACCTGCTATTCATCTCCTAGTTGGTACAAAGAGTCTTTGCTGAATAATAAATGTTCCAATAAATAATAGGAAGTCTCATTCTGGTGAGTATAACCTGAACAACATCTTGAAAATTCTACCTTGAGAGATAACACAGCTAAGTTGTAAAACTATAATCAGCCACATTATCTCGCAGTTATACAGAAAAACTGTGTGCTGCATCTAGTAGCTATCCAGGGTTTTATAACCCAGATATGATTGCCCTAGCTTATTGTTAAAAGCTTATACATAAAATTTTGACAACACCACCCTTATAAGATACGTTTTTGCTGCATTAATTTTCCATTTTAAAAAGGAGGCAGCATATTCTACAACAGGACTAGAGAATAGTAAAATATGTGAAACTAATTGATCAAGCACAATGAATCCTTAAACAAATGTGCATTTCTGTGTTTGACTTTCTCAATAACAAGAGAAAATTCAAGGTAGAATTGGCCCTAATCACTCAGCCAAAGAGATCGATTACATTCACATATCCGATTACATTTCTTTCTGAATTTCTCTGCCTTCCATCCTCTTGTTTGATCTCTTGCAGAAGATACGTGTCCCTAGAAACAGGCTATGATAAAATATTTTTAAAATCTTGCTACCTTTCTCCCATTTATAGAAAAGAAAACATATCTATCTATCTATCTATCTATCTATCTATCTATCTATCTATCTATCTATCTATCTATGTAGGTCTTTAGTTATTCGGGTTTTCTCCCACGTAAAATTGGAAGTGTCTTGGCGACATTTCGACGAAGTCTCATTCGTCATCTTCAGGCTGGTGCTTTCGGCTTCGTGCTTCTAGGAGCAATGTGTGATTGTAGCTGTTTCCTCCTTTTAACTGCCAGTGGGGGTATGAACTGATTGGATGAGAGCTTGGCTGTGTTCTGATTGGATGGAGGTGTGTTCTGATTGGTTAGGAGCTTGGCTGTGCTCTGATTGGCTGGGGGGTTGGCTGTGCTCTGATTGGCTGGGGGAGTGTTCTGTTGGGTGGGGGCTTTGTTGTGCTCAGGTTAGTCTGAGTTGCAGGGGGGTTTAAAATGGTGAGTGCATTGCTATTTTTTGGCTTTGCGTTCGTGGTCGTGCCTCATTTAAACCCCCCTGCAACTCAGACTAACCTGAGCACAACAAAGCCCCCACCCAAACAGAACACTCCCCCAGCCAATCAGAGCACAGCCAACCCCCCAGCCAATCAGAGCACAGCCAACCCCCCAGCCAATCAGAGCACAGCCAAGCTCCTAACCAATCAGAACACACCTCCATCCAATCAGAACACAGCCAAGCTCTCATCCAATCAGTTCATACCCCCACTGGCAGTTAAAAGGAGGAAACAGCTACAATCACACATTGCTCCTAGAAGCACGAAGCCGAAAGCACCAGCCTGAAGATGACGAATGAGACTTCGTCCAATTTTACGTGGGAGAAAACCCGAATAACCAAAGACCTACATACAAACCAACAGAAGAATAAGTGCACGCATTGAAGAACATAAGAACTCAGTCAAAAAAGAGGAACCAACATCTTCCCTGGTCCAACACTTTAAAGTCACAGGACATGAAATTGACTTTAAAAATACCAGAACCATTGCCAAAAGTGAACATTTTAATAACAGAATAATCAGAGAAGCCATCGAGATAGAAAAACACTCACACAGCATGAACAAGCGAGATGATACCTCTCGCCTACCAGCCATTTGGAAACCCGCCCTTATTGACAAACGACTCCCTAACACAAAAAATGATACCAGACCCACACTCACAAAAACCACACAGGATGTCACCACCACACATCCACGCAAAAAGCAAACCCAAAGCCACACCGATGATGAGGCACGACCACAAACCAGAAGCCAGACCACAGCTGCATCATTAGCCACTTTAAACCCCTCCAATTCATACAAGCAAACTGACACCCTTCATGAAGATGAGGCACAACCATGAACGTGAAGCCAAAAAATAACAAGGCAGCCCAAAATCTTAAACCCCCCTGCAACTCAGACTAACCTGAGCACAACCAAACAGAACACTCCCCCAGCCAATCAGAGCACAGCCAACCCCCCGGCCAATCAGAGCACAGCCAACCCCCCAGCCAATCAGAGCACAGCCACGCCCCTAACCAATCAGAACACACCTCCACCCAATCAGAACACAGCCAAGCTCCCACCCAATCAGTTCATACCCCCACTGGCAGTTAAAAGGAAGAAACAGCTAAGACCACACATTGCTCCTCGAAGCACGAAGCTGAAAGCACCAGCCTGAAAATGACGAATGGGACTTCGACAAAACGTCGCCAAGACACTTCCAATTTTACGTGGGAGAAAACCTGAACAACCAACTCTTCTGAGATTCGAACCTGGGCTATCTGCATGTTAGGCAGTTGTTATAACCTCTAAGCCACAGGCTCTCTCTCGCTTTGTCAGCTGTATCAGGAGAGAGACAGGGGGAGAAGATTTTTACCTTGAATGTGCACCCTATCAGCCCAAATATGGGAGAAAGAAATCTTCTTTCTTTTCTTTTCTTTTGCCTGTATCAGCTCAATCTAGAGCCATCCACAAGCAGCAGTCGCCAACTGCGACATCATTTTACATTTTTAGGTTGGAATGAAAACATCTCAAATTCCCAGAGCTAGTCATCTCAATACATTTGTAGGCCACTAAGTTGGGGAAGATTGCCATAAACAAGGGCACATAAAACAGAAGCCTGACATTTTCTAATAAAGTTGTCAGGTAGAAAGCACTGAATCAGAAAGCATTTCATCTGGTATTTTGTGGAAAGAGAATATAGTCCAACTATATTCCATGAAAGTGTGGGAATTAGGAAGGGCTGAATCTAAAGATTTGGAAAACAATGGGTAGGAAAAACTATAATAGATAATATAGTAGTTGTCCAGATAGATAAAAGTCTGAGTGGTGCAACACAAACGTTTGGTAGATTAGCCATGAAGGACTTGGAAAGAATATTCAGATGCCAGGATATATAAAAGACAGAATGGTGCAGGCAGTGGTTTTTCCTATGATGCTCCGAGGAAGTGAAAGTTGGACTTTGAAGTAACTAGATAGGAAGACCTTTTGAACTTTGATCTTAGAGAAGACCTGAGAATACTTTGTATAGGCAAGAAAACAAACACATGGATCATCAAACTAATCAGTTCTGATGAGATCTGGAAGATCTGAAGCACTAGGTTGGAGACAGATCCTCCTGGAGAAAATCCATCTGTGATCAGTAAGAGTTAATACTGATTTGACTGAACATAATCATCAATCAGTTTAAGAGATGCATAACAAGCAATCAGATTGGTCTGTTACAATAATAATGTATAGGTACCAATTACTTGTCCTCTGAGAAACAAATGGCTTTCAGTCCATTATGACACGAGAAGGAAGATACAGATATAGGATTTATATCTAGGGATCCAACCCTAGATATAAATGCAGTTTTGAGGTAACTGGTTTTCTTAAGTTACTTAGGATTTTTATCACATCTGCAATAAAGCAAGCCTTTTAACCAGATGCATCCATAAAGTCACTAGGAGTTGAACTTGATGTGAAGGAGACATTACCCTTAGGAAAGTTTATGCTAAAATGTTCTGATTATGTTAATATATTAGAGTCTGTGTGTCCTTTCTTCTGCTTTGGTTTTCTTTGTGAATATTGGTGCCAATAGCTCATTTGCAAAAAAAAAAAAAAAAAAAAAAGGGACAGTTTTCAAGGCTGCCATAAATTTTTTGCCTGTTGGCATTTCAAACTTCAAAAACTATTTAACATGAAGTTTTATTAACTGTAGCTATAGCAATTTCAGAGACACTGGTTATGTTGGAATCTTTCTTGACACAGTGTACTCATAATGTCCTGAGTGTGTCAAAGGCAGTATGATATATAGCTTTTAATCAGCTAATGGTTTGATTCTGTCTATAAATGTTGGTGCATTTAGTATTGTTAGAACAGTAAAGATTTGCTTAACTGGAAGAAAATTAGATTGGTTTTAGACTAAAGCTAGAAAGAAATGTTGAGGCTTTGGAGTGACATAGCAATTAATGTCAAATAATTTTTAAAAATGGTTGATTTGCATTTTACACTAAAAGCCACAAAATTGTTCAATCACAGTTTGTAGTCTAGGTTCATAGTGAATCTGGACCACAAAGAAACCCCATGAGTCATCCTTTATATATTTGCTTGACATCTTATGAGGTCTTCAAATCTTGCAAGATTCTGACACGATTTCAGTGTTCTTATATGAAAAGATGATAGGGTATCTCAGCAGTGAGACTTATAAGAAATCTTATAAGGTGTTGTCCATTTCTATAAATAAATAAGATAGAGCTAGGCCTCGCTTAGCGACTGCCTTATTTAACAGTGATGAAAAAGTAACTTTATGGCCAATCCTCACATTTACAACCTTCGCAAATCTGTAAAGCAAAAAAAATCTGAGGTAAAATCATAAGCACAGTAATGGTTTAACTTAGTGACTGCTTTGTTTAGTGGTGGTTGCTGGTCCCAACTGTAGTAGCTAAAAAAGGAACACTTATATTTGTAAATTGGATGATAGTGCCTAGAACTTGAAAAGGTTATTGACTGTTGACTTGTGGTTTATTGAACTATAATAACTGGGTTTGTACAACATACATACTCCCAAGATTAATAGACCATAGTGGCTGGACTTATATTAGGAGAAAACTCACCTCCAATGTGTGAAGACATGGGTCACCTTAGAATATTTTAAACTTGGGGCTATTATGATCTACTCTCAAGAATAAAGCTTTTCCTGTGATGCTAAAAGAGCAGAGTGCCATTAATCAAGCAGAAAATTTCACCTCTGAAATCAGAGATGGAGAAGGAATGATATGCATTTGATAGCTTCTTGCTATTCCTCATTGCTTAACTGCATGGAGTCATTTCATTTCATTGTTTACAATGCAATGTGCTCAACAGCCTCTCTCTCTCAGGGAAAGGGTGGTTTGAGGCACTAGTATAGAAGGGGAAAAGGACAGGAATTTATCAAGCAAAGCCTACAGGGAGAAATGTTCAAGCCGATTGCCTGGCTAGCTAATCTCAATGCTACCTTAACTAACATTTCATCTCATTTTTTAAAAACATAAAAATGGAATAGAAGTGATATTTAAATGAAAGTTAATTAGTCTACATTTTACTTTTAGCTTGGCTGGTGATAGAGTGGATAATTTTATTTCACATCCTACCCTGTTTACTAGTACATTTTGACAGAATAATGCTTGTGCTTTGTTGAGAATATGGAAGATATTGCAGAAATCCCTGCCCTGAACATTTTTGCATTCAATCAGTACCATCCTAAGAAGTTTTATTGAAAATATGGGAGATACTGCAGAAATTCCTGCCATGAACATTTTTGTATGCAATCAGTAGCGTCCTAAGATTCTTAGGAATATCTCTGATTCATGTTAAATAGTAGTTTGGGTAGGTGTTATTTGTGTCAATATTGCTTTTGTTAATATCAGTCTCATTTACTTAAGTTTATTTAATTCAATATTTAATTGAATTAAATATTTATTGATTTTTTTTCTGGATTCAAATGCCCTTGCATCTTCTTGGCCAAAATAAATATAGTAGCTCAACTCCAGACATTTTTAGATAACTGAGATTATACAATAATACCAGTGCTGCCGAAATTTAATTTCTCAGCTTCTGGGGTAGTTTCCACAGATGTTGATCGTGACTGAATATGTGAGGCAATTGGGGAAAAAAGGATTAAGAACAACCGATTCTAGACTCAACATAGTCTCATTTTTGGAGTGCTGGTATTTATTGCAGTGCCTTCTCTCCATCTTCTCTCAAATGTTCAGGATGGCATAGGTCCACATTACATTATCTTCACAGCACATCTTTGAGGTAGAGTTGATTGGGGAAAAGTAACTGTCAAACAAACAAACACAAAAATAACTAGAAACAATAAATCCAACTGGCAGCCTAGACTGAAATGCTCAGCTAACAAAAAAGAGACCATTAAGCAATGACAAATATCAATCTCAGTCCTGGGACCAAAGCCAGGTTTTCAAGGATTTCCAGAACCCCAGGAGAGAGGGCACCATCCTTATCTTTGCAGAGATCTTGTTCCATAGGGTGGGGACTGCAAGAAAGAAGGCATATTTCCTAAATTTCACAATATAACAATATTTAATGGAAAGGCTGCTGGAACACACTGGTAGGGGCAGAAATGATTGAATTACGCAGTCTCTCAGGCACCAAGGCCCTAAAGGGCTGTATAGATAATAACTAGCATCTTGAATTACACTTGGAGGCCAATTGGCAATCAATATAGCAGTGTTGAACATGTGAGCACAGATTGAACCAGCTGAACTTCCAGGTGGTCTTTACAGGTAGCTCCCTGTAGAGTGCATTGCAATAATCCAAATGTGAAGTGACTAGGACATGAGGGACTATTTGAAATAGGAATTTATCTCATATTCTCTCACCCCCATTCTTGTCTCTCTTATGCGCATACACACACACATGTTTTGAACTTAGATATGATAGTACTTCATTTTTCTTGAACTGATCCATTGCTCCCTTCTGCTAGTCAAGTTTCCCTGCATTCCTCAGTAAATTCTGCTGTACTGATAGTTTTCTCCCCTACAGTGCCTTCCCAGACCTCCTCTCGGTTCTAATAAATCTGCTACATTCTTTGTCTGCACCTTCTGACTTCCAGCAAACCTCTTTATCTGTTGCTTGGAGCTTCTCTGTCTTCCTGCAGTATCAGGTTTTTTGAATTTTTTTTATTCCACAAAGTCTCAAAATGACAGGAGTTTGTGGACCAGGGTGATATTAGATAAGAGAATATCCCTTTCATCTGTTGCTGCTTTTGAAGCTTAAGTGCCCACTCCTACAAAGTGTTGCTTCAGGCATCTGATGCTCTTGTAAACCTCCTCATGTTTGGGGAAAAGCGGGATGGAAACACAAAACAGAAGAGAACCAAATGGAAATTGTAATAAAATATTTCGATACAGAATACTTGAATTCATATTTCCAACTAGCCATGTCATTAATCTTAATTCCACTCCTTCCAATTAATTATCATTATCAAGGATGAATGGAAGGGAGCTAAAAAAGGTGAAGATGATGGTTGTGGATGCATATGGGAGGGAAGCTTAGATTTCATGGTCATGGCCTTCTTGATAAACATGCAGATTGACTTGTAGATATTTTCGATAACTATTCCATGAGAATTGCTCTCATTGGGCTGGATTTTGGAATCTCCACACTATTAGATTTCCTTCCTCCAACTGTGGCTGTGGGCAACATGATAGCAGTGTTCCAAAGAAGGGGGGACCAAGCTATTCTCCAAAGCACCTGAAGGCAGGGCAAGAAGCAATGGATGGAAATTAATCAAGGAGAGAAGCAATCTAGAACTAAGGAGACATTTCCTGACAGTTTAGAACAATTAATCAGTGGAACGACTTGCCTTCAGAAGGCAAGGGGGTTTTTATGAAGGGATTGGACAATCATTTGTCTGAAATGGTGTAGACTTTCCTACCTGAGCAGGGGGTTGAACTATAAGACCTCCAAAGTCCCTTCCAACTCTGTTATTCTGATGCTGCAGGTAATTTGTCTATCTTTGTAAAGGTGGGATATGCAGACCTTACCTAACAATTTAAGGACTCCAAACAGTACAGTTTTTATTTGTATGTTTTCTCCTTTTCTTATTATTTTGTATCTGTTGTTGTTATTGTTTCCTTTCTATCCTTGTTTCACTAAAAAAAGAGAAGTTAGAAAAATAGACTTAAGTGGTAATAGTTCAGAATCAGATGGTGGCTGAAGCAGAGCAATGGTCCAGATAGCTGAGTGGTGGTATCGTCACATTGTCTTGAACATAAATAATTGGGTGAGATAGAAAGAAAACACCTAACAGCAAAGAATCATGAGTTAGAATGGTATTTGCCAGTGATGGACTTTCTGCTTCACCTCATGTGGAGATGATTGGAAGAAGGCAAATGAAAACTTCACTTTCATTTTCATGTGGTTCTAATCTAAAGTCTTCAGGCTGAACTGATCTTCTCTATATATACTCTGGGGCGATGGTGCTGGAATTGCTACAAATTCTGAGAGTATGTAGCCATTGTTAGCCTACACACAGAGAAAAAAAATCTGCTTCCTCAATATATCCTCTTTACTGTCCTTCCCTGTTTTGGTTTTCCCCAAAAGCACTGAATGAGCATTTGAAGAATTGCTACCAGGGCTTGTTCCTGCACTTGTTCCATGAATCATAAGAAGATTCATATTTAATGTGCCTGCCAAATCTAAAAATATTCTATGTATAAGCAGAAATTGTGTTAAGACGTAAGGTGGTTGTCGCTGTACTATCAATCTATTTAAAAAATGTCTGCCTTGTATGCTTTATATAAGTGCAGAAGTGAGGAAGAATATACTTTAATGGATACAAATCAACCTTTTAGATCAGTGGTTCTCAACCTGTGGGTCGGAACCCCATTTGGGGTCAAACAACCATTTCACGGGGGTCGCCAAACAACGCAGTCCGCCATCTTTTCCCCCTTTTCCTTAGCTGTGCCACTCCTTTATTCTATTGGCTTTTGAAAGCCAATAGAATAGACTCTCTTGAATAGAGTCTAATTCTATTGGCTTTCAAAAGCCAATAGGAATTGTCCAGGCTGTCTCTGCCCTGCTGAGCCCGCCAAAAGTCCCATTCTGCAAACGGTGCTGCAAGTTGTCTGCAGCGAAGGTGAGCTGTCTGGAAGTTTCCATCCCTCTCTGCTGAGCAACTACTAAAAATGTAAGTAAAAGAGGGCCGGGGTGGGAGGTGGGAGGCTGGCGGGCGCAGGGAGGGTTGCTGGCACGCATGGGGCCTGGCGGGTGCCTTACCTCCCTTGGGCTGGGCCAGCTGGTGGCCCAGCCAGTGGTTGTCCTGCGCCGTCTCTGCCGCTTGCCAGCTACGCCTTGGCCAGCGCAGGGGGAGGCACCACACATGCGTCGTGCTCCCGGGCAGGGAAAGTCCTCGACTTACGACCAGTTGGGTAGTCCTCGACTTATGACCAGTTGGGTAGTCCTTGACTTATGACCGGTTGGGGGTCGCGGCATTAAAAAGGTTGAGAACCACTGTTTTAGATACTATGATTGCAAGCAGCATTTCTTTCTGCCCTCTGTTAACTGTGTCACTTTATTCTTATTCGTTCTTGTGGAAGTTGCAATATTTTAAAATAGAATTCTGAATAATTTGGTTGCAAAAAACAAGGAAGGAGAAGAGTATAATCAGTTGAAAATATAATTCTCTATTTTGATTCATGATTCTTTTCTCAGTATTTATATTTGTTCTTATTGTTGCCATATTGTGTGCTAACCCTTGTCAAGCAATTTTATTTCACAATTGATTATTCTTAATTTGGAGAGAGAAAATTCCTATTGGCTGGACTAACCTTTCACAGGTTAGTGTCTTCCAGATGTGTTGGACTTCAGGTGCTAGAATTTTCAGATGGCATGGCCAATGGCCATGATGTTTGCGGAGCCTGATAAATTTAGATCTATACTTATGCAAGCCATCAGTTTGTGGAAGGCTGAGCTAGACACATACACTTTCATAGCATAAGAAGCTGTCTTATACAGAATGAAACCATTGTTTCATCTGCCCAGTATTGTTTATAGAAAGGAAAATAAATCTTTCTGGTAAGGGCCATATTTTCTTAGGGATGATCTGTTTAACATCACATGTCCTTGAGAAAAGGAACTGAAGTTTGGTGAGGGATCAGAGTTTAAAAGAGAATTAAAATTTGGAAAAATGAGTTTGCATCTAATTATTATAACTAATTACCAATCTACTAGTTACCATAACGTATGAACCCATCCAGGGATGCCAGAGAACCTTGCTGCATTCGAATATTCAGCATTGGTTTATTCTGGTTCATTTACAAACATCTTCCTTAATCTATTCTATATGTTTTGGCTCCAAAGTTACATTTTATGAAATGCTGAAATATTAGACTGAATGATAACAAAGATAAATACTCATGGATGCTTGTAGTTTCATGCCTTTTTGTGCTTCTAGAAGCCACGAGCACAGTACAAAAATACTATGCAACCTTCCCTAAGGGGGGGAAAAACTTCCTAAAGCTATAAACTGGCCTTTAATTTGAAGTGCTAGCTAAACTGCTTTTTGGGTTTATATGAATAAGATTATTATAATAATTTAATACACACCCATCTCTCCAGCTGCTCCATTTACATTGATGTATGTTGTTATTTGGACCACCTGGTCAAAGAGAGCATTTGTTTAAAATTAATTAGGCTCCCCATTCTTATTTTTTGTCTTTAACTAAGAGGCTTCCTAGTCTTTTTCTTTGCTTTCTTCAAAATCCTTTCCAGTTCTTTCAGTTTGACGACCAAAATGAAGCAAATCATTATCAGATAAAAAGCAGTGTCATATTGGAACTGAACCACAGTAAATCCTGACAGAAAAGTTGCAAAGAATCTAAATCCAGCAACTTTGCCCTCTATTTTTCGGCAGTGTTATAGCAAAAGAAATACGACATTAATTGAGTGAAGCAATGTGGTACATATTATCTAGTACTGAGTGACGAAAGGTCGGAAGAGATGAAAGAAATAAGAAGTATTCATTTCAATATTTAAGTAAATTGAAAACTTATGTCCTGGCCAAGAATTGATGTAGCAGATTCTGCAAAAAGATCACTGAGTCTAAGTTAAAATATATTCCTTGTTAAAATGTGGTTAGATTAGTTTTTATTCTTATGAGTAAGGATGAAAGACATATCATAAGACAAGCTAATAAGGAAAAAAAAAGTATATATAGTCAATTCAACATAATAAACAGCTGCACAGCTGAAACAGTGGAAAGATTAATAACATACATCAAGAAGAAGTTTAAATTTGCCAGCAAGAAAAAGACTACATCTGTAGTAGTCACAGTTAATGTTGGATTCATATCTCTTATCAGCTTCAATAAGTATAATCAGTAACCAATACTCCAGTAATGTGGAGAGACAGCAACATGTTGTTCACCTTAACCACATGGGAAGGGCATTCGGTAATTGGCACCATGATGGCAGAGTGGTTAGAATGCAGTATTGCAGGCTAATTCTGCCGATTGCCAGCAGTTCGATTTTCACCGGCTTAAGGTTGATTCAGCTTTCCATCCTTCCGAGATTGGTAAAATCAGGAGCAGGATTGTTGGGGGCAATATGCAGATTCTGTAAACTGCTTAGAGAGTGCTGTAAAGCACTGTGAAGTGGTATATAAATCTAAATGCTATTGCTATTGGGGTAATGCTATAGAAAAAGAAGAAACCAGTTGGTATAGTAGTTAAGGCATTAGGCTGGAAACTGGGAGACAGAGAGTTCAGGTAATCCTCAACGTACGACCACAATTGAGCCCAAAATTTCTGTTGCTCAGTGAGACATTTGTTAAATGGCTTTTCCCACATTTTATGACCTTGCTTGCCACAGTTGTTAAGTAAATCACTGCCGATGTTAAGTTAATAATACAATTGTTAAGTGAATTTGGCATCCCAATTGACTTTGCTTGTCAGAAGGTCACGAAAGGTGATCACATGACCTTGGGACACTGCAATCGTCATAAATATGAGACAGTTGCCAAGCCTCTGAATTTTGATCATGTGACCATGGAGAGGCTGCAACAGTCATAAGTATGAAAAATGGTCATAAGTCCCTTTTTTCAGTACTGTTGTAACTTTAAACTGTCATTAAACAAACTGTTGTAAGTCAAGGACTATCTGTACTCGTTCTGACTTAGGCATGAAGTCAGCTGGGCAACTTTGGGCCAGTCACTTTCTCTCAGTCCTAAAAAGAAGCAGCCAATGACAAACCACTTCTGAAAAATGTTGCCAAGAAAACTGCAGGGACTGGTCTAAGCAGCTGCCGGGAGTCAAAAACTGACTTGAAGGCACAATCCATACTGTAGAAAGGACAGCTTCTTTATATGTGTCAGAAATTCTTAGGTATTAATAGAGAGAGAGAGAGAGGGAGGGAGGGAGGGAGAGAGAGAGAGAGAGAGAGGGCTCTGCTTAGGTGCCAGATATAAACACTGGCTGGTATAACAGTTGCTCCCCAAAATATTGTCTTATATGATTCCTTCTGGTAAATGTTGAACAATTGGCAACTACACAGTCATTTTGTCTAATTCTTGCTCTCATATTAGAAAAATGATCATGCAAAGTTTAATGGGCAATGCAGTGCAGGAATTAAAATATTATTGGAAGTTGTTGGTTGACGATACATTTCTTCTGCAGGAAATATGCAGTGCCTCTATTGAAAATAGCTTAGCTGGTCTGCAGTATTCATCAATGAAAGAATTGAAGATAAAGAACAGAATTAAGACGGAGTAATAACATTGAGAGATTCTGCACTGGAGACAAATCCCTTGTGTGTCTAATCTCACTTGGCCAAATAATAAAGTATTCCGTTCTAAATATTCTATTCTAAAGTATTTTCCTCTAGTACACTACAGCTGTTGATTATTATTGTTGTTGTTGATGTTCATTTCACAGTCAGCCAGATGTTTAGACTGGATTTGACATTTTTATCCACCTATCAAGTCTTTTCCAAGAACCTGGGGTAGGCAAATGTTGTTGCTTGATGGTGCTACAAGTATTGTTGCAGGATATAAGATATTCCAAGCAAAGCTGTCTTTGGAATTGACTGATAGCAATTTTGTCAAGGCCAATAGTATTCAAGTGATGCTCCAGATGTTTTGGGATTGCACCCATGATGCCTATTAGTATTGGTATTATCTTTCCTTTCTTTTGCCACAATTGTTCTACTTCTATTTGCAGATCTTTATATTTTTATTATTATTACCAAAATTGCCAAACTTCAGGTTTAAAGTTTGGTCAGCAACATTTTGTTTGGTTATGTGACAGTGTTAAAGCACAGACAAGGCATCTCAGTCGATATTTCTCAGTATTGATAAAAACTTTAAAAGAATCCCTTGATACATGTTCTTTCAATATTATCGACCAAACCCAGGGGAGTGTAGCAGAAAAAGGAGCAATAATTTAAAATATATTTAATATTCCTTTAATTAAAGACATGCTTAATGAAATATCACAACAGTGATATAACAATTCTTGGCTTATTGCAAAATATTAATTGGAAAAGAAGCTAAATTATGCTAAACGTTGCTGAGAAGTGTATCTACAGTGTTTTATTTATCAATTTACTTTATATACTGTGGGAAAAGGAGTCCTGGGAGGGATCAGTCTAGAATCCTTATGTAGCCACAAACGAACTAAAGCCAATCCTCCTTGAGTGCCATTGACCCTTATCTAACTCTAACCAAGTGCTGACCATTAGCTGAAAAGATTCTTGTGCAAAAGCTGTAGCAATAAATATGTTTAATTGAACCTTCAAAGGAGCACCTGGTGTAATGTGCCTGACAGTACTCCCCAACACATAAGGGATTATAGAAGTACACATAATATTGTAATTCTAACAATAAAGCAGGATTGTGACAGACACAATCCATAGTCAAATCCTTCCAGAAATTACTATAAACAGTAGTACACCTAATAATAGATGCACTGATGATAGTACCTCTTGAACAGTTCAGTTTTAAGTTTCTTTTTAAAAAACCCAGAATATTTTGTTTGTTTATTAAATTTATATGTTGCCCATTTCCTCAAGCAGGTAACTTTGGGTGACTTATAGATAAATAGAAAAAAATTAAATTATGCAAATTTTTTTTTTTAAAACTATGCAAGAAATCAGGAACCAAGGGATGGACAGTACAGGGATGAGGTCTTCCTACCCTGTCAACCACCTCCAGTGGTGAGCACCCCTCAGGGCCCCAAACCAAGCAGCAAAGCCAAGTTTTAATACCCTTCTGGAAGCCCAAAAGGGTGGGTGCAGTTCTTCTGTCCTTAGTTAGAGTGACCCATAGGGCCATGGCCACAATGAAAAAGGCTTATCTCCTTCTCTCCTCCCATTGGAATTCTTTGGGATATGAAGTCTGTAGCAGGCCTCTTCTACTGATGTGAGAGGCCAGGCTAGTCCCATTGGGTCAGATACCCTGAACCCATGCCATATAGGCTTTAAAGGTAATAACCAACATGGGATCCAGAAGCAAACTGATAGCCAAAGCAGCTCACGCAATAGCTGTGTTACATGTGCTCCCCTAGGGTGCCCAGAACGGTGCACACCACTGCAAGTTGTAGCTTCCGAATACTCTTCAAGGGTAGCCCCATGTAGAGTGTTTTGCAGTAATCCAACTGAAATATGACTAAGGCATGAGTAACTGTGCCCAGGGCCTCATGATCTAAGTAAGGGTGCAATTGGCACACAACACAAAGTTGCATAAAGAATGCAGAAATTTGATGATTAGTCTAGCCTTTTCCAGTTCAATGTTCCTAGATGTGTTGGCTTATGCCTTGGCCTGGGACATTCAATATGTTCAGTATGTTCAGTGTTATTTAGCAGATACTCGCTAGGAAAATATTTGTAGTTTTGAGAACAAGAGTAAGAGCAGGCTGGGGTCATTCAACATGCTAATTCAAAACCCACATTATGGCTTAGTATATTGAGTGTTCCTAGCCAATGTTTTGTAAGGCACAACATACGTTTTCATGTTTATCAATTTGCTTCTTATAGCTACATGTAAGTCACAGAACTATATTTAAGCAAATTGTATCTTAATATGCTGTGTAGTCCAGATAGTAGATATCTATTTTCTCTTTAAGCTATCTACCTCTCATATGTTATTCACACAGCCCACTCCCCCATCAGAAGTAGGCCCTGAGGCCCCAACTCTTCTAAACACACGATTAACGTAAATCTGCATGTACCTTGAAATCTGGATGTACCACTTGAAAGCATGATGATGGAATCTACATAAATTTTGAATGTGGATTAATGAACCAGAAACAGCTATAATGAGTAAGTGCTGCACCTGAGCACAATTTTTGCCACTACTAAGTCAAATTGTATCATTCTGTGATACTACTTTTTCATTACAGCTGAAAAATGCTTTTCTTTTCAGTTGTGTTTTCAAAGTCCCCTATGATGTTTCTGCTATTTTTCACCCAAGTTCAAGATGTATATCACTGATTGAAAGGAACTTTTTCATGAAGCTGTAAGGTCCATAGTGCCTTTTTAAAATAACACTTACAAATGCCCAGCATACACATTATAACAAAAGAGCAGATTTGTGGAAATGCTCTTTCCTTAGTCCACTGTGAGTAAAAAGACGGCTGATATCACTATCTGATCCAGTACAGTTCTCTTTCAGCCAGTGGGATTCAGCCATTAGAATGTCCTGGTAGATTTTGTTTCTTGTTTTGCACTCAATCACTTCAGTTGCAGCATCTCTGTGATGTATTTCTTATCTCCAGTGTCATTACTGTCACTGCCATAGGAAGAGAATGGACCAGCTGGACAGAAATGAAATTCCTGCCAAAGGAATCTGCAGTTTAAGTGTTTTATTCCATCTTGACAGAATACTATGTCATTTTTCCTCTCTCTCACTCGAAGAAATGCACAGAATCAGAAATTTTTAGTTTAAAATTAGTTTAATAGTCAAACATACTTTGAGACTGTAAAAATAGAGTGCAATTCGCCTTTTGCTATCTTCTCTTTCTGTTTGTTACAAACAGACACAATACTGAAATCATAAGGCCGATGCCAACAATAAATATCAGCATATAACTTATAATCAGATAATACCCCAAAGGAAAAAAACTCAGGGTAATAATGTGGTTGAGGTGTTGCCCTAGAATAGGCAATTCCTACATAACCAGAAAAGCTCACTGGATGATACAGGTAGCTACTTTCTCTGATCCTGGTCAATGGCACTGAATGAAAATACTACATTTGATCTTAGCCCAAAGGCCAAGATCTGACATATAGAAAAGCTAAAACATTTTGGATACAAATACGTGTATTAATTCAGAAGATTTTAAAGACTGGAGTACATTTGAAACCAGAGCTTATCTTTTGGGACTGATGGACAGGGAACTAGAAAAAAAACTTCATGTAACTATGTTTCCATACAGTGAGATTATTATATGCTCAAAAGTGGAATGGTTCAGCACTACCCATTTTTTTTCCCATGGAGGAAGGATTGATAAAGATGAAGGAACATGTAGAGATGGTTAAATAACTTCTTTGATTAGAGGAATGATAATAACTACATTTATAGCTGACTGGAAATTGTTTAAAGACTTTTTGCATGAAACAGGAAAAATGCACTTGTGACTTGTGGTTTTGATGATTAGAAAAAAAAAGAGTAATAAATATGAGCTTTCTATTGCAGTCATAGAGTAAGAGGTAACTTTGTGACCGAACTTGTATTTTCTGCAAAGGAAATTGGAAATGTCTTTCTTTTTCTTTCTATTCTTTTCCCCCAATACTTTTATCATTTCTTTCTTCTTTCTTAGTTTTCTTTATTCCATATTAGTTTGTGTTAGTATTTATGTTCTTTTTAAAACTTTTAATAAAAATGTATACAAGAGCAAGATTTATACAACAGCCAAGGAAGTTTAATACAATGCCCTAAACTTTCCTGGAGGGAAATGGGAATGGAGAATTAAATCAAGGCTTCTCCCACACACACCTAAAAAATACAAATTCAGAAGTGTTTTTTGGTTCCCTTGCTCTCCCAGGAAAATAAGATGTGCTCATTTTTTTATTTATAGTTGCTTACTCTTCTAAAAATGCATTACATATGGAATTTCTGCTTAAGCAAAACAAAAAAACAATGTTACTACTTTAAGAGCATAATTTATAATTGTGACATTTTTATGAGACACAATGAAATGTTTCTATTATTCCTCTATGAATATTTTTTTAAAACAAATATTGTGTTTTTAAGCTGACAATCAAACCATTAAAAAAACTTGTGTTTCTGTGAATTCTGTTTTTATCTACCTGGTCAAAAGGGCAACTAATAAATGGATTTGTGAATTCTCAGGGATGACTCATGCCCTGGTTGGTACCTCTTTACTCTCCTACCATCTGGTAGGAGATATACAAGTATAGCCAGCCGTACCAACAGACTGAAGAACAGCTTCTGTCCATGGGCTGTCAGGCTCTTGAATGGGAAATAACTTTATGTATGATAGACTCATGGCACATTGTGCAATTAGCTCACATGGTGTAATAAGTTGGTGGGTTTGTTGTCACTGTGAGTTGTGGTGGGGGGGCACGGAGGGAGGCTCAGCCAATCTCATGGTATACATGTTGTACTTTGATAATAAAGATTCATTCATTCATTCATTCATACTGGTCAATGGCGTTTTGTATTATTCTTAGGTAAAGGCAGAACCCTGGAAATAGGAAAAAAACATATATAAGAATTTATCAAATTCACAAGAGAAATTAAGAACACAGATTTAAATCACCGCTCAATGCCAAAATAAAGTTTCTATCTTCTTTCAGATTTAAACTATGTTAAATGATTGAAAATAAAAATACAGAAAGAGGCTGGACCAAAATCTTTTCTTCTCTTAATGATCAACTAGTATCAAAAACAGGACAGGAGCACATCAATATTATTCAGTTTGTTTTCCAGCAACTGGGGAACATCAGTTGTCCTCTATAGCCATTTTAACTAGAAGCATTTGATAGTTGTATATTTCAAGGTGATCTCTGCATTCCACTTGTAATGGGGCTGTGTAATAACCCTTGGGAGATAGGAAGAAGAGCCACAGCGTAGAAAACAGTCTGATCAAAGAAATCTGAGCCCAAAGGGGGAATAGGGTTGGAAAAGCATCTCATAAGAGACCCTCCCTAGTTCTCTGGAATCTAAAGACCGGGGGTGGGGAATGCTTTTGAACTTGTAAGATTTTGTTAGCGTAACCTGACAATAAAGATCATATCAGTATTTGACAGTTTTCAATTTCTAACCTAGATTTCCTTGAAGGGCTGACACCACTATAGGTTATTTCTAAGTGGGTGAAACAACAATGCTTCAAGGAGTGAGGCATTAAATTTTCTCTCTGTGTTTTTTTTTTAATTCACTGTTTCTGATGCTTTTGTTCTATAAAAAATTGGAAAATATTAGTATTCAGCATGGCTGAACTAAATTTTTAAATATACAATTATTTTTCCAGCTGGAAAAAAAATCAGATTGATGAGGTAATTTTGGCAACTGACTGATGCAGTGATACAACTGCATGATCTGGTGTTTTTTTTCTTTTTTCTTTGGCTAGAAAAGTTTAGCATATGAGTATAAAAGAAATATTATATCAGCAGATTATAGTTCAGACTAATTTAATTGAAGTTTGGCATAAAAATCCATAGCGTGGGTATGTAAGTTTTATTCAACTGTGCATATGTCTGTTCAAGTTTACATTTTGCAGTTGTTTCACTCAATTACACAGACATAATTAATAGTGTCACTATTGCAAATTTCTGTTCAGATCATGAGAAGCTAAGTATGGGTTATTTATATGTTTAAAAGATGTGCATTCAAATCATCTTTTCATACCTGCATATATTTTTAAAACACAAAAAACTACTTTGAGCATTTAAGTGGTAGCATTGCAATGGACCTTAAACATTTGATTAGAATTGTGCCTAGGATTTATTCCTTGGTGCTGAGTGCATTATACATGGCAAAAAGAAAAAATATATAATTTATCTTAAACTATTTGAGACAGATTTAGAAATTAATATACTGGAAATGTGTAATTGTTTCTTTAAGTGTTTCCTTAGTGTTAATTTTGAGACTTTATGTAGATAGTATATAAATCTATGTCACTCCAACACATAGTACAAGTAGTCTTTGACTTACAACAGTTTGTTTAGTGATTGTTCAAAATTACAAAGGCACTGAAAAAAATGACTTATGATTGTTTTTCACACTTATGACCATTGCAGCAGCTCCATGGTTGTGTGGTCAGAATTCAGATGCTTGGCAACTGGCATGTATTTATGACAGTTGTAGTGTCCCAAAATCATGTGAACACCTTTTGCAGTCTTCTAACAAGCAGAGTCAATGGGGAAGCCAAATTCCCTTAACAACCATGTTACTAACTTAACCACAACAATGATTCACTTAACAACTGTGGCAAGAAAGATCATAAAAGGGGGAAAACTCACTTAACAACAAAATGTTGGGCTAAATTGTAATAAGTTGAGGACTACCTGTAGTAGAATTTTTGGAAAGCATGTAGAAATAAAGCTTTATTTGACTTCCATATGAATTTGAGAGAAAATAAAACCTTAGATGTAATATGATTTAATCTTGTTACATGCTTTTTGAAAACACATAGACTTGCAAAGTTCAATCTAATGCATTTGCTTATAGTAGCAATATTGTTTTCTCTTTGATATTAGAACAATACTTAGGTTTCTCTAATTATACATCTTGAGTCTAGACTAGAGGAAGGTATTCATTTATTCACATTTATTTTTCTCTCAAAGGCTTATCCTTTAAGGACGATAAGGAAAAAAAAGTAAGGGATTTTCCAAAATGTGTATTTTTTGCTTTGTTGATTATACAAAGGCTTTTTTTCGGTATACATCATAAACGGATAGTTTTTGAAGCTGTGTACACCAGACCACTTTTTCTACCTGTTTGAACAATTTGAACAAAGTTCAGACTCCCACTCTTTGGCCAGAATATGGACCAAGTGAGGTAGTTCAGAACTGATATGATGTTATTTGATGCAGTGGTAAATGTAGTTTATATAATTGTCTTTGTTACTTAGAAACTTCCTTTTAGAGGGGAAAAAAATCAAGCAATGGTTATCTGTTTAATATGCCATCTATTATCTCTTTTATTTCCAGCAAACATACAATATTAAATAACTGTACAAATATATAAAAAGTAAAAAAAAGTCTGATTGATTAAAATAAGATCATCTTACTTTATAGAACTGAAGGAGATAACCAGTGACATGTGAAATTTATCTAGTAACGAATAATAGCCCTGCAAACCACATGGAATCCAGATGTCCCTTAAGGCTTCCTAAAGATATTAACCCTAAAATTAATGAAGAAAATATTTTAGACTAAACAAATAAGAAACATAATTGAATTTTTAAAAGAAAGCATGAAAATATGATTTCCTTTCTACAGTAATTGAAATGCACTTTTTCTATAAGAAGATGTACATCTTGATAAATTGGTAACCAAAAAAAAAAACAAAAAAAACCCCCCAAGAAAAACTATATGGAAAACAAAACAAAACAAAACATCCTTCTTCCCATTACTTGAAACAGTGTATTTGCAGAGTGCTTTTCATTCTATGTGTCAGTCAGCCCGTCTTTTTTTTTTATACAGTGTTTTCTAAACAAATCTTGAAGATTCTTTGATATGAAAATAATCAATCATGATGGCTGGTGTGGCTTCAGTTGTTGATTATTTCTACTATAAAACATAAGAGCTTTGTAAAGCACATGTTCCAGACTTGTAAAAACTAAGACAAAACCTGAGTCCCAAATCATAGGCTGCAATAGAAATGAGTCCTTATAGAGTTTACCTAGTGCACAGGTTGGCAACCTGCGGCTCTTTGAGCCTTCCCCTGTGGCTCCCAGCCTCCTCTGCCATTTGCAGAGACAGAGAGAGGCAATTGTGCTTCCCTGCTTCTCTCTCTGTCTCTCTCTGTCTCTCTCTCTCTCTGTGTGTGTGTGTTTGTGTGGCCCCTCAAGTAACATAGTATTTTTTTTATGATATGAGTAATATAAAAATGTTGGAATGGTTTATATGAGGGAAATGTTTTAGATAATTAAATGTAATTGACTTTGAGAAAATTTCAATTGATAAAAATGTTTTGAATAGATTTAAAAGATTAGATGATTGGATTTACTAGATGGAATATTTAAAGATTAAATATTTGTTTCAATATGATTAAAAAGAACAGAAAAAATTGGATATACAAGTATTTTAGCTTTAGGGGGACATGTTTTTCAAGTAGTATATTTTCTTTTCTTTTTTCTTTTCTTTTTGTTTTAAGATGAAAAATGTAAAATTGTTGGGATTGCTTGTATGAGGAAAAAGTTTTAAATATTTAAATGTAATTAACTCTGAGAAAATCTTAACTGGTAAGAATGTTTTGGACATTGCGGGGAATACAAATCTAAATAAGAACTTTGAAAGGATTTATGACAAGGTAATTAAGATGATCGATTAGAAAAGAAGCTTTATATTGATTTGGTTGCTATTTGTAGAAATGCTAGAAAAATGTTTATATTCAATTGTTATCTATCAAAATATTAAAAAATGTACTAATTTAAAGTTGATAAAAGGGAATATTACTGGAAAAAGAGAAAATCAAGGAAAGCTACTATGTGGATTATGGAATTATAGAAATTAATTGTTATTGATTGTTTTTAAATATAAACCCAGACAACACACAGTTTACCAAATATTAAGGTGATTATGTTAAAAATTAATAAAATATATTAAAAAAATGTTGAAAAATGATTTAGAGAAATTCTCTCTAAAAGAAAGATTGAGCAGAGAAAGAGAAATGATAATAAAAGGCAAAGTTTTCCTATTTTGAAAATTAATTAATGATGTTTTATAAATGTCACAGAGTCAGCATCCTCATAAATTTCAGACAAACCACTATGCATAATTCTGGACATTATTATGTAGCATTCATAGAATATTTCTGCTACTTATTATAGTAATGAACCTTAAATTGTGCTTAAACCATGTGATACAATGAAGTGGCTTTGTCATTGCAATAATTTCATTTTTAAGCATCTTTAGAAGAATTCATTTTAAACTCCTAGAATGGGAGGGGAAGATTGCTGTTTCAGAATATTTTTCCGTTTTTAGCAGCTAATCAATTGTCCTACTTAAGGCAGAGAAATATGTTGTCTTGATTTACTCAGTATTGTAGCCCACAGAAAGCCCTATTCTATTCTGTGTGAATATTTTATAATTCTTACACCTTGTAATACAGACCTTATTTCCTCAGAATTGAAAATGTTTCCCAATTTTGCTCACTTGTTCATGCTCAAAAATAAAACAGAAATAAATTAAAAGCAGATTCCCCAAAAGAGAAACACCTTCAAAAGAAAACTAAGAGCTGTTAGTTGTAGGAATATTATGGCAGCTTTGTCTGTGCCTGGAAGAGCCCAGGACCACTGCCTAGGGGTCTTAAAACATCAGAAAGGGTATACAAAATATTGAAACCATTCCCAGGTCTCTGACTGTCTTTTGTTTTTAGTAACCACTAGTTCTGGTATCAAATTCAGGAGTGAATGTTAAAAACATAGGACCAAAAATGGAGCTACTGAAAAAGAAGTGGGATCTATCATTATTCTCAAGAGATTCTTGTAGTGGTGCAGTGGTTCAACAGGATGGAAAAAAATGGGGTGGGGTGGAGTGAGAATAAAACCAGGTAGCAAGTGTTAACAAAAAAGGAAACCAAGCAGTGGTATAATTGGTATTCTAGAAAAGGGCATGGCTGATTGACTGAAATCCTGAATAGGGATACATTTTTTAAGAGACGAAGGTATACTGCAGTATTTTTTTTTTAGTTCAGAATAGGTTGTATTTCTCTTCTCCTATTTATGGAGAAGACTCCTGCGAGTCCCTTGGACTGCAAGGCGTTCAAACCGGTCAGTCCTAGAAGAGATCAACCCTGACTGCTCCTTAGAAGGCCAGATCCTGAAGTTGAAACTCAAGTACTTTGGCCACCTAATGAGAAGGAAGGATTCACTGGAGAAGAGCCTAATGCTGGGAAAGATTGAGGGCAATAGAAGAAGGGGACGACAGAGAATGAGATGGCTGGATGGAGTCACTGAAGCAGTAGGTGTGAATTTAAATGGACTCCAGAAGATGGTAGAGGACAGGAAGACCTGGAGGAACGTTGTCCATGGGGTTGCGATGGGTCGGACACGACTTCGCAATTAACAACAACAATTTATGGAAACTTCTGAAATACAGTAAATTAGGGAAAGTAGCACTGTAGGCATAACATCAAGCCTTAAATATGGATTAGATTGCAGCCATACCTTTTCTGTTATATTATAGGAACAGAAGAAGGGATAGGGATATGTGGGAATATCCTGTCTATTTGCCTTAACAATTGATTTTTTCTCTCATTTTGTGAATTGTATACTATATTGTGATATTTGCACCTTGTTAGAGCTTGTTCTGTGAATTACTGAGTTAATGAAGTTTCATTATTTGGACTGGTATTGTGTAAGTCAGATGTGTCCAGCCTGCAGCCCATGGTTTGCATGTGGCCCTGGACAGCTAGTAATGTGGCCCTCTAAGATTTTAATAAAAATATAAAAAATAAGGGAGTTTGTTATTTATATATATTAACTATATTACCGTAAATGCCGGCGTACAAGGCGACCCGGCGTATAAGACGACCCCCGTCTTTATAGCCGGGCCGCATTCCTAGAACGTCGTCTTATACACCGGAAACTACCAGTATTTCCGGCGTATAAGACGACTCGGCATATAAGACGACCCCCGTCTTTGGCGCTGATTTCAGCGCTCGCGGAAGTCGCCTTATACGCCGGCATTTACGGTACATATTTTATATGTGGCCCAAGACAATTCCTCTTCACTCAGAATGACCTAGGCAAGCCAAAAGGTGGGACAACCATGGTGTATGCCATAACTACATTCATGATTGAAAAAGAATGCTTTTTAATGCCTTAGTTGAGAACACTGAAACAAGCATTTGTATTCAGTCTTCCTAACAAATATTATTATCAGTATAATTGAAACAACAGCGATACAGTACATAAAAACTTGGAAACAAGTGCCATTGAATGAAAACTTCCTTTTGTATTTTCATGCACAGAATTGTGTTGCAGGTATGGTTTGCATGGAAAGCCAACAACCATCCCACACAGTCTACCACAAATATATCTGGTGAGTTCCAGAAAGAAAGCTGAGAAGTGATCAAAAGTGGGAGGAGGGGAATACTCTAAAAATATTGAAGTGGATATAGAAAATAATCCATAATGTATTTAGTAAAATATATAGGAGCCTATATCAGTGGTTCTCAACCTGTGGGTCGGGACCCCATTTGGGGTCGAACGACCATTTCACGGGGGTCGCCAAACAATGCAGTCCACCATTTTTTCCCCCTTTTCCTTAGCTGTGCTACTCCCTTTTATTCTATTGGCTTTTGAAAGCCAATAGAATAGACTCTCTTGAATAGAGTCTAATTCTATTGGCTTTCAAAAGCCAATAGGAATTGTCCAGGCTGTCTCTGCCCTGCTGAGCCCGCCAAAAGTCCCATTCTGCAAACGGTGCTGCACCAGTTGAGTAGTCCTTGACTTATGACCAGTTGAGTAGTCCTCAACTTACGACCGGTTGGGGTGGGTCGTGGCATTAAAAAGTTGAGAACCACTGGCCTATATAAACTTTCAATAAAATTTGAAGCTGTAAAGCTAAGCTACAAATTAAAATATTGAGAAGGCTGTTCACTGAGGGCAACAGAGAAAGTAAGCTGTCCAATTGTGGATCTCCAGAAAAGATGATTATTAAAAGGAGGAAAAAGAAGACATTAGTGTGTGTTTATTTATGTTATAGATGAGATCAATTTTAGAAAGGTTCCTGTAATTTAAATAGAAATAAGATATATTTTGGTATAGTAGGAGAAGCTATGACCAAATTATCTATATGTGCATGCTAAGCCTGCTGTCCATGTGCTAATCAATCACTGATGGTCTTTCAGAATAAAGAATATTTTCAATAAACTTTGCCCTCAACAATTCTTCAATTTTAAACTGTTTTCTGAAAAGTACAGCTGTTAGAATTAAGAGACAGAGTTTCTCAAAATAAAGATTTTAGTTATGCAAACCACCAATGGTTGCCCAATTTCAAGTCCAAAAAGCACAAAGCAAAAAGTCCATTAAACAATGGGAAGAATGGGAGGAAAAAGCATAAGAGAATATAAAAAATACATTGTAAAGGGCAGTGAAATGTTTCAATAAATTCTTTGTAGTATACAATAAAGATTCTTATCTTGTCTGAAGACCTTCAGCCAAGTGTGAGCTTAGATAATAGTCATGCTGTGCTGAGCTGAACATCTGGGAAATATGTCTGAGATCTTGCCAGCTCAGAACTAGACAAGAGTATATGAAGACTATATGAACAATTAGCTTTACGTATACTGTACATTGAAAAGTTATACTTTCAGATTTCTTTGTGTATAGAAATATAATAGGCTAAAATATATTTTCAAAACATTTTTGATAAGGTCTGTAAAAGTTGCTGTTGTATGTACATAACAGCACTGAGAACCATTGAATGCAATAGAATTTTGACGTGAATAAAATTGTCCAGTAAGCAAACTTGTCAGTCATGAAAGCATATGGATGGCAATCTGTAGCCATAGGCTGCCTATGCCTCTTTTCCTTTTTTAAAGCAGGCTTTGAAACCTTCTTGTATATGTTGCTGAACATTGATAGAATGATTGTCAAAAATTATTTTATGGGTGGTAGCTAATTAAGCTGGAAGGTTGGACAAAAACAACTATATGGTTATGTGAGTACTGCATTGTTTTTCACCAAAGAAATAAGACTGTTTTATTTAAATTGTTCATATCAACTAGGATGTCAACTAATGTAATGAATTTATGGATTATGTCCTGTTGTCCAGAAGGATAAAATTCAAAGCAAACTGTCAAGAGCTTTAAAAAAATTCTGTTCCTACAACAGAATTATGAAGACCATAGATAAATATATAATAATACAAAAATAATCCAGCCTTCATGTATATACAGTGATGGATATGGGAAAACTCTGTAAGCATGTATGAAGGGTGAAGAAATGAAAGTCTAAAAATATTATTCAATATTCTGAATATTTCTGGCCATGGAGCAGAAGACAGTAGGAATTCCATAGCTACTATATTATACTTTGACAAGCTAATCCTCAATGGAACTGCATCTACATGGAGGGAAGTATGTAGTGGGGTACCCCAAGGCTCTTTTTTAGGCCCAGTACTCTTCAAAAAGATGTTGAGACTTTAGAAAGGTTGCAGAGAAGAGCAACAAAGATGATTAGGAGACTGGAAGCATATAAAGAACCATTGCTGGAATTGGATATGTCTAGTTTAATGAAAAGAAGGACTAGGAGTGACATGATAGCAGTGTTCCAATATCTCAGGGGTTGCCACAAAGAAGAACCAAGCTATTCTCCAAAGCACTTGAAGGCAGGACACGAAGCAATGGATGGAAACTTATCAAGAGAGAACCAACCTAGAATCTTCCTGGAATCACAAAGAATCTTATAACAATATTCTACATGGGGATGGAGGGACAGCTTGGAATTCCCAGGAATACTAAGGGCTACTTTAAAAAAAATATCAAGGACCACAGTGATCGAAAGAGGGGACTAAATTCATCCTATTCCTATTTACACCCCTTCTTTCCAAACTTATTCAGTGCTGTACTATAGAAATATACATTATTTTTTGTCAACAGATTGCTCTTTTGAACCAAAGCTCCACAGATGTTAGGGTCATAGAAATACAGCAGGAAAGCATTACAAAAATAATGAAATGGATGCAGTCAAGGGTAACAAATCCAAACTATTATCTGCCTCAAAACAAACAGGGTTCATGAGAAATAATTTAATTTCTTTCTGGCTCACTACTTTCCTTTTTTTGCCTAACAATAAAAATATGGAATGGAATGCATGGAGGTAGGCACAAAACATATAAGCATAATTTTCTGCCTAGACATGTTGTATATATTGATCAGTTTCTCATGAGCCGTAGAAATAGATCAATTTCATAGAGTGTAGATCAATTTCTATGAGTCATAGAAATACAGCAGGAAAGAGTAGACATAGTAGGTACACCATTCAAAAAATTTGCAGTCAAATCTACTTGGTGAGCGGTGACGTTGTATGTAAAGCTGAAGGTTTATGCCTACCTTATGGGTGAAAAATGGCTTGCATCTTTTGTTAACACCTGTTTGGATGAGCCAGACTTTCAGAGCTTACAGCACTGCAGGGCTGAAGCTAACAATGTGATTACTTCTAGACAAACTATTGGTCTACTTCCTACATAAGTCTTGGAAGTATTAAAATAATGTGGGGGCTCCTTTTTGCTTTTTCTCAAATGGATATCTTGGCTTAGACAGAAAACAGTATATGCTGCTTACTTTTGAACATTCCATGTTGAAGATAATAAAAGCGTTCCTCTTCCTTTTGAAACTGCATTGATTTTGGGTTGGTTTTTTTGATATTCTATTTCCTCTAGAGCAGTGTTTCTCAACCTTGACAATTTTAAGGCATGTGGATTTCAACTCCCAGAATTCCACAGCCAGCAGTGCTGGCTGTGGAATTCTGGGAGTTGAAATCCACATGCCTTAAAATTGTCAAGGTTGAGAAACACTGCTCTAGAGGGAGATGACATGGAGCCAGAATAGAAGCTTCCACAGAATGGTCCTACATGCAAGTTGTATCTCTGTCAGCCATTCCCATTCCAGTGGCGTAGTTAATCCATATGCCAGGACTGTAACAGACTGTATTTCACCAGGTTGGCAGGGAAATGGAGAACCTAAACATTTGAGAAATTGATCAATTGATCAATTTCCTGTCTAAGCAGGAAATTATGCTTAGGTTCTGTGCCTACCTCTATGCATTCCATCCCATACTTTCGTTCTAAGTGGGGGGGGAAATAAAATAGTGAGCCAAGAAGAAATTAAGACTATTTCTCAGGAACCTTATTTGTTTTGCAGCAGATAATACTTTGGATTTGTTACTCCTGACTGCATCCATTTCATTATTTTTGTAATACTTCAAGAAACATTTAATTCAGATCATCATTATTTCCCTATAGTTTATGTAGTGAATTATAGCCATCTTTTTGTTCTGTATATTTTATTTTAAGTTGCCGTTAGGAGGACTAAATGAATTTTCATTTAATTGCCAAATGTGCAAAAGGTGTGTCAGAACTGAAACAAACACTGATGGTGATGATAAATTTTCTGGCAACAAATAAAAAGAAGGGCTACTACGCTTCCCCCCCCCCCCCAAGGGCTAGGAGACACTAAGGAGTAGAATAGTAATTATACCGATATGACTGAAACCATTTTTTAAGATAAATACAGATAGTCCTCAACTTACAACAATTCATTTAGTGATCGTTCAAAGTTAGCACTGAAAAAAGTGAGTCATGACCATTTTTCACACATGATCATTTCAGCTTCCCCCTGGTCATGTGATTTACATTTGAATGCTTGGCAACTGGTTCATATTTATGACGGTTGCAGTGTCCCGAGGTCATGTAATCACCTTCTGCGACCTTCTGACAAAGCAAAGTCAATGGGGAAGCCAGATTTACTTAACAACCATGTTACTAATTTAACAACTGCAATTTAACAAATGTGGCAAGAAAATTCGTAAAATGGGGGAACATTAGTAATTAACAAATTACTCACTTAGCAACATAAATTCTGGGCTCAATTGTGGCCGTAAGCTGAGGCCTACCTGTAAATCACTTCAAGTTCATTGTTTGCTTAAAAAGTTTTCTGTTTCGTTCCTTTTGTTATTATCATCATATTACTTGGTCACTGACACTACTGTTTCCTTGGTCTAAATTGGTTACTGAACCCTCAATTGTAATATTGCTTCAGCAAACACTATTTTTGTTAGGAAATCAATTTCATTGCATTATTAATCTTGGAGAAATTGTAATGTACAATATTGTATCTTTCATTAGGACAGTGAAGCCCTGCACATGCTCTTGACATCCGAGCAGTTCCGTCTTAGCATGTCTCACAAAAAGCTCAACCATTATCCACAAATGGCTTTTTGTGTTTCTCCCTACAATAAATCCCCAAACCACATACAATCTACTCAATTAAATAGGGCTTTTCCCCTTAACTTCTCTACTACAAGGATAAGCTTATCACTTCTAGTGGTCAGTATCATTGAAAACAGAAATAATATTATAGTCAGTATGGTCTAGTGGTTAAGGCACCAGACTAGAAAATTGGAGACTGTGAGTTCTAATCCTGACTAAGCCATGAAAGCTGAGTAATATTAAGCCAGTCACTGTTTCTCAATGCACTTCATTGGGTATTGTGGGGCAAATAAGAGGAGGAAGGAATATTAGGTATTTTCACTGCTTTGACAAATTTCTAAAATTAGTAAAAGTGGGATAAAAATAAATAAATCATCCTTGGAAAATGCAACCTGGTTTGATTGTGTTTTACATCTATAGATGAGCAATTCATATCTTGCTAGTAAGTGGTATCTTAAAGTTGTTTAAAATATTTGCTTCAGTTTCATGCCACATAGTTATTTTACACTGCAGGTCGCGTTGCTGAGACACTGAGCATGGATTAGGGATAAATTCAGATAGGAGGGCATGCTGAAATTCACCAAGCTAAAATTAGATATTTTCCTTCCTTCCTTTAGTTATACTGAGAGAATATTAGAGAGAAAAGAACCAAGTCAAAAGAAAGCATATTTCTTCATTTGTCCACCTGGGATGATATCAGTCAGAAATAAATATTTTTTTTCTTGACATCTGCCTTTGGAAATCTAGCGATCATTTATTATATCTAAGCCTAGCAGCCAAGTATTAAATATAAAATATATATTTTCTCTTCTGCCTAGTCAAATTTCTTTTTCTCCCTTTCATTTTTGTTTGAAGTTTGCATAGATTTGATTGCATTTTGGTTTGCATTTTTTTCCCCTGATATTTCCCCATCCATAATCAAATACAACAGTGTGTTGTCACATAGATTTGCAAAAACAAACATAGAAATATCCTATTTTTCACAGTCATTCTAGAGATTTGCATACAAGGAAGGAAGGAAACAGATAAAAAATTATTGAAAATGGTGCAAGCTTGATTGCTGCCATATTCTGATAATCTTGTTTCTCTCCAGTGCTTATATTTTCAATATCAAGAATCATTATTTCTAAAACCCTGCTGTTAAAATATAGAAGAAACATATGATTAATTAAATGTGGCTGTGTTCCACATAGCTAAATAATACTTGCAGTGGAGAAGTAGGGTCAGCTGTTCTCCCAACACAAGGATGTATAGACAACACACAGACAAACATACAGTATCTAACAAATACAATGTCTAACAAAAATTTCTCTATTAGATGCTATCACAATGAGACTGCAGTTGGTATCAATGGGAGCGTCATTAATATTTTTAGGACCTAATCCCCAGCATAAACCCCTCTCTTTAGGACCAAAAGATTGGAGAAGTGATAGTACCACTTTATACTGCACTAGTGAGGCCATGTTTGGAATACCGTGTCCAGTTCTGGTCACCAAAATACAAAAATGATGCTGAAAAAAGCAATAAAGATGATAAAGGGTATGGAGGCTACATTATATGATGAACAGTTAGGGGAACTAGGGGTCTAGTCCAGACATGTCAAACTCGCGATGTTATGTGACATCGCACAACGTATCAGAGCTTTTTCTCCATTGCCGGCAACGGGGTGGGTGCGGTTTCCTGGTGATGCGTCCGGCCTGTGGGCTGGCAGTTTGACACCCCTGGTCTAGTCTAATGAAAACAAGGATTAGGGGTAATATGATAGCTGTCTTTTGGTACTTATGGGGCTCTCACAGAGAAGAGGGGGTTGACTTATTCTGCAAAGCACCTGAGGGTAGGAGAAGAAACAATGCATTAAAGAGAGATTCCATCTGTAACTAAGGAGAAATTTCCTGACAGTGAGAACAATTAATCAGTGGAACAGCTTGCCTCCCAGAGTTGTGGATGCTTCATCAGTGGAGATTTCAAGAAAAGATTGGACAACCATTTTTCTGGGATGGTATAAGGCCTCCTGTTTTAGGCAGGGAGTTGGGCATCTGTTTTGCAAATTCATGAAAAGAAAAATGGGGAGAGATGGAATTCCAAATGATATGATTTACTTATTTCCTGTTGTGTCATTAATTGCTTTGAAAACATGCAATGCTTAATGTATATTTAGCATTAAAGGAGATACATGACTATAGAAAAGGTAGTAAGATAACAAGCTAACAGCAAACAGCCCAAGAACCACCAAGACCACTCCATTAACACTGATAGGGCAAGCTACTAGAACATAAATTGAAAGCAAACCCCACTCCTTACTAGCACCGATGTTACCTGATGATGTTGGATAGTGAAATATCTGCAAGAAAACAACCAAGCTGAGAAAGTTCCAAGGATCCTTCAACAATCTTCTTTGACAACTGAAATTTCCTGAGTAATTCTAAAACTGGATCAATTTTGCTATTACAAGTAGTGCTCGACTTACAACAATTCAGTTTAGTAACTGAGAGTTACTAAACTGTGTTTACTATCTGTGTTTAGAGTAGTTTAATATGTAACAAGCAATTTGAACATATGAAAATGGAAGGAATCTGAAACAGTAGCCCACAGTGCAATTTGGAAGCTTCATCTGCATTATTTCAAATTTCTACAATATACAGGTAGTTCTTGACTGACCACCATTTGTTTAGTGACCGTTCAAAGATTCAGTGGCACTGAAAAAAGTGACTTATAAGCATTTTTCACACTTATGGCGGTTGAAGCATCCCCACGGTCACCTGATTTACACTCAGATGCTTGACAACTGGTTCATATTTATGACACTTAACAAATGTGGCAATAAAAATTGTAAAATGGGACAAAACTCAGTTAACAAATTTCTCACTTAACAACATAAATTCTGAGCTCAATTGTGGTCATAAGTCAAGGACTGCCTATAGTTACATGACTTAAATCTCTTATTTCATACTTCCTAGAGAAAAGGCAGGATACTGATGATGGTGGTGATGGAAGTAATGGAATAGGAGGGGGTGGAGGGGGATGGGAGAGACAGACAGCATAAAAATGGAAACAGATTTTTCTCAGGAGCAATGGGAAGACTAGGCCCATGTTTTCTGTTGGCAGGACATTTCCAAAATCTATCTTTATTTATAGCAGATGAGATTACAAAAGATGCCTTCTCTAAATTTCTAGTTAAAAAATGAAGGCCTGCTGTCCCCAGAAGAGCAGACCCCTCCAAGAAACACATGTGGTCACTGCCCTGGGTCAACATCAAAGACAGAGGCTTTCTGTTGGAGAATTAGTGAAGCATCTTTGATGAATTAGGAAAGCAGTTGAAGTTCAGAATCTTTTCATTACACATTTCTGAAATTCTGCAAAAGATGATACATAACAAAAATTAAAAAATGTATGTTGAGAGACCTCAATGTGTTTTGGATAGTTCTAAAAATAACTTCAGTTACATAAATCAGAGGTCCTCAACCTTTTGGGCACCAGGGACTGGTTCCATGGAGTGGGTTTTTTCCACGGACTGGAGGGTGCATGGTTTTGTGTGCTGTCTGCATCTCACAGATGGGGCTTTGCTAGTTTGTGCGGCCTGGTTGCTGGCATGCCGCGGCCCGGTACTGGTCCATGGACTGGGGATTGGGGACCCCTGACATAAATGGTATTTCCAGAAAAGGATGGAAATAACTAGAAGGGAATTATTTGGCAGAAAAAATTAAAATGGAATGATCGATATGATAGCCACATACAAAGTCTCAAGTCTAATAATACCTCTAAAACTCAGAATTAGGCTGGCCTTTGACTACATATTACTCTTCTCTTTGGAATTCAAAGTGATAATTCCTTTAAGGGAGCCAGTATGACCTAAGCATTTATACTGTTTTGTTACTCAGATTATGATGTCTTCGCCTGATATCCCTTCATACAAAAAGAGACTGGATAAGCAGAATGATGTCTAAATTTGACATGGAAAATTGTGTCTTGAATATGCAAACTAACATTTGTTCCACTGATATATTGCATTACAGGGTTTTTTTTTTCTTTTGCACTCAGTCACTCATGAAAAACAGGTGTGTGTGTATGTGTGTGTGTGTGTGTGTGTGAGTTAGTATTTCAACTGAGCAAATGTAGTTCCAACAAATTCACTGCTGTTTATTTCAGTGACATAAGAATGGATTTATATTGCTTTCATGCTAACAAGGAGCAATCTGTCTTTTTCCTCTAATTGCTTCTTAGTTAGAATAAACAAGATTTGAAATAAGAGGTGCCTGATTTGTTGGATTATTAATCATACAAATGTTTATTGTGACAGACTTCCTTATCCTATGCAGAATTGCAAAAAGCTGCCAATCAGATGCCTCCATGCAACTCAATGGTTTATTTAGATTTAATGTAAAGGAATGTCTGAGTAGCATAGGCCCATAAGTAGAAATGTGTGTTTGCAATGAATTAATGTACTCTTTTTGTGTGGATGCTAAAACTTATAGGAGCATGCATCGTAATGCATTGTTAAATAATAGATTAATAATTCCTTTTTCATTTGCTCCAATGAACAAGTGCTGTATTTGAATTACTATACCATAATCCCGACAGGAATATAGATTAAATGAGTTTTTGTTGGTGTCAGCTTTTGTCTTGTTCTAGGCACCTATCTTTGCAAAAATCAGTGGCCAAGGTGTTGGAACACCAGAATGCCCAGCCAATTAACGCCTTCTTCAACTGACAGCATAACAATAATCTCAATAAATACTGTAACACATGAGCACTGCGATCTCTTCCATAAAGTCGGAGAACATGGCTATCCCATGGTAGTACAGGGATCTTACCTTTTTACCTACTTTATTTTTATTAATTTGTTATATTTATATCTTGATTTTCCTCTAGTAGTTCAAAGATGCATTTTGCCCTTCAGATTTGCTCCAAAATAGGCAGCCTGTTGAACTGAGAGCACCTGGCCCAGGTTCACCCAGTGAATTTCTGTGCCTGAGGATGGATTCAAGGCCTATTTTTTATTAAACTCCTAGACAATTCTTTAGCCACTAAACCACACTACACTCCCTGATTTTTTGATTGCCTGCTTTATCCATCACTCAATTAGCCAGTTACAACATACTGAGATTGTTCATGCTTTTATCATCTTTCTTCAAGAGGCCATATACTCTGTCAGGCAAAAGTGCTTAATTCCGAAATGCCTACTTTTATCTCTGGTACAGCAGCAGCAGTTCTAGGGTTGTGTGGGTCAAAAAAGGCAAGATGGCAATTGAAGCCCTGTCATATTGTATCTGTGCATTTTAACATACCAACAAGTAGGTGTGACTTTAGTTGCAGTGCCACAACTGATATCTTACTTCTTTCAACATTTCTTCTTCCTGGGTTGTTACTTCTGCAATAGAATTAACTTTTATGCAGAATACTGGATTACATTTTTGTCATTAATCTACCATACATTTTTTTACTGAAAAATAAAAAAAACTTGTTAAATTTTATTGAGAAAATATCCTCCCCTCTCTTCAAATTCTTCTTTTATATTTTGAGGAGAACTGTTTATTTTAGATCAGCTGTTCTTTATAGTTTTTATAAAGCTATTCTTTAGGTGTTTATGAAGAATTATTTTTACTGAAAAGTTTTTACTGCAGAAACATAGTGTTCTTAGAGTTCATTTGCTGTCATGGTCTGGTAAAATTGGATTTTTGCTTTAATCTAATACCCTCTGGTGTGAGGAACTTTTATCACCTCCTACCTCACATTATTTGAAGAGAGGTGATGTCTACAAAGAAACACACATAGCAACAATATAGCACTGAAAGAAAAAGAAATGCAGAATTCAAAACAAGTAGAGGACTCTTATTTATTAACACGTGCATAGAGCATCATTTCTGAATAGGAACATTGGAGTCAATTTGAGACAATTTCAACTTTATTTTTACAACATTTGCTTATTGTAAATCAAAGCAACATGTCTAGATACACTTTAGCATCTTATGATTTACAAACTTATCTTACTACTAAGGCATTATTAAATCGTTAAGCAAAGTTCATCAGTGATCCATTGAAGTGTTTCATAGAAAAATGTTTCTACAGGGAGATTTCACTAAAATTAAATGCTTCATTTATTTAAAGGATGTATATCCTATCTTTCTGGCAACAAATGACACTCAGTACAACTAACAAAAATAAAAGTGGTATAATTAGAAATATAAGTAAAAGTATAAGTATTTAAATTCCACCTCTGGAATTTTCAGGCATGACAGGTATATATTCTTAACTATTAAAAACATACATAGAATAGCAGAATATTTTCTGAAATTCTACAGCCTAAACACATTTACATATAAACGACCTAAAAATATTTTGCCTACTGTTAATAGAATAACTGAAAGAGGAACCAGCCCACTTCTTTTGCTAAAGAGTTGTTAATCGTGAGAATTCTGAAATATTGTATATTGTAAAGGAAGACAAAAGTGGTCTGATGACTTCACGGAAATTATTTCCCAAATGTAGAGGTCAGTAGTTCACTAGTATTATCACACTAATATTTCTAAATCCCACTCACGATTAGTCACTTCCTTATTGGAAAGACCTGTCTTTATTGTTTGGTATGCAACCAACATCATGCTTCATTGTCATAACTGGCAGCTAGTAGGCAGGAAATAGTCTATAGTACCACAGCTTCTGGGTTAGCAAGGTAGGAAGCTTTATCACAAAGCAGAGAACAGATACTTCAAACTGTGTCATGTCAAATATGAAAACAAAAGACTTTTGTAGCAAGTCAAGACCCATTTTAATTCAACATTTATATTTCTAATAATAACAGAGTAGACAACCAATTCTTCTGGCAATCATCATGCACTGTGAAGGACTATTTCACTAATTCACCTTCCAGTTAGCATCAGGGTCATTTTTCCTTGTTCATTTTCCTTGTGCCTTGCATAATTTTATACAACTGTTACCACTTTTTTCCAAGCTAATGGATTCCAATATTTTTGGTGGGCCCTGATCATCTTGCTTAGTCTCTTCCAAATTTCTTTCAGTCTGCTATATCTTTTTCCAAATGTGGTAGTAAGAACTGTATGTAGTATTCCTGGTGCAGATGCAGCATATATTTCTATAGGGGCATTCCGGTGTTGGCACTTTTCAATCCCTTTCTCAATAATCCCTAGCATGGCAACTTGGCTTTTTCATAATCACCATGTACAGAGTTGACATATTCATTGATCTATTCACTATGACCTGGATAGTTAGAAAAAAACACATCTGTGTATATCCAAAGTCAGTGGGATTGTCATTCTTTCAAGGGCAGAACAAACCACATAGCAGAAAACACAGACAGAAACTTATTTGATTGATATAAGCTGTAATAATAGAACCTTGAAAGCCCAACAGGTTCTCTCTTTTATACTAAAGAGAATCAAAGCAAGACAATCTTGAGGGTGTTTTTTTTCGTTCTCCACGCTTAATGATCTTTTTGGCCTCATAGCTCTTACTCAGAAAGCAGGTAGAAGCTGTGGCTAAGTCTTTGTACAAAATCTTGTACATCAATTGTAACATACTGCATCTTGCCATACAAGTGTGTGATTGTATGCTTGGCATGGGATTATTATTATTATTATTATTTTTTGCTATTCAACTGGTCATTGAGAAATGTATGAATGTAAGAAAGTAGACTTAGAAAAATATATATGGTAAGAATAAGTTTGAATTATGGAATATTTTTCATGCCTATGAAGAATATGGTCTCTGCATTGATAAGAATAGTATGTAATGTAAATAAACCACATACTGTATGAGCATATTTGGCGTACTTAGACAGTAACTATTAATCTCAAAATTAATGTAACAAAGATTAATAGTTGTGTTTGTGAGAGATATTAGAATGAATAATTAAAAGCTAATTGTGAATGGTAAAAAATAAGAACAGAAAGAAAAAATTGTGAAATGTGGAGAAATTTTAAAGTATGCAAATTCTGAGAAAAAGGCAATGGACAGAATATGGTCTGTTGTGAAGAACTAATGTTTGTCAAAAGAAATGGAAATATCTATGTATACTTTTTAGCATACTTTTGCCTAATTTGTTACATAGATGTGAGAGTTGGATATATCAGAAGAAACCTGAAGGTGGATATAGTGGGAATATGGTTCTGAGAAATATCTGTGATAAAACAAGGTAAGGTCAAGAATTAATGGATGATGAATAAGTCATGAGCCGAAGTATGATGCTCAAGCATGTAATGTAATCCTGAATGACACTGATCAGCAAATGCAGTTATAAGTAATAAAGTTATCATTCAATTACATAAGTTTCCAATGACAAATGACACCAGGTTCTATTATTAAAGTTTATAAAGATGTGTCAGAATCTTTGATTTAGAAAGACAGATAAAAACAAACCAGTAATTGCTAGGGAAACAAAATAATTTTTTTGTTCTGCAGCTGCATCAATTGCCGGTATCCTCCCGGGTTCAATTCAAGGTGCAAGGTATAAGATAAAAAAGCATTTGTGGCATGGGGTCAGGTTATTTGAGGGACCACTTTTCTATAATTATCTCTGCCCATCCCATTAGGTCTAGCAGACAAAGCTTGCTTCAGGTTCCATCAGGCCACCTATTGAGACCAGGAAGAGAGCCTTTGAAATATGATTTCCCCAGAGATCAAATTGGCCCTAACTCTGCCAGCCTTTTGTAGGGCCTTAAAGATTGGCTTTGTCCCCAGGCTTAGGGATCAGAAAGTAGGGCTGAGCCTGTGCATTGAGTATATTGATTTGTGACTGATGAGTCTGTTTTAACCCAGACTGCTGTTTCTTGTATTTTGTTTGTTTGGTTTTACATTGTTGGCCACCTAGTGTAATACATTTCAGATGGGTGACCATATCAATGGAATAAATAAATAATTCAAGTTTGGAAGCCTTGAATGTCTGCATGTTTGTCAGATTAATCTGTGTGGCTGAAGAAGAAAAAAAATATACAGCTTATTAAGATTATGCTGAAATAAAACCTTGGAGTAGAGAGCAGACATAGTCAGTAATCACTTACCCCAGGGTTACTTAATTTTCAGTTTGAACAGGTCATCTTTAGTCAGTATTTTCTGGAAAGAACTCATGTAGATACTGTACTTGTGCAATCTCAGAGTGAATGTATGGGTTTACAGTATCTCATATATCCTTGCTGTCATCTGTCAGTGAAATGGAACTGAATGTGTTGCTTACACAATTGTTCTGACCTTATTTCAGTTTAAGCAACTATTCCTTTTTCTCAAATGGACTGAATTTTAGTGAGTCACCTAAGTTGGGACAGTCTATTAAACCATTGTCATATGTGGCCTTTGCCAAACTTCTGTTTTTTTTTCCTGATTGTGCTTTTTAGTGTGCATATGTATTTTGAGTTTTTCTATTTATTCGACAGATTGAAAATTAGTTTGTTTGTGTAAAAGCTGTGCCCTGACCAATTTCTAATTATAAAGAGCAAAAACTAACCCTTTGGAACAGCCTCTGGAATCATAAACCACTAACCTACATGCCATATAATTCATAACGTGCAAGTTATAATTTTTGCACTCAAAACAGCTGGTGCATATGATGAGCTCATAATGTGCATGGCTCATGAAGTTGGTTAGTGGCAGCTAGTTAGAGCAGGATAATAGAGAGCTGTCATACAGAATCAGTATTTTGCTGTATTTTTTTTTTTATGGGATTGTGTGAGGAAATTAATGACCAAGGGACTAAAACACTTGCCGGATTGAAGTACCATAGAAACTAGGCTGGAAATAAGTGTTTTAGGAACTCACTATGGATTGAATGAATGAACTGTTTCAAATGTATAATTTTATGCTGCACAATGGGCTAAGACCCCAGGGTTCTATATTTATATATTTTTAAATGTATTAATTAAGGAGTCCTGTGATTAAATCGTATTTAGTTGTAACTTTCCTGCAACATTTCTTGGACACATTAAAAAAACCAGTTTTAGTAGTAATAAAATATGCACATTATCACTCTTTCTATGAATCTCTTGCTTATTGGCTGAACATTTCAAAAACAATTATCAGAGACCTTAGGTGGCCCATTGTAGCAAAAACAATGAAAAGTTTCATCTCCCCTTAAAAGCTTTCCTATTAATTCTCCAGAGGCATCTATAAAAGCTTATACTATAAGCATTATGTTCATTTTTGAATATTTCTCAGAATTCTTTTTAGTATGCTTCTCTATACAAAGTTTACTTGTATCCTTCAGAATATATGATTGATGGATGGACAGGGATTCATTCTTAATATAAAGATTTATTGAAGACGGGGTTGACATAAAGATTGGACATAAAGATTAGAATCAGTTTTCTGATGTGCAATTCTGCTTGCACCAACCTGTCAGCATTAGGACATGTCGTGATGGTGCTGGCTTAGTATATTTAGCTCCTGATAACTGCTTCCAATGCTAGGATAGTCTCCACATGCTTATCTATTATCTACTATGGAAGAGAATTGGCAGTTACTTTATTTTCAGAGATTAACCTGGATAATTGCTATAAGTGCAGGGTGCTTTTCACAGGCAATAGTGTTTGCACTTTCATCAAAGAATTAGAAGAAAATGTGTTGTTCTTCTGTTGACCCAGAACAAGAATATTTTAAGGAAAAAAGAGGTGAATTACCTTGTGTAGAATTGATTTTGCAGGTGTTTCTGTTATAGCTCTGTTAGGCTTTGCTTTGCAGCTATGAAAAATAAGGTCACTCAAACATTTCTCAGTCATGTTTGTATACTTACATTGAAACAGATATTTCAGGATGGAACAGTCACTTTTTGATTTGGAAGATAGATGGTCTTTTGAACTATTGTTTAGTCAAGCACATACAATGAGGAACAATGAGATATACTGGGAGCATTGAGGTCCACAGGGAGAATCAAGGAGGACAAGTGACAAATATGTGCCCTGATATAAACTATGCCGCTTAGGTACTTGTACCTGACATCACATGTATGTACAAAAGTGAGAAGCTTGCATTGTGATGCCATCATCATCATCATCAAGTTGCAAGGGACCTTAGAGGTCATCTAGTTCAACCCCTTGCTCAGGCAGAAAACCCTATACCATTTCAGACAAATGGCTGTCCAGTCTCTTCTTAAAAACTTCCAGTGTTGGAGCATTCACCGCTTCTGGAGGCAGGTTGTTCCACTGGTTAATTGTTCTAACTGTCAGGAAGTTTCTCCTTAGTTCTAGGTTGCTTCTCTCCTTGATTAGTTTCCATCCGTTGCTTCTTGTCCTGCCTTCAGGCGTTTTGGAGAATAGCTTGACTTCCTATCATCTAGACTGTTGGCTATTCCTGCCAGCTTGGTGTCATCTGCAAATTTGATGAGTTCCCCATCTATCTCCTCGTCCAAATCATTGATGAAGATGTTGAAGAGCACTGGACCCAGAACAGAACTATAGGGCACCCCACTACACCCTTCCCTCCATGTAGATGCAGTTCCATTGAGGATCACACATTGAGTATGGCTGGTCAGCCAGCTATGAATCCATCTGGTGGTGATGCTGACTAACCCACATTTTTCTATCTTATCAAGTAGTAGGTTGTGATCTAGTTTATCAAATGCCTTACTGAAGTCCAAATAAATTATATGCATAGCATTCCTCTGATCCACTAATTTTGTCACTTGGTCAAAGAATGCAATAAGATTTGTCTGGCATGATCTGTTTTTGACAAACCCATGTTGGCTTTTAGTAATGACTTTGTTTGCCTAGATCAGTGGTTCTCAACCTTTTTAATGCCTTTTTAATGCCGCAACCGGTCGTAAGTCGAGGACTACTCAACCAATCGTAAGTCAAGGACTACTCAACTGGCGCAGCACCGTTTGCAGAATGGGGCTTTTGGCGGGCTCAGCAGGGCAGAGACAGCCTGGACAATTCCTATTGGCTTTTGAAAGCCAATAGAATTAGACTCTATTCAAGAGAGTCTATTCTATTGGCTTTCCAAAGCCAATTGAATAAAAGGGAGTAGCACAGCTAAGGAAAAGGGGGGAAAAATGGCGGACTGCGTTATTTGGCGACCCCCGTGAAATGGTCGTTCGACCCCAAATGGGGTCCCGACCCACAGGTTGAGAACCACTGGCCTTCGATGATTTGTTGTTTGGTTATCTTTTCCAGAATCTTCCCAGGTATTGAGGTCAGGCTGATAAGTCTGTAATTTCCTGGATCCATTTTTTCCCCCATTTTTTGAAGATGGGAACTACATCAGCTCTTTTCCAGTCCTCTGGTAGTTCCCCAGTGCTCCAGGATCTTTGAAAAATATAATTCAGTGGTTCTGAGATCACATCTGCCAGTTCCTTGAGAACCTTGGGGAGTAATCCATCTGGTCCTGGTGATTTGAACTTGTCTAGGCTGGACAAGTGCTCACTTGCCTATCTTAACTTGTGTTTCTTTTCTGTTTTTTATGACACACATTTCATCACTTAAATGTTATCCTGGTTAGGAACAAGTAGCTATGACTGGGAGGGAGTCATGGTTTGGTGTCAGAGCACATGCTTTCCCCATATTAGGTGCCTGATTTGATCTCTTGTCATCTCTAGTTTGAAACAATGTCTGTATAGCAGGGCTGAAATTGAGCTGAAGATCTTAAAGAATAAAAATAAAACTTCTTAAAATCCCACTGGCAATCAAAATACATAATATTAGGCTTGATTCAATAATGCTCTTTCTCTTATTGTAGGATAGCATTTTAGATTTGAGTCTGTTAAACTGAAAACCTGGCAGTTGTCCTGATTTTGTAACCACATTGAACGTTTTGTCCTCTCTTCTTTCTGCTTTAACAACAGGTGTTCCTTGTCTGCCAGAGAGTCTGAATCTTCACAAAGAACAGCAAAGGTCAAATAAGCCAGGAGATGTCCAGATATTTAGCCAATCAGAATTGCGAACCATCGAACAGTCGCTGCTTGCTACACGCGTGGGAAGTATTGCAGAACTTAGTAAGTGTGCATAATGTATTGTAACTCTTTTCTCCTTTGTGTGGTCATGCTCGTCGGCTCGGCCCTGCGAGACCAGCGGGGCTGCCGCGCACCACAGGGGGCCTGGCCGGCGCCATCCTGTTGTCGTCGCCGCCACCGCCAGGGGGGACCACTGCTTCCGCCGTGCCCACCACGTCGTCCAGGAGCTGCGCCAGAGCGGACGCCACTTGCGGCGGCTGGCAGCAGCCAGAAGTTGTAGACCTCGAAGGGCGTCGTATGAGCTCTTCCACCTTCTTTGTGGCGGTCCCGGGCGCTTGTTTCTTTCCCTGCTGCCCAGGCCTTTGATTCCTGGATGGCCTCCAGCGGCTGCAGAGGGGAGAGGAGCACAGTCGAAAGAATATAGGGGTCTTCAGATGTGGCCCTTTGTGACTTTTGGACTTCGACTCCCAGAATCTCTCAGCCAGTGTATGTTGACAGTATGATTGACTGTTTTTAATTTTCTTTTTAGTTTTATTGTATTAGAGTGTGTATGGGTGTGAGTGATGGAGCTGGGAATGAGAACTGGTGCCCTCTCTGCTGAGTGTGTAAATAGAAGTGGGGGGGCGGATGTACTTCCCGGCTCGATATGAATGTGAGATGTGGACTGCCGGGAGGGGGGGATGGTGGGAGGGAGACCTGCGGGGTGGGTGGGGAGTTTTCAGGGGTGGAGGTGGGCCGGAACATCCCGATTATCATAGGGAGAGGTAGATATGGCGGGAGCCAAGGGGCGGGCCATCTTTGGGGAACAAGGACTCGCTGCATTAAAGCGATTACTTGTTCTGGCCCCTTGGACTCTTCTCCAATACCTGGAGAGGGGGGTGTTCAGGACCCTGGCCTCAGGTTGCTGCTTCTTAATGCCAGGTCAGTTATTAATAAAGCTCCCTTCATCTGGGACTTGATACTAGATGAGGAGGCCGACCTGGCATGTATTACTGAGACCTGGCTGGGCCAAGAGGGAGGTGTTCCTCTCTCAGAGATGTGCCCAGACGGGTTTCAGATAATGCACCAACCACGATTCCAGGGAAGGGGTGGGGGAGTGGCGATTCTTGTCCGAGAATCCTTGAGACCTCGCAGGATCCCTGCCCCAGAGGTTGTTGGGTGTGAGTCCCTTCTCTTGAGGTTGGATTCAAGGGTTCAATTGGGCTTGTTGTTGACATACCTGCCTCCCAGCTATGTGACAACAGCCCTGCCCGAGCTGCTGGAGGGAGTAGCCGGGTTAGCGGTGGAATTCCCCAGGCTTATGGTCCTGGGGGATTTCAATCTGCCGTCACTCGGCGAATCCTCCGGTGTGGCTCAGGAGTTCATGGCTTCCATGACAACCATGGACCTGACCCAGATAATTCAGGGTCCGACCCATAGGGGAGGACACACGCTCGACTTGGTATTCCTCTCGGGGCAGTGGAGACGTGATTTCGATTTAAGGGGTATAATTACTTTTCCCTTGTCATGGTCAGATCACTTCCTGTTGAGGTTAGATTTCTCGGTCCTACTGCCCCACCACAGGGAGGCAGAACTGATTAGGTGGTTCCGCCCCAGGCATTTAATGGACCCGGAGGGGTTCCAAATAGCGCTTGGGGGTTTTCCTGATTCCGTCCTCCACAAACTGGCTGAGTCCTTGGTTGCTGCTTGGAATAAGGCAGCATCAGGGGCATTAGACCAGATCGTGCCTTTGCGACTCTCCGTGATTGTGGATCCCAGAGGGCACCTTAATTTACCGAGGAGCTACGGGAGATGAAGCGTCAGAAGAGATGTCTAGAGTGACGCTGGAGGGCTAGTAACTCCGAATCCGACCAGACACTTCTAAGAGCCTATATTAGGACTTATTTAGTGGCGATACGAGCGGCAAAGTGTTTGCATTTTTCCGCACTTATTGCGTTTGCACAATCTCGCCCCGCCGCCCTGTTTAGGGTGACCCATTCCCTACTTAACATTCGGGAAGCTGGGGAGCCCTTACAGGGTAGGGCGGAAGAATTTGTGCAGTTCCTATCAGACAAAATCGCTCGGATTTGGACAGACCTAGACTCCAATTGGGCAGGTCCTTCTGAGATGATCGGGGCAGGTCTTAGCCCAGTTTTATGGGATGAATTTGAGTCTGTGACCGCTGAGGATGTTGACAGAGCAGTGGGAGCGATGAGCGCCACCACTTGTTTATTGGACCCGTGTCCTTCCTGGTGGGTCTCGGCCGCCAAGGAGGTGACACAAGGCTGGCTCCAGGTGTTGATCAACGCTTCGTTGAGGGAGGGGTCTTTCCCACAATCCTTGAAGGAAGCGGTTGTGAGGCCCCTTCTCAAGAAGCCTACCCTGGACCCAGCTGACTTAAATAACTTCCGTCCAGTCTCCAATCTCCCCTTTTTGGGGAAGGTTGTAGAGAGAGTGGGAGCCGCAGAATGTGTGCATGCGCGCGCATGCGCACACACGTAACGGGGCTTGATTCTGAATTGGGTGCACTGACCAAAAAGCGAGGTAAAAATATGGTAAATGAATGACACTTCCCTCCCTAACAATCACAGAGTGGTACTTCATCCCCTCTTGACAATCTTGACTAAGACCTGAGGGGCGACACAAATGATTTCGATGAAATCATTTTCATGGGTATTGCCAGCGCAGAACACGGATAAAGGCCTGCCCAGGGAAGACTTACTGCAGGATGAGGCCAAGCAGGGTTTCGCCGCTTCACTTTGGCAACAGCACAAGATGAAAGCTCCGCTGTGATTTGTGTTCCCCCGTAACCATGGAGATAATGCCCCACCTCTTCTCTCCCATGGAATCACCCCCGCCCGCTTCACCCAATCAACGGTCCCTGCATGACCCCTCCCATAAAAGAGCCGGTTAACAGCCAAGTGCGAGGGATCTTCCCACCCCTAGAATGCTTAGGGGGCTTCGTTAACGGTTTTAAACATTTTAAATTTAGCCGACTTTTAGGGGAATTCTCAGCTTCTTAAGGAGCTGATCCTGGGCGGCAGTTATGTGTGGGTTAAACGGGCGCAACTGACTTGAAGCCCCAGCATCAGCTTGTAATGTTGCCAACGACGGAATCCCTCATTTGCTCAGTGGCTTCAGTCAGGGTTGAGGTGCAATGTTATGCATACCACACGGGGGAAGTCTCGCTGATTTCACGGAATCTGATTTCTTGGTGTGAATATTTAAAACTCCTCAATGCCTGTGATTTGAATTCTGCCTCAACAGATGCTTGCAAACTCGGCTCCTGCCAAGGAAGCAGCACCTTTTGGGACGGGCTCTGAGCAATTGCATGCTTCGGGGAAGGAGCTTCCCTGGCAGGAGCTTCCCTGGCAGGAGCCCAGTTTGCAAGCTGGGAAAACTGAAGGTCTGGAGGGTTTCCTCCTGATGCGGAGCTGCAGTGCCTGGTCCTGGGCTGACGGGGGAGGGGGTGGGGGGTATACGGGGCTTAAAAAGTCTTGCAGGACAGGCTCAGGACCAGCCCTCTTTCCCCAGCCACAGGAGAAGGGGAGGCGCAGGCTTTCCACCCGGGCGGGCAGGCGAGAAAAACCCCAAAAGCAGGAGGGAATCCTCCAGATTTTCGGTTTTCCCGGCTTGCCAACAAGGCTTGCAAACTTGGCTCCTGCCAGGGAAGCTCCTTCCCCGAAGCATGAAATTGCTCAGAGCCCATCCCAAAAGGTGCTGCTTCCCTGGCAGGAGCCGAGTTTGCAAGCCTTGTTGGCCAGCCAAGAAAACCGAAGGTCTGGAAGGTTCCCTCCTGCTTTCGGGTTTTTTCTTGCCTGCTCGCCCGGGTGGAGAGCCTGCGCCTCCCCTTCTCCTGCGGCCGGGGAAAGAGGGCCAGCCCCAAGCCTGTCCTGGAGGACTTTTTAGTCCCCGGATACCCCCCTCCCCTATCAGCCCAGGACCAGGCACTGCAGCTCCGCATCAGGAGGGAATCCTCCGGACCTTGTTTTCCCGCCTTGCCAACGAGGCTTGCAAACTCGGCTCCTGCCAGGGAAGCAGCACCTTTTGGGACGGGCTCTGAGCAATTGCATGCTTCGGGGAAGGAGCATGGAGGCCTGCAAGGAAGTAGGCAGGCAGGCAGGCAGACACTGGGCAGCACGAACTAAGCGGTGATCAAAACCCCGAAACCTTTTGCGTTTGTTTGCAAAGAAGCAGTGAAAGCTGTTCCAGCTGGTCGTCGGGGTGTGGAACTGGGCTACGGATGCCAGGCCTTGTTCACCTGCAACGCTGGAACCTCCCACACCAACCAGTAAGTCTTCCGTGCCGCTCCACTCGGACTGTTGGCTTCTTGCTAAAGGGCTGTCTCCCTCCGGAGCTGTCTTTCTCCCCCACCTTCCTGTCTATGTCGAGCCCATGGCAAACAGCGTCCCACAAACCAAAGAAGTTGAACCAATCAATTCAAACTTCTTTCGTGAGAAGTTTGAATTGATTGGTTCAACTTTTTAGTCCTATTTTTTGGGGGGGGCACTGCACGTGGCTGGGAGCCGCAGGACACGGCTGAAAGAGCTGCATGCAGCTCCGGAGCCACAGGTTGCTGACCCGTGGGCTAGCCCTTCACCCAGCAAAGTGCTGTTCTTTCAAACCGTCACTGACAGCCTTTTCTGGGCTCCCTCCAATACTAAGCCTCACTGACTGGCTGATTCCACATTTCTTCAAAGAGACAAATAAACTCATGTTTTATTGGAAGCTACTACTGTGCTCTGTAATGTTCAGCTCAGATGGATTGAGACCTGGGTGAGGCAGGAAACAAGCAATAGGATTTAAGAGCGCCCCTTACCTTCATTTTACATCCTCTGGCTGTGTGACCAACTGGGTCTTAAAGGCATGAGCCTTATGCCTTTGTTTACACAGTCCTATACCCCAGAAGATAATCAGATGGTTCTGCCTGACAGACTGATTGGCTTGGGCCTGTTTTGCTGCTTCTGGACCAGGATGGCTTGTTATCATTGATGGAACTATAGATTTTGAATTGTACTAGCAAATTCTATAGGAAAATGACAAAATGTCTATGAACTAAAGCTCAAGAGAAAGTGGGTCATGCAGCAAGACAACAATCCCAAGTATTGTGAACAAAGATTTATTAAAGCAGAATAATGGCCAAGTCAGAGTTTTACTTAATTCAATAGAAATGTTGTGAAAGGACCTGAAACAGGCTGTTTGTGCAAGAAAGACCATCCCCATCCTGGAGTCATTTTTAGATCGTGCTTATGCGGAAAGATAGAAAATTCAAAAGGGCTCACAAACTTTTAAGCACCATTGAGCATACTGTGGGAAGTCAGCCCCCCCCCCCGAGAAGGAAATATTAAAAGGGCAGAAAAATATATTTCCTCAAAAGGGTTTTAAAAGCAGAAACCAACCCTGATCCTAAGTATCTCTGTCCCAAGCAGAAGCCAGCTCTGTACAAATGCAGATGTGAACCATCAGAAAGGCCCCAGCTAGGAGATCAAGAAAACAAAGACATGTAAAATCTGCATACCCCACCTAAGTTCTAAGAATCACTAGCCCCAGCACTAGGGAAGCAGGATATGACCTTTGGTCATAATAGGACTAACCCATCACCATCAGAATACCAGAAAGACACACCCAGGTCAGACTACGTGACACAGGAAATACAAAGCCTAAAACAGGAGCAGGAAACTACTCCAAACAAAAGTCTTTCAGAGGGTATAAAAACCTACTCCCCACATGTGCTCAGCCCCCTTTTCTCTCCTCTGTCCTGCTAGAACCATCTTTCTGTCTGGCTCTTCTTTCTAAAACAGTTGCCATGTTGTTTATTTATCCCGGCTTGAATGAACCAGGATGAAGACTTTTCTTTCCAGAATACAAATACCCACATAAATGCCCATCCTGCAGGACAAATCTGGGTGGACAGCTAACTTTAAAGCAATAGCAGTAGCAATAGCACTTAGACTTATATACCATTCATAGTACTTACAGCACTTACAGTTTACAAATGCCAGCATATTACCCACAACAATCTGGGGGCATTTTACTAATCTTAGAAAAATGGAAGACTGAGTGAACCTTGAGCTGGTCAGGACTGAACACTTGGCAGTGAGCACAGTCAGCCTATACTACTGCATTCTAACTACTGCGTCAATAAATGAATAAAAACTGACATCAAGAACTAATGTATGTTCAGGAGTAAAGGGGTAACTTCTAAAATGGTCTGCCTTCTGGTCCATACTCTTCTCTAGATATCATCTTGGGATCTGCAGATTTTATTGGATACAGCAGCTTCTAATTTGGAGTATAGACTTCTTTTTTCATCTTATCTGCCAGCTCAGTGTCAGTTCTCTGCAGGTTACAAATGCTTAGTATTTTGATTTGGGCCATTTTTTCCTAAATTTTCCTTATTTCAACAACTTTACATTTAATTCCAGCCGCACCCCCATTTTAGCTACTGTATTACAAAGATTGACTGTACATGCTTAACCCTCTCGTGTTAGTGCTGTCATTGGAAATAGTAATCAGAGTAACTGATATACATTTAAAAAGATACACAGCAATAATAATTTGCTTTCCCTACTTTAGAATTTTGTTCTGTAAATGCTTGATTGAGGACTTGTTGTTGCTAGGCAACCCATAGTAGGAAATGGTCCCTTGTTGAGATTGCTTTGGGGTTAAAAAGAAAAGCAAGACAAGATAGAAAGGGGAACAAAGACATATGATATGGATAACAAAAGAATAGGGGTCAGAACTCTTAGGGCTTCAGACAAAGCATTGTCAAGAGCCTAATGTTATAAAGATAAGAAAAAGAAATTTAACTCCTAAAATGGTTACAATACTGATTTGTATCAGTTTCTGTTAACCTGTTTTCAAAATTGGTGTTTGTTTGAAAAGAGGAAGCATTGGGATTGCGTTTATCTGTCATGGGAACCAGATCATTGCTAAATCTATATGGAAAAATCACAAGGAAGTTTACAAGTTAATTGTTTTATCAGTCAGCAATTTGCAAAAGATCTAGCTGATTTTATGAAATGTACATATTGTTGGATTTCATCATAAGAAAAAGAATCTGATAAACTAACTCATAAACTAGTTATGAAGTGGACACAGCTCTATTTTCAGTATAGATTCTTCAGTTTAGATAAAAATGCTAAATATTGTTTTCCTTAACTGTGGTTTATTAACTGAATTCATTCAACATGTTAAACCATAAACATGTTTAATGAATAGTAATGACTGGATTTATACAGCATATGAAACCATTTTAATGTTAATGACTGGGTTTATATAGCATTTGAAACCAACATATATTATGGTTTAGCATGACGTGTGAAACCAAATCTGTCAGGTTAATTAGAAGTTATATGTAGAAGTGAACCAAGTTCTAGAGTTGTTCAAAGGGAGACAAAATACCATCTCTTTCAGCGTTTGGATGCTGTGCATAATTTTAATGAACTCACCTCTTTTTCTCAGTTTATAAACATGTAGAAATGTTTATAAACATGTTTATAAACATGCAGTCACGACATAAGCCTAAGATTGAAAATCAGGCTTGTCAAATGCTATATTTTTTCTATCCTGCTCTATGGAGTAGAGAGTTGGTCTCTGACAGAAGGCCATCTGAAGAAACTAGAAGCATTTGAAATGTGGATTTACAGGCCACTGTTATGTATAAGCCTGGTTGACAAGATCAGAACAGAGGAGGTGCTAAGCTGCCTGGGAAAGCCAAGGGAAATCATCAAAACAATTAAAAATCAAAAATTAGAATATTTCGGACATGTGATGCGATACCCAGAAAAATACGGCATACTCCATTTAATTCTCCAGGGAAAGATTGAAGGCAAACAAGGTCCAGGCAGAAGAAGAACATCCTGGCTTCAAAATCTAAAGGACTGGTTTGGACAAAACTCAGCAGCACTTTTTCATGCAGCTGCTGATAAAAACAGGATCGCCAACATGATCGCCAACATCCGATAACGGATATAGCACAAGAAGAAGAAAAAGAAAATCACTTACTTTATCTGAATCAGTTAATTAGTTAATTAAATTAATTAGTTGGTTTAGTTAATTAGCACCACACATTCATTCCATCCCAAATCTAAGTTTCCAAAAGTACTAAATAAATATTTGATCTAGATTTTGCTCTTATACATATATTTTTTAACCAATCTCACTATGAATATAGCAGATTGGTTAGTGGATTTTGAAGAATAATTAACTTTCATTCAATGATCCTGAAGCATTTATTTATAGTTGTATAGAAGCAAAATACAAAACAAATTAAAACTGTAAGAAACAATGTAGACTGTAAACAATGACAATAACAAAATGTTTGTGGTATGGTACCCATAGTTACTTAGGGCTGAAACAATACTAATTTATTTATTAGCAAAATGCACAAACCTTTGACTCATTGACAGCTGTTCTTCTCTTCCCTGAACTCTAACTGGAACCACTCAATCAGGTAGGAGTGAAACTACTACAACACAGAGCTTCTAACTCCCAATCTTTATAGACAGTCCATAATGATTCCATAGTTAATAGTACTGAACATTGCTGAGAGGTTTAATTGGACTGAGAGGGATCATTCCCCAATTCGATAGATTATCCACCAGCTGACCAATAGCATTTCTGTCCCATTACAAGACTGGTTCTTGATTAAAAAGAATTTGGATCATATATCTTGGATGTATGGTCTTGGATCCATGGTATATGATTTGCTACCACTACTTCCCTAAAAAGAGAAATCAGACAAAAATGATCAAACATCGTCAGGAAGGACCTCATGGCAAGGTACATTATGTCTTCCCTCAGAAAATATTGGCTATATCTCAGATTCACTCACCTGCTTCTCACCTAGCCACCTGAAGTAGCCAGGAGAAGCATGAGGCAACTTTATCTCACCATAGTGGATTCCCTCCAGCTAGCGTCCAACCAAGAGTGCAACTGTCTTCTGAGAAATTAATCCCTGGTGCTTGTAGGAACCTTGTCCCATCTTTCATTAAAAGGTTCAGGTTGCTCTGAACAGCATCACTGGGTGGTAACCTCTTGAAGCAATAAGCAAGGAAAAGAATTGATACTTTAATGATGTTATCACAACTCTGTAGGCTCAAACATGAGCTCTTACCTATAGCTATTCACTTCTAAACCTGATTTTTGCACTGTAGAAAAACTGCTGTAGATTTCTTTTCAGTCACTTCCCTCTGGTTCTTAGTAAGCCTAAGAGTCACTTAGGGTTGGCAAGTGGGACGAAGTTTCATGGGTGCAATATCATCCTGTGCTCTGCTTTTCCCCATAGTCCATTAATTAGGCACAGGATGGAACTGTCTACCAAGTATATGGAGAAGGTTTTAGAAGCACCCTCTGGAAAGCCTCTTTACTCATTTGATGCTGGAGTGGATCATTTTAATAGGTTCACGTTGAGGCGCTTTGGAGCCTCTGTGATGTGCAATTTGATAAGGAAGAGGTAATAAAAGCAATTCATTGTGAAAAGAACAGTTGTTGATATCCTTAATTTTCAGATCGTGATTCCTCTGCAATAGAGTAAGGAACAGGTTCAGTGGGTACCTTCCAGTATAAGTTGTGGCTGCATTTGTAGTAAGCACAAGGTCATTGTGAAATCCATGAACAGCACTACATTATTTCCTCGCAGTATAGAGGTTGAAGAAATGAAGACTGGTGGACTTGTGAACTTCAGCGCCAACTCAGAACTGAGTTCCAAAGGCTCAAGAAAGGCAACTACTGGGCAGGCAATTGGTTGATATGCAGCCCAATTCCCTGACTAGCACTTGCATTCATTCATGTCTGGTGCAGAGCTCCTCATCATTACAAGGTCTTGCAAAACTCTCCTACTTGTCCTTGACTAGGTGACTGTTGCACTTAGGACCTGAAATATAAATTGGGCATGTTTCTAATAGGGCAACATCCTTCTTTCTAACACATGCCAGATCTACACATTTGCCTGTCATGATATCATATATGGATGCAAGCCTATCATGCACAGATCTGTTGTTCACCAGCAGCAGGAAACCAAGGTACCTGAGAATTTAACCACCTGGACTTAAGTCCTGGTGGAAGAACCATTAACCCTAGGTTGCCCTGTATTTTTCTGAAAGTTCTGATATAACTTTGCTAAAATGCTATTGATTTTCAGGGAATTGTTATGCACTGAGGAACACATCCATTTGGAGTTAATTTTGCAGGTTGGCTGCATATAGGATCGACTTCTTGCTCATCAAGCCACTGAGAATTACAGACTTCTAAGAAATATAGGATTAATTCTGAGCATAGTAATTTCCTACCAGTAGGAAAAGAAAAATGAATTCTTTAAAATGAAAGGTTTGAGTCACAAGATATAATGGAGTAAGCAGAAATTGCAGTACACTGGAATCGCAGCCTCTGTTTGCTTTTTCCCTCCAGTGTTTCCTCCCTTTTCATAGCCTTGCTACGTATTTCACTAGGAGCAAGCAGTAGCAATCTGTCTATACATTATCTGTTCTATAGCTACGTATAGACTATTGTTCATTAGACTGACCTTCCCTATTCTGGCAGCTAGCAAGTTCAGAATAGAATTTGACATTCTTGCTCAAATTCCTGTGAGCTGCAGTACCAACCAATCCAGAGGTCATAGGGATGGGAAGATTTCTGTTGATCTGCATTAAAAAATCCCAGAGATATTTGAAAAATAAAATAGATGAGTGGCTGTAGTCCATGTTTGTTCAGGAGTGTGCTGTGACACACACAGAAAAAAAAAAGAAAAAAAAAAGAAAACATGGAGGGAGGTGTGGACCTGAACATTTTTTTTTTTACCATTTATTAGACTGATTAGAAGATACAGGCCTAAGATTCAAACCCAACATAGGATTGAGAATCAAATCCTTGATATTGTATGATAGCCAGTAGTGCTTAAATTGTTGTCCCTCACAACTCTTTCACTTGCAATTATTTGTGTTAGCATTGCTATTATTCTAAAGCCCATGCCATGTTGCGTGGAATATAGTGCCTGTTAAAGATTTCAGGAATCCCCAGAAATCTCAGTTATGCAATTCTAATTTTCGACAGTTAGCAGACACAGAAACAAAGAGGAGACTCTCTTAAAATAAAGGGGGGAACTTGGCCACATGCTTTCTGTCACAAGCAAAACAAATATGTGCTGCAATGAATTTCTTGCCAGGCGCAGCATGTTGGAATGTGTCTGGCTCCTTTTGCTAAAGAAAATCATCTGCCTCTGAAAATGTGTTTTATGAATAATACCATTATTTTCTATTTTTAAAAACGGTGGGTTTTTTTTCAGTTGGCAAGACTATTTAGAACAGGGATAGGGAATGATGATTCCTTTATGACCTGTGGACTTCGATTCCCAGAATTCTTGAGCTGGCTCAAGAATTCTGGGAGTCAAAATCCATAGGTTGTAAATGGGGCCATCATTCCCCCATCCCTGATTTAGAATGTATGTTGTAGAGGAGTATGTTCATTTGGTAGATTTATCCACATATTTGCTTAATGCCATATACTATACGTATTCTCATTCTGTATTTTATTTGCTATTTTATTCCATTCTTTCTCTTACAAATAAACCAATTTCCTCAAGGTAATCATCTAATGTAAGAAGTAAGAAAATGATCAAGGACTGTGAGAAAAACAGAAAAAAAAGACCCAGTTGGCAATAAATAACAAATTTGATCAGTGCATCAATTTTAAGATCCTCCAATAAAGCATAACCCAATAAACAGCAGCATAAAGGTTTTTCTGCCTCAAAAGCCTCTCAAAAAAGAGCAGGGACTTGGCCAGGAGTGAAAAACAACAACATTAACAACGACTTGTTGTTGTTAATTGCGAAGTCGTGTCTGACCCACCGCGACCCCATGGACAATGTTCCTCCAGGTCTTCCTGTCCTCCACCATCTTCAACAATAACTAGACATAGTTATTTGTTGAAGGCATTGTCCATAGTATTGATCACAACTGAAAAGATCTCATTTCTTTTACTTCACGCTGGAGAGGAACAGAGATCAAGGCAGTGAGGTATTTATAACACAGAGGAGATGACACACAGGTTAACCTAAAATAGCTATCTATCTAGATCTAAGGAGATTTGGATTTCAAGGCAAAAACAACATTTTCAATTGGATCCGAAAACTAACTGATCACAGATTGATTAAGAATAATGCCATTTAATTAATTCCAGAATAATATATTTTTAAGTAGTTCTTGGCAATAGATAGATGATGGTATTTAGAATCAACAGAAGCTCTATTTAGGGGTAACTATGTTTCCATTTTAAAAGTATCATTGAATTATATTTAGCATCATAGATAATCAAATCATAATTACTATAATCATTATAAATAATCTATGTGTATTAAAGCAATTTCTCATCTTTCAATGCAAGCTAGAGAATACTAGAAATTAAAATCCAATGTTTTCTAAGAGCCCTAATTTAAGATGGCTGTTATAAAGCATAATTCTGCAGCAATAAATGATACGTTATCTAGATAGAGTCCACTCTACAATTTCCCAGAATGTCCTAGTCCAAACCTTTTAGGATTACATAGCCAGAAGAACATCAAGTTGGGAAAGGTTTGGGTTAATCCATTGTAGAGAAAAGGATTGTTTCCTAAATGGAAAACAAAAAAAACACTAAAAAAACTCTTTTTTGAGTTGAGGCACCCTTAGTGACTATCCCAACACAATTGTACATGTTTTTCCAGCAACAGTGCAGAGGCTTTCTGCCACTGTCATTGCTTTCTTCTATTGAAATGTTGTTATTTAGATTTATTATAGTCACCACTCCAAAAGACTCTGAGTAATTTGCAACTTATTTGAATGTACAATTAAATGAATTAAAAATATAATACCAAAATATAATAATCTGAACAAGAAAACATTGAAAATGTAAAGAAAACACACAACAGAGTGTCCACTAACACCCTAACCTCAACCTCTCTTAACATTTGACATTGCCTGTGTACAGAATCGGGTCTTAAGGGACTTCTGGAACCACAGGAGAACCCCACCACATATGTCTCATCTCTGGGAGATACAAGATTGTTTGTATGTTCAAATAAATTCAGCTAATGCCGTTACCTGCTGAGATGCTTCTGGAGTACCTTTCCATGTTCTGAGTGATGCAATCAAGGGCTGGGGCAGAACAACAAATGTCTTTTTTATATTTGTGGTGAAGTGAGAGATATCCTACTGTTGTTTTGAAAGACCTTGAAAACTTGGCTTTTGCCCAGGACTTTGGCAAGGTTGAGTGACACCCCCTTGCATTATATGTGTTTGTTTATTGTTTCTATCCAGCTCTTGTCACCTTTGCTATCTCTTATTTTCTTATTTTTGTCTTTTAGTGTATTATTTTCTTATTTAATTTTTTTTTTTTTACTTTTGAGCCACCCAGAGTTGTTGGGAATTGGTGGCCTAGAAATTTAAATAAGAATCTTGAACACCATTGGCATTGACAAAATCATCATCAGTCAATTGCATAAGGCGACTTTACTTAGAACAGCTACATCCTGCCATAATACCTTTCATACTACAAACAAAAATTGCTTATCTTAGGTCCTTAGGGAGAACTCAACAGGTGGACAATAATGCTAAATCCAATCTAGACATCTGGCTGACTATGTGACCAACCACAATAATAGGATAGTATTTCTGCTTCTTAATAAATCTCAAGCTATAGCTTTCATGAAGTTCATGCACTCTCTGCTTCTATATGTCATGACCAGTGATTACCAAGAAAGAAGGCTATACTTGAAATAGAATAAGAAAAGCCACTTAGTGACTTGTTTTCTCCTTTTCAGGTGACCTGGTGTCTCGGGCAATGCACCACCTCCAGCCACTCAGTGCAAAGCAACATGGCAACACGACACCCTTACATCACAGGCAGGGGTCGCTCTACTGGGAACCGGAGGCCTTGTACACTCTGTGTTATTTTATGCACTGCCCACAAATGGAGTGGGAGAACCCCAATGTGGAGCCTTCCAAAGTCACATTACAGACAGAAAGGTAATGTTTCTATTGAATGGACCCATAATTTTTTAATTACTGTATTTACCCAAACACACTTGTCTTAAGGTTATTTTTTAAAAGATTAATTAAATAATATACTCTTAGTAACTCTACCACAATCCTTTCATTTTGAGGGTACATTATTTAGAAAGAAAATCTAGTTTTTTAAGTAAATATAGTAGTTACCAAATGCTGCTATGTACTGTAGGTTTCTTGACTCCAACTATTTTGGTTGGAGTTGCTTCTTCTTACTGGAATACATTTTGTTTGCCATAAAGTCCTCTGTGGCTGATACAGAATATATCAAAAATGACACCAAGTGGCTACAGGCTGCTGATTGGTTCCAGATGTCTCTTTTGGAGTGATCTTTTCTATATATATTTGGTTGCTTGGCTGAGTCTCTGTATTGGAAAGGAAACGTATTAGTTCTGTTTGCAATTTAATAGGTTTAACAGGTTTGGTCTGAAATGTATATTTTTTTTTACAAATTTAATGGACTTCTGCATCTGTAATTTGGGAGTAGCACCTGAATAAGAGCCATCATCAAAAGAATAAGTAGAGAGCAGCAGATAGCTAATAAAGTCTGTTGAAATACAGAAGTGACATTGAACAAGTTCATCATTCATAATTTTTTCCCCTGATTATATCTCTAGATCCAAATCTATGATGCCCATAGCCAAATTTGTTCATTCAGCAGAACTGTTCCAAATATATGTTTTCTGCTGGGATTTCTTTTTTTTTTCACTTAAAAAAATCTATTATTGTGCCTTTAAAGGTTCTATTGAAAACCATCCAGTGAAACTTTCCTAATTACTTAGTAATTTTGCCTCTTTCCCTGTTATTTCTTAGTATGTTTTTCTTAGTATTAGTTTTTTTTTCCTATTTTAACATGTGAGAATATCAAAATGATGGCCTCCTTCTTGAGGTTCTCTACAATGCCCTGATGTCACTTCTTCCTGGGTTGTATATGGGACCATCAAATTGGTGGGTTCCTACTTGCTTGCTTCCTCTGCTTAGTAAATTTAAACCAGCTACAATTGGTTTCTTACTCACCCTTGCACTTTTGTGAATCCATGACACCAGGCACTCTTTTTGTTTCTTCTTTTCATCGATGTATAGTTGTATTCCAGAAATTAAATTACTTGCCCTTCTTCTTTGCTGCCTCCTGCTACTCCCAAAACAGAAGATAGCAATTAGACCTCAGTAAATACACTGTAGTAATACATAGTATTGAATAGTACCTTTTATGAAAAGTGGTCATCCCAACAATCTCAGAATAATATTCAAGATAAGAAAAGATAATATTAACATAGTACATTGAACATCAATATACTGTTACTATCTACTACTATATATATTTAGTGATAGTAAAGTATACTAAGTAATGTATAGGACACAGGAATGGTGTGAAAAGACCAGAGTAGACTTGTAGGAACATTTACTCTACACATATTTTATTTTCAAATTGCCATCTCTATTTTTATACCAATTTTATTCCCCCCCCCCAAAAAAAAAATTCTGGCCAGGTAAGTTAAAAAAAAAAAGACAGAGAGCAACCTTATTCCATAATCTAGTTATATTTCACTGCACATTATTACAATTTTAGCAGTTATGAAGTAAATTGGAACTATATTAAAACCAGAGGAAGGGTCTGTTCCTTTTAAAACCTATTTGACAAATTCCCTTTCCCTGGAAAACCACTTTAGGAACTGTGGTAATGCGGTTAAAGCCAGAATCAGCTTTCTGTATGGTTGCCAGGAACTTGTGGTTGATTTGGAAAAAGCAAAGATTCCTTCTGCCACTTAATCAGATGTGCCTTGGTCTTCAACAACGAAAATCTGGAGTGGCCCAGATCTCTTTTTAATGCTTTCCTTTTTAGCTTCAGTTCTCATGCAGCAAATATGATTGGTTAAAGTGGTTTCTATTAGTACTTTCAAAAGTTCCTTTTGTGTTTTAGTTTCTCCAAAAAGATATCATTATTTCTAGGATATGATTTACTGCTAGCACTTTCCTTTCTGAACAGTTCATTTCTTTCTTTTTGTTTTTTTTTGGGGGGAGGGATGTTTACAAGAAGGAATTGTTTTTAGTTTTATATTACTTTTATATTAGGAAGGAAGGAAGGAAGGAAGGAAGGAAGGAAGGAAGGAAGGAAGGGGAAGAAGACAGGGCAATGTCTCATCACCAGCATCAAAGTTCAGTACAGCTGCTAGTCTGGTTGCTTTCCATATGTGGATTGCTTTTCTGTTTCATCCTATAGAAGAATATCTTGAGTTACTCCTATATTTAAGTTCTGAAGATTGAATGTGAAAGATGCATATCTGCATCTCCTGGTTGGTGATGCCAATAACCTCTGAGGGATAAAACAAGTTCATGTAAAATGTTCCTTGTCTGGGTTTCCTTTTCCCCAATTCCAATGGTCCTTAAGAAGCTTCTTGGATGATAAGCAAAACATCTTCCCAGGAAAAACAAAGTCCAATTGCCTTTTGAAAAAGCATCTTTGGGACAATAATGACCTGGATGACTGATAATCTCCATAGACATTTCCCACAAAACTGTTAATGATTCTGTTGCTCCTTTGCCTGGTAATTGATTGGTTTGTACACTATTCCATTCTTTTCTATGTCCAGTGGTTGAGTGTCCTGAAGTTCTTATAGGGAAATGCTTGGACTTGGTTTGCATGCCCATGGTGTACAGTCTGAAGCCCAACCACTCTTCTCCTATATACAACCCTTGATAATTAATGCTGAATCCTTCATAAAAGCATCTAGAACATGGGTGTCCAATCTTTTGGATTGTTTGGGCTGCATTGAGGGAAGAGGAATTGTCTTGGGGTGCATATAAAATATCTAATATAGTTAATGTATATAAATCACATTATAGTGTTATTTGGGCCCTGAGCTTTATGTTGGACACACCTGATCTAGAATCTTGTGTGATGTTTCCCCACAATTAGTGTTCTCAGTTTGATTCTTAATTCTGCAATTTGTTATCAATCTATTATTAGCCCCATGAAAAGTTAAAAGTAGAACAGTGTAATCTTAGTGAACAATCAATGCTTGGTACACATTCTTTCTTTTTGAAAGGTGCTGCGGCAAAATGCTAGTGTGGAAATTTCCTGTTCTCTGTGATTTCACTTACAGTTTACTTTATATGGATTAACTAGTCTCAGGATATTTAATCTCTTACTTTCTTCCAGCCTTGTGCATGTTTCTCGTTTCCATTCAATTAATAATGGAAAGACAAAAAAATGCATTCAAGCAGAGAGGATTTGCAGAGCTTTAATACAAATTGATAAAAATCATGTAATTTTAAAATAATTTTTCCTAATATGTAAGCAAAAACAGTGATGGTTAGAAATGCAGTCTGAAACATTTTTATCATTCAGTTAATTCATTACTTTCACTTTTTCCACTTCTGATCCTCATAGAAAAGTTCAAATCTTTGCCCCAAAATTGAACTTTTATTACAGTTGATCTTATTATAAACTTTCAACCAAGGAGTCTAATCATTTCCTCTGGGCAACCAGGCACCCCAGATCACCAAATAGATTCTTTTGAAAGATAAATGAATTCAATCTTAATCTGCTCACTGAAAACCTGTTTTATAACATTTGTTCAGTGGAACAGAGGTTCTTTTAAAGTCAAATATTAATAGTTGTGAGCATTCATTCTTAGGAACTTTAGTACTCACTTTGAACTAAAACTAGACAAGTTATGACTATTGGGTTATCCTTTATTAATATTTAATTACCTAAACTATTTAATTACCTAGAGCCATGGCAGCACAGTGGAGAGCTGTAGTAGCGCAGTGGTTAGAATGCAGTATTCTGCCAATTGCCAACAGTTCGATCCTCACCGGCTTAAGGTTGACTTCTGAGATCACTAAAATGAGGACCCAGATTGTTGGGGGCAATATGCTGACTCTGTAAACTGCTTAGAGAGGGCTATAAAGCACTGTGAAGAGGTATGTAAATCTAAGTGCTATTGCTAAAGAGATAAACAAAATGACAATGGGGAAAAAAAGTGGGAGTGGAAGTGACTTCTAACTTCCTGCCAGCTTCCCCATTGACTTTGTCTGTAGGGAGCATTAGAAATCCCAATCATGTGACTGTAGCTTATTGTCACAGCACTGCAGCAGTCAAAAGTTTGCAAATACAATAGATTTGAAGGTCCCTGAAATTTCAATTCCACAGGAGTAATGGGATCTGGGTTTTGTACACATTCTTTAAGTTAGCATATTTGAGGTATTTTGATTCAAGAACTATTCCCTATGATGCATTGTTTTGGCCAATTAAAGGTTACAAATAGATAACCACACAGGAGAATTTTAGTAATATATTGATTATTTTTGTCAATATGACTAAAATCAAACGGTGTATTTTTATTATGACTCCAACATGATAATATAGCAAAGATCCCTGAAAAGAAGATAGAGGTTCTTTAAAGAGCTCTGAAGCCTAGTATATATATCTCTTTGCTTATTCAATGTTCTTCTGAAATCCCTCAGCCACCTTTTATGAGATATTGAGGGAAAAGTCTTCATCAGGGCCCAGTGCAAGCTGAGAATAAATAACATGGCGACTGCTTTAGAAAGAAGGTTATAGTTTATTGAAGAAGAGAGCCAGACAGAAAGATGGCTCTGGAAGAAAAGAGAGAGAGAGAGCACATGTAGGGAGTGGGTTTTTATACCCTCTGGGGCTCTTAAGGTTGTTTCCTGTTCCTGTTTGAGGCTTTGTATTTCCTGTGTCATGTACTTTGACCTGAGTCTGAGTGTGCCCTTTTGGCATCTGTGGATTAATCCTATTATGTCCTGTCTTAGAGTTTGGGTGGGGTATGTAGATTTTAGGTGTCTTTGTCTATCCACAGAGATAACTGTACCAACAAAATCTTTTATCATGTAACTCATTCTATAGAATTCTTTTTCTATTAATGTCTCAATGAAAATGTATTTTAATAGTTTCTGTATCAGGGTTAATTTTACAAGGCAGCTACAGTACTTTCTCTCTAGAAACTAACCCCAAAGTCCTTGTGCAAAAAAATCCTATTGTTCTGCAGGCTTTGAGTTTGCTGCTCGAGGTTTAATTTCCTTGCCCTTCAATTTTCCCCTGACTTTTAATTTTCCGTCCAAGGGTTAATGTGTAGGGAATTTATGGGAGTGTGTGCAGCATGCTGAATATTGATCAACTCCATGTAAAGCAGTGGTTCTCAACCTTTTTAATGCCATGACCCCCCAACCAGTCATAAGTCGAGGACTACTCAACCGGTCGTAAGTCGAGGACTACTCAACTGGTGCAGCACCGTTTGCAGAATGGGTCAGCAGGGCAGAGACAGCCTGGACAATTCCTATTGGCTTTTGAAAGCCAATAGAATTAGACTCTAAATAGACTCTATTCAAGAGAAATGGTCGTTCGACCCCAAATGGGGTCCCGACCCACAGGTTGAGAACCACTGATATAAAGCCTTAACATATATTGCAAGTATATTTATTGTGTTGATTAGTCTCTAGTACAATATGCACTGTAAAATATGGGAACAAGATGTTGAGAGTTCAGAAGTTTAAGGGCAATAATGTTGGGAGAAAATTTAATTATCAACAAATCATGGTGAGAGAGTTCTAAAGATAAAGATAGTGAGAGACACAGAGTGAGATAAACAGACAGCCACAGGCATGCCAGCTTTCTCTTCAGATGTATTAGGGCTGCATGGCCAAAATCTGAGACATCTGGCAGGCACCTGTTGGGGGAAGCTGATTTATACATAATGCATACAAATATAATACTTTTATGCTGTGAATATATTGGCAATGGCTAACTACTTCTTAGACATTTTAATGAATACAAACAAATATACAATAGGGAGAGGAGACGCTGTCCTTATGCCTTTCAAACACATCTATACTTAACTACCACAATCATCTATTTCTAAATAACTTCTTGGAGAAAGAAAAAAGAATGAAAAAGAGCAGAAGAAAACTAAAACAAGGTTTGGAGAGATGAAATAGAAAAGGGATCACAGGGATAGCAAAGAAAGAGATATCTAGAAAGCAAATGAGAACATGACAAAATACACTTAGAAAGTGCTTTATTTATTTATTTATTTATTTATTTATTTATTTATTTTCAAATATTTATATGCCGCCCAATCTCAAAGGACTCAGGGCGGCGTACAAAGTTAAAACAATGATAAAACAATAAAATAAAACAATCATACCGCGAGTCCGATCATATCCTGGCCCCCCGGGGACATCAGCCCCAGGCCTGCCGGAACAGGAGAGTTTTAACGGCCTTCTTAAAGGCCGGCAGGGTGGGAGTAGTTCGAACCTCGGGGGGAAGTTGATTCCACCAGGTCGGAGCCACCACAGAAAAGGCCCTTCCCCAAGGGCCCGCCAGACGACATTGTCTGGCCGATGGGACCCGAAGGAGGCCCAATCTATGGGACCTCACCGGTCTCTGGGAGCTGTGCGGCAGAATGCGGTCCTGTAAGTAACCTGGCCCTATGCCATGAAGGGCTTTAAAGGTGATAACCAACACCTTGAATTGCGTCCAGAGACCCACAGGAAGCCAGTGCAGCTCGCGGAGGATAGGTGACACGTGGGCGTATACCAGGGTGTCCAAATCCCAGGGTCGAAGTCCATAAGTCTTAAAGACACCTGGGTGATATATCTCTTTATACTTCATACCAGTGATTCTCAACCTTTTTATAGCTGCGACCCTGGTCGTAAGTCAAGGACTACCTGTATTTCCCTGCCTGGGAGCGCCGCGCATGCGTGGTGCCGCCCCCTGCACGGCCAAGGCATAGCTGGCAAGGGTCGGAGGCAGGCAGGGCTAGGCCCTTGCGGGCGGCCGCGGCAGCAACAGTGCAGGGCGACCACCGGCTGGGCCACCAGCTGGCCCAGCCCAAGGCAGGTAAGGCACCCGCCGGGCCCCATGCACGCCAGCAACCCTCCCTGCACCCGCCGCTGCCCCGCTAGACTTACCTTGGCCACCACCCATTTGGGGCGGCGGCAGGCAGGCCCAGGCGCTCCTGGGCAGCCCCGGCAGCGACGGCGCAGGGCGACCACTGGCTGGGCCACCAGCTGGCCCAGCCCAAGGCAGGTAAAGCACCTGCCGGGCCCCACGCGCACCAGCAACCCTCCCTGCGCCCACTGGCCTCCCACCTCCCATCCCCGGCCCTCTTTTACTTATTTTTTAGTTGCTCAGCAGGGAGAGAAGCTTTGCAGAATGTTCGCCTTGCAGCACCGTTTGCAGACTGGGGCTTTTGGCGGGCTCAGCAGGGCAGAGACAGCCTGGACAATTCCTATTGGCTTTCGAAAGCCAATAGAATAAGAGGGAGTAGCACAGCTAAGGAAAAGGGGGAAAATGGCAGAAAAAATGGCGGACTGCGTTGTTTGGCCACCCCCATGAAATGGTTGTTCGACCCCAAATGGGGTCGCGACCCACAGGTTGAGAACCGCTGCTTTATACCAAGACACATGATTGATAAATCTGTTTCAGTGTTGTCTACATTGACTAGTAGCAAATTCTCCCTCAGTCAAACAGAAAACCTTCTCAAATATACCTAAGATGTTGGAGACTGAATGGAGATACATTTCCTCCTGCTGTGATCTGATATAGGCAGGTGGTTCCTCAATTTTTTAAATTTTCTCTTCAGGATGCCTCTGATTTGCTTTGTACAGTAGGCTTCTAACCCAGCTAGAAAGCAGCGTGCCTGGCTGAGGAATTCTGGGAGTTGAAGTCCCATAAAAGGGCCAAATTTGAAGACCCCTGATTTAAATATTCTTGCTTAATCTCAAAGTACCTAAGCAAGGTAGTTCTTGGATAAGAGAATATCAGGAAATCCCACAGTTTTAGGCCAAAAACTTGGATTCTGGAGAAAGGGAGTAACAAACCACTTTTGTATTATTGCCAAGAAGTTGAGGAGTTGAAGTTTTATTATTATCTCTTTAAACATATTCTCTTCTTGCTTTACTTTAGTAGACAAGCAAATTACTTTGCAAATTTGTATAAAAATATATGTATTTCTGAATAATCTTAAAAGGTTTTCAATTGGCCAATTCATTTGATGGCTGAGCTTTACTGCACAATGTTCTCATTGTTCTTACAGCAGTCACAAACTTTAAAAATCCTCCCAAACTAGCTGCATATCACCCTTTGAAACTCATGTTTCTCCTTCCCTAGAGACATACCAAAGCAAAGTCATCCTGTTCTTATAGCCGAGGGCTTTTTCATTGGACAAACTGCCTACCTGACCAAGTTAATATCCATCATGGTTACACTGAATTGAAAGAGAAAAAAGGCACATTTATTCCCTTGAAATATTTATTAGTCTAAGACATTTTAAAACTTACCTGAAACGAACATTGTTTTTTTTGTTTTTGTTTTTGCTATGCTGCTTCTGTCTTTGTGAAGGACAAGAAGAGAGTCAATTGTTGTTCACAAAGCACTAAAGTGTGATTGTGGGAGGGTGTGAACGCCGCATCTAGCAGCATTGATTGAATAGTTGAATAAAAACAGACTTAGTAATCAGAGGTAGCCGCAGGATATGGCAAAACAAAAGTTAAGATACAATGGCCAAGTGCAGTGTACATAAAAATGGATAAAACTTAGTTGCATTGTTGAGGCCACCATCTTGATTTCTTTGATCATACTTTGTAAACATCCCTCTTAGTGGGAGAAAGGATGCTCTGTAGAAGTTTAACTCTGTGTCCTAACTCTAGGATCTCCAAATGGTGAGAACAAGGTGGGGAAAATTTATGTTGGTTTTAAAGGTAGTTTGAGATCTGCAAATAGATTACATGGATTACAGATTATATGAGCCAAACTTTTTGAAGAAAGATAACCATATATGTTATGAACCTTGCAGCTTAAAACTATAAATAAAAATAAAAACTTGATTTAATCTTGTTGCTTCAGTCTTGCTAAGTAAATAACAGATGTAGCCCAGATTCAACCAGCCTCTCCAACGTATTAGACATATGAGTTACATTTTTGACTCTTTAGCATTCTCATATTTCTTTTTTCCCCTTTACTTCCCTATAAATTTATAGAATTATTATTAGCCAAGCAGTTTTAAAATAAAATTTCAAATCTCTTAATGATGTCAGGAAATAGTAAATAGATATACACTGTGTATCACACTGAATTGCTATTCAGTGTTTGCCCAAATAGAAAATTTCTGTTTCTGAATACTGAAATGTGGACTTCATTGTATGATGTTTGACTCGCTTGCTGATATTACCTGAAACCAACATTCCTTCCTTCCTTCCTTCCTTCCTTCCTTCCTTCCTTCCTTCCTTCCTTCCTTCCTTCCTTCCTTCCAATAGGCACCTCTGAATGATCTGGGAATGACTCACCATTTCTGGAAGTGAAATCTTCTGGAATAGGAAGTGATCTGCAGCACTCTAGATGTAGTTTAGCTAATTTAAAGGTTGTAGAAGCTGGTGGAAAACAGGAATAATTATGAGAAGTTGAATATGACAGTCCGTAGTGGGAAAGTCTAGAAGAGTATTAACTAATGTTAATCGTGATAGAACACAGCAATCAATCATAGCCTTACTTTAATGATTTTGTCAGGTTGCATGCCAAACCCTGATTTATAGATGTGATTCATAGCACACTAAATCCAAAGTAACCACAGTATCTTGTAATACAGTATATGAACAATTATGTCCAAGATGGAGGAAACGGTGAAAGGATTTGAATGGGGAAGAGGGAGTGGTTGGCTCACATACTGAGAAATGGTATAATTTATTTTAAATGGGCTCAGAGCTCAGACATAGGACTCAGCAATGCCACTGTGAGAGGTGCAATATGAAGAGACTGAAAAATTAGGGATCTCTTGCTAATTGTGCTGTAGGCAAGACCAGGAAAAAACAGGGACAAAATATGCAGGGCAGGTAGTTGTCAACCTACAACAATTGTTTAATGACTATTCAAAGTTACAGTGAAACTGAAAAAAAGGGACTTATGGACATTTTTCACCATTTCAGCATCATCTTAAGCACAAGATAAAAATTCTGACACTTGGAAACTGGCCTATTTATGACTGGGTCATGTGATCCCCTTTTGTAACCTATTGACAAGCAAAGTCAATGGGGAAGCCAGATTCACTTAGCAACCATGTTACTTACTTAACAACTGCACTGAGTCACTTAACAACTGTGGCAAGAAAGATTGTAAAATGGGGCAAAACTCACAACCATCTTGCTTAAGTAATGGACATTTTGGGCTCAGTTGTCATCGTAAATTGAAGACTACCTGTATAGTCATTTAGAATAATGACAGAAAAGAGAACCTATTTACATGGATTAGTGAGAACGAGGCAGGTGCTTCAAAGGAGAAGAGTGAGACTAGCTCAGGAGGTGTCCAAATTCTTCAGCTCATTGACCCCCTTCATGAAGTTTCAGATTATTCATGACACCAAACATTACATGGAAATAATTTTAATTAATAATACTATGAATAACAAGAATGATAACAATCACCCACACTTTGGATAGACCAGGGATAGGCAACCCAAAACACTCAAAGAGCCACTTGGACCCGTTTCCCACCGAAAACAAAACACTGGGAGCCGCAAAACCCTTTTGATATCTAAAATGAAGATAACACTGCATATATCCTTTTTTACCATCACACATACATACATACATACATACATACATACATACACATACATATATACATATACATACATATACACACATATACATACACACACACACATATAGGTCTTTGGTTATTCGGGTTTTCTCCCGCGTCAAATTGGAAGTGTCTTGGCGACGTTTCGACGAATTCTCATTCGTCATCTTCAGGCTGGTGTTTTCGGCTTTGTGCTTCTAGGAGCAATGTGTGATCGTAGCTGTTTCTTCCTTTTAACTGCCAATGGGGGTATGAACTGATTGGATAGGAGCTTGGTTGTGTTCTGATTGGATGGAGGTGTGTTCTGATTCGTTAAGAGCTTGGCTGTGCTGTGATTGGATGGGGGGTTGGCTGTGCTCTGATTGGTTGGAGGAGTGTTCTGTTTGGGTGGGGGCTTTGTTGTGCTCACATTAGTCTGAGTTGCAGGGGGATGTGAGATGGTGAGCTGCATTGCTATTGTTTGGCTTCGCGTTCGTGGTCGTGCCTCATCTTCATGGTGGGTGTCAGTTTGCTTCATGTGTGGATTGGAGGGGTTTAAAGTGGCTAATGATGCAGCTGTGGTCTGGCTTCTGGTTTGTGCTCGGGCCTCATCATCGGTGTGGGTTTGGGTTTGCTTTTTGCGTGGACGTGTGGTGGTGACATCCTGTGTGGCTTTCGTGAGTGTGGGTCTGGTGTCATTCTTTGTGTTAGGGACTTGTTTGTCAATAAGGGCGGGTTTCCAAATGGCTGGTAGGCGGGAAGTATCATTTCGTTTGTTCATGCTGTGTGGGCGTTTTTCTATCTCAATTGCTTCTCTGATTATTCTGTTATTAAAGTGTTCAGTTTTGGCGATAGTTCTGGTCTTTTTAAAGTCAATTTCATGTCCTGTGATTTTAAGGTGTTGGACCAGGGAAGAAGCTGGTTCCTCTTTTTTGACTGAGTTCTTATGTTCTTGGATTTTAGTGGGGGTTTCTTTTTGGATTAGTTTGGTAATCTTATTTCTTTGGAATCCATTGGATGTAAGTACATTAGTGAGAGTGTGTAGTTGGATTGGATTTCTTGTAGACTAAGACATCCAAGAAGAGAAGTTGGTTATTAGCTTCTGTTTCCATGGTGAACTGTATTTTGGGGTGTAGGCTGAGGTGTGTGAGGAAGTTGTCCAGTTTTTCTTTCCCATGTGACCAGATTATGAAGGTGTCATCTACATATCTGAGGCAGAGTTTGGGTTTGTGATCAGATTTTTCTAGAGCTTGGGTTTCAAAGTGTTCCATGTAGAGGTTTGCAATGACAGGTGAGAGGAGTGATCCCATGGGTGTTCCTTCTATTTGTTTGTATTTTTGTCCATTATAGATGAAGTATGTGTTGGATAGGCAGTGGTTGGTCAGATCTAGGATGTGTTTGGGGGGTTATATTTGTTTTGGATAGCTGTCAAGGCTTCTTCCTCACACACCTCAACAGCCTACACCCCAAAATACAGTTCACCATGGAAACAGAAGCTAATAACCAACTTCCCTTCCTGGATGTCTTAGTCTACAAGAAATCCAATGGCTCCCTAGGACACACCATCTACCAGAAGAAAACACACACAAACCGCTATCTGCACACTCTCTCACACCACCACCCAGCACAGATCAACTCCGTAGCCAAGACACTCATCTCTAGAACAAAACGCTTAGCTGATGAACAACACCTAAAAACCGAACTACACACTCTCACTAATGTACTTACATCCAATGGATTCCAAAGAAATAAGATTACCAAACTAATCCAAAAAGAAACCCCCACTAAAATCCAAAAACATAAGAACTCAGTCAAAAAAGAGGAACCAACTTCTTCCCTGGTCCAACACTTTAAAATCACAGGACATGAAATTGACTTTAAAAAGACCAGAACTATCGCCAAAACTGAACACTTTAATAACAGAATAATCAGAGAAGCCATCGAGATAGAAAAACGCCCACACAGCATGAACAAACGAGATGATACTTCCCACTTACCAGCCATTTGGAAACCCATCCTTATTGACAAACGAGCCCCTAACACAAAGAATGACACCAGACCCACACTCACAAAAGCCACACAGGATGTCACCACTGCACGTCCACACAAAAAGCAAACGCAAACCCACACCGATGATGAGGCACAACCAGAAGCCAGACCACAGCTGCATCATTAGCCACTTTAAACCCCTCCAATCCACACATGAAGCAAACTGACACCCACCATGAAGATGAGGCACGACCACGAACGCGAAGCCAACAATAGCAATGCAGCTCACCATCTCACATCCCCCTGCAACTCAGACTAACGTGAGCACAACAAAGCCCCCACCCAAACAGAACACTCCTCCAACCAATCAGAGCACAGCCAACCCCCCATCCAATCAGAGTACAGCCAAGCTCCTAATGAATCAGAACACACCTCCATCCAATCAGAACACAGCCAAGCTCTCATCCAATCAGTTCATACCCTCACTGGCAGTTAAAAGGAAAAAACAGCTACGATCACACATTGCTCCTAGAAGCACGAAGCCGAAAACACCAGCCTAAAGATGACGAATGAGACTTCGTCGAAACGTCGCCAAGACACTTCCAATTTGACGCAGGAGAAAACCCGAATAACCAAAGATCTACATACAAACACCCGCAAAAACCTCAGAAAACAAGGGTATATGCAGTGTTATCTTCATTTTAGATGTCAAAAGGGTCTCTCTCTGTCTCTCCCCCCTCTCCCTCCCTCTCTCTCCCCCTCTCTCTCTTTCTCCTTATTTCTCTCTTTCCCCTCCCTCTCTCCCTCTCTCTCTTTCTCTCTCTCTTTCCTCCTCCCCCTCTCTCTTTCTGCCCTTGGTCTGCCAGTCCTCTTCCCCCACTCTCTTTCTTTCTCTCTCTCTCTCTTTCTTTCTTTCCCTCTCTCTCTCTTTTTCTCTCTCTATCTCTTTCTCCTCCCTCTCTCTTCCTCTCCCCCTCTCTCCCTCTCTCCAATCTTCTGCTCACCTGGCAAGCTGGCTTCAAACTGTTCTCCAACAAGCTCAGGGGTAGGCAACCCTGGCTCTTTTATGACTCATGGATTTCAACTCCCAGAATTCCTGAGTCAGCATAGTTGGGCTAGCTAGCTCTCTCCTGCCCTTCCTGCTTCCTGCAGAGACGCAGCAAAGGGAGGAGCTCCTCCCAAAAAGCTTTTCAGCTCTTGGAGAACACTGTGACTCCACTCTCTTTTTTTTACACACACACACAAACACAGAGAGAGAGAGAGAGAGAGAGAGAGAGAGAGAGAGAGAGAGAGAGAGAGAGAGAGAGAGAGAGAGAGAGAGAGAGAGAGAGAGAGAGAGAGAGAGAGAGAGAGAGAGAGAGAGAAGGGAAGCACAAGTGCCTCTCTCTGTCTCTGTCTTTGTAAATGGCAGAGGAGGCTGGGAGCCACAGGGGAAGGCTCAAAGAGCCACATGCGGCTCCAGAGTCGCAGGTTGCCGACCTGTGGGATAGACCAATCAAACCTTGGGGGTTAATATTGACCACTCTGGGGAAACTTGATCTAGCCCATGTCGCATGTGGCCTAGGGAACTTCCTTTGTGCCCACTAGATTCCTTGTTGCACTGAACTTTTTTAAAGATTATTTTAATTAATTAAATCACATAGGGAGATGACTTGCCACATCTGCCTCTAGCATCTCACAAATTTGCAGGAATGTCTTGGAGCCTCTTAAATTTTCTCTAGATTTGTAGATAGCATCTTTGAGTTAGTTCTCCTGATGAAGGAGATTTTGGTGCCATTCCTACAACTATATAGCAGTCTTTTTGTGAATAAACAATTCTTTCATGGCAGCCCTTTTGTAAATCCAGTCTTCACCAACCTCTGCAACTCAATTTAGTTGCAACAAGCACAAATTAAAAGCAACAGTTTGGACTCATTGTTCTTTAAAAAGTTGCAAACAGAATCCAATAGCTTTGTTATCTATCTTTTCACTATTGTATTTCTTTATTTTTGTTTCCCAGTTTCTTGCTGTAATTTTACTTTTAACTGGTTAAAAAGATTTAAGAAAGCTATTAAAATAAGCTTGGGAAACAGAAGTATTTAATTACCATAAAGCAAATTAAAATATTTTTGTCTTTATGATAAGATGTGCTATTTATTTACCACCTTTCATTTTAACTTCACAGTAGCCTTAGAAAATAAAGCATAACTAATTAAATTAATTAAACTGGCAAAGTAGCACTGGCTAACTTTCCCCATTGTGTTTCTTTCTTGGACTTATTTCCTGCCTTTTGTCCAAATCTTTCAGGTGATATGCATATATATTTGTGCCTGTTGAAGTGTTTCTCAACCTCATTAATTTTAAGATGTGCGGACTTCAATACTCAGCATTTCTAAGAATTGAAGTACACATATCTTAAAGTTGTTGAGGCTGAAAAACACTGGCCTATATGGATTTTGCCATTTCTATTATTCTTTCTTTCCTGGTATCTTGGAAATAGTCAAGTTTGATATAAAATAATTTAAACAAAGTTTCTTCACTACTTATCTCATAGAGGCCTTTGTCACAGAAATGCACTGTAACTAATATGAAAGAAAATAGATAGACATGCACACATAGACACAGCTATAGAGAGAAAACGCACACACACAGTCACACACAGGCAACTCTCTCTCTCTCTCTCTCTCTCTCTCTCTCTCTCTCTCTCTCTCTCTCACACACACACACACACACACACTTTAACCAAACAAACAGACCCATCTTGGTGTTAGAATAATATATCAATTACTTCTGAGTGACGAAAAACAAACTGGTACGTTGGTCCATTTTTTCCCCCAAATTTTGAAAGTCCAGGAAAGCAAAATTTCCCAAGGGTTTTGCAGATTGTGATGCAGCTAAGAAATTTCTGATAAGGGAATCCTTTCTGAGTAATGCATACTGTAGTATCTACAGTATTTAACTCCTACAATACAGCTCTTACCAGTGAATCCTATTGCGCCTGTCATTGCCTTTGCCTTCAGTAGCTAAGTTTCAGCAGGAAATTAAAGCATGATTAATTAGAGAGTGAGCTAATAAGAGGTATTGACTCAGCTCATAATTAGTCTGGACATTTCTAACTGCAGATTATGCTGCTAACTATTCAGCTGCTTTTCTTTGCATCGTTTGTCATCACATATTTATTGTGATCCCCAGAGTGTATCATATATTACTCTCATGCCATATCACCAGATGTTTTTTACACAGGCTGAATAGGCAGAGTTTAATAAACTGCCTCTTTGGAGTCTGCAAGATATGTATGTGTGCCTCCCTTTTAAGTAGCTAAACCAAGCCCTAAGCCTTTCTTTTGAATTCTAGTATTTTCTGTCTTGCTCTCAAATCCTGTATTTGTAATGAGAGAGTGCAAGTCTTGACCTTTTGCCAGAGGCAGGACAGGTTGCAGTGTTGGAATTAAAATTAGACTGCTGAATTTCGACAAAGGAAACTGATGGCTATCATTCTGAAATTTATTTTATTCCAAAGTACTTGCTGTGGATTGCAACTTTAAAAGCAAAATATTAGTTATTCATGAAAGAACTATTAAATTCTCAAGGTCATTGCATTTTTAGTATCAGGCAGACATGTTGTGTTCAGGACATTGAATAATAAGATTTATGTTAACATCACACACCTTTCAAAGTAAATAGTTCATCATTCTTTCTATCAGATTGGTTGAGAGGAAGGAGTGGGCTATCCTATTACTCTGGTTCTTTGTTTATATCTGAAAAAGAAGCTTTGATAAATACTACCTCTCTGACTTTAAAGAAAATGAGTAGCTGTTTTGACTGTGAGTGGGATTTAAGTTTTTCTTAATATGGAGTAAAAGTGTGCAAATCCCAAAGGAAATACATATGGATTGGAAAATAAAACATGTGCAAACATTTGGGAAATGTTATTACAGGGAAAGGAAACCAATTTCCGTAGATGAAGAAGGATACTTTTTAAATAATTTAATTATATTTTATTTTATAATAACCAGAATCATTGAGAGTTGGGTGGCATACAAGTTGAATAAATTATTGGTATTATTCCACTGTATAATAATAATTATAATAATCCCAGGTCCTTGGGAAAGATTTGATAGGTAGATAAAAATCCAGTCTAAACATCTGGCTGACCATGCAACTGACCATAGTAATAATAATTGTAATGTAACAATACATTATCATTGCTATTATTGCACTGTTTGCTTCACTGTGTTGTTCAGAGCTTTCAGCATGTCTGAGAATCATGGACAGATCGTGATTTGCCCAGGGAAACCAGCTTCTTTGTTTTGCTTTGCAGGCCGTTTATAGTGCTGCCCCCTCTGATGGAATGGATAAGAGTCGCTCTGGCTCACGCAGGGCACCGTCGCAGCTTCTCTGTGGATAGTGATGATGTACGACAAGCAGCCCGGCTGTTGTTTCCAGGAGTTGACTGTGAACCTCGGCAGTTAAAGTAAGTCTGTGCAAAGCAGTGACATTATATGATAAAGAAATTGGTATGCTGTGTAACAACATAGAACATGAGGTCAATTGCATTTGCAGATCTGAATCGCTTTACATTTTTTAGCTATTTCATAAAAGGCATTTCTTTCCATCCAGCAACTGAATCTATAAGGCTGATATGCTTGCATGTTTACCTGGATCAAGCCTTAAGCCCTTCCTTTTGAATTCTTGTTTGTTTTTCTCCTTTGTTATCAGATGCTATTCTTCCGAGGGACTGAAATGTTCATCTGATTTAGTTCAGTCTTGCTGTGCCCGTTTGCAAAATTTGGAGCTGCTGCTTCAAAGGCTGTAAAATTGCCTTCTTCCTCTTCCTTGCTGTAGCTGGGCCCTTTTCCACTTAGCTTCTGCTGTAAGATTTTGCTTTTCATGGTGCTGTCTCTTTCTGAAAAGATGCAGTGTTGCTATTAGTTTGGCTTATTTTTAATATAATAAATAAAAGGCACCATTTCATCTAGTAATTTCATAATGCCACTATATATTTTATGTGTTGGCTTTTATAAAGAAGGCTGTTGCCATGGTTCTCACATATGTGGAAGTTTAAAAAAAAACATAAAAGTTGATGTATTTTGCATTCTGAGAGATTTCACCCACCCCACCCTTACACAAGATGACTTGGTGTTTGGCATTAAGAACCTGTCAAGGCAGGAATTATCATGTGGTTATCATGTGGTTGCTGAATATCTTCAGAGCAAAATAGAAATGTCAATTTGGAGGTCTTCTTTGAAGACCAATGATTTCAACCCCAAACAAACATGAATATTTTTGTCAAGATCGTCACAGTCAATTATCTCCTATCGCTGTATGAGAAAAGAATCATCTACTGTGAATATGTTAGCAGATTTCAACATTTTTTGTATCAATGCAAAAAAAAAAAAGAACTTCTAATGGTGTTACTAAGCATAAGAGTTAATATATGCCAAAAGTGGGTGTTTGGATTAGGGGTGTTATTGTGTTGTTCATCATATCTTATAAGTGATGAACTCTGAAGCTAAGTAAATAGCCAACCTCAGATTTTATTTATATTTCAATTAAAAAGTTGAAACTATTGTTTGTTGGGCAGTCACAGTTACTGTAGAATAAACAGAAATTTGCCAGATTTTTGCTTATTCCTAATATATGCAATTACTTATGAGAGCTTGGTGTCATGTTCATATTCTAGAAATCCCTTATTCATATTTAGCTCTTTTACTAGAATGAGATGAACTTTTCTCCCACTGATCAGATGATGTTGTAGCTAGAGATTGACCATTGCAATAAATTCCAAGTTTCTTTGTTCCTTCTGACAAATGAAAGGAAACTGTTTCAAGGGAGATTTGCCACTCCTCAATCAAGAATGTAACATTGCCTTGCTTTAAAGAGACAGTCTGTGTTTCTTGCCCTTTCCATCCCAGCTGTTATCCTATTTAAGCATGCTGGTTTGATAAAGAAGTCCAAATGTTGTGATACTTGACTGCCAGCAGTTTTAAAATAATACACAATTGCCACCATGCTTGGGCATATCCTCTCTTTTTCATCTTTTTTTCTCTTAACTGGGTGAACAGAAGTTTATATTTAGACACAAACAGTTAAGTCAAAACAGTTGTCACTGGTGGCTAATTACTGATTGCCTGGCAGTTGTCTATGCTTGGGAATTGACCAAGAAGACCAAATCTTGAGTGGTTTAATAGTCTGTAGAGGAGTTATCATGATGCTATCATAAGCCCCAGATAGCACAGTGATTTAGTAGGATCTGAAGGTGATAGATCAGTGTTTAGATTCTAAGAATGACATGTAGTTGGATGACTCAAGAATGGAAAGAGAGTAGACTATAATTGTTACATATTTATGAAAAAGCATATATGTGCACAATTCTTTTATGCCTTCCACAACTTACTTCCTGAGAGTATAGTTTGGGTAGATACAGTATAATGAGCAAGCTGAAAGTGACTTAGGGAAAGCATTAATAACCTTACCATATTTAAATAAACAAGGAAGAGCAATAAAGTAAAATAATATAGAGCCAAAAAATAGAATAAAACAATATAGTTTTCTCCAAATTAGTTTCAATATCCCCTTCATATGCTTTTCTCCTTGAGTGTCCTTGTCCGCATCTTGAATTTTGACTAATTCTCTAATTTCAGCCGTGAGAGCTGCAATAATTAGGGACAAAAATATCACCCCAGCGTGTGGCTGTAAACAAACTCCTTCACAATCCAGCAGTCTTCTGCTGATGATGATTCCAGAGAATGAATAGGATTTGAAAACTTACTTGATAGGAAATTTGTCTAGATATTTTTATGTTTCATTGCCCAGCCTGAAATGCAGTTTTAAGACTTCCTGAATTGAATCAGTATAGCAGAAGAACGGTGAACTGAGGCCCCTTCCGTAGACCCCATTTCCCAAATATAATTTGCTTCCCCAAACAGTTTTGCCCTGCCAGAGGAAATAAGATACCAATATATTTCCTTCACTTTTATGCAGTGGTCTGTATCAGCTGTATTAGCTTATTAGAAATTATGTTCAATGCATCTGGAAGTGTCATACTGCACTTTTGAGATGCAAATGTAACCTCACCACAACTGTAGCAGAAGATTTCTGCATTGTTTATAACAGTTTTGAGGCATCTTGGCTTCTGAAGGAAAATATCACACAACTGTTCTTGGAAATGTTAGGCAATGACACTTTCACAAGCTACCAGATGTAACTATATGATGAGTAGGTCTGACCAAGACAAACGTACCTTGCAATAAAAGAACAATAAATTACTGTTGGGTAATAATCATTAGTCTTAAAGTGAAGATAAATTTATACACTTCCATGTGGTACCATTTTTATTGTTCTACCATATTTTGTCGAAAAGTTACGAGGCATCATGATCATTAGACGCCTCCCTCCCTTATAGGAAAATATACTCACCTGTATATAATTCTTTATTGTGAAATATCTTGAAAACTTTAGCCAACCAGCACCTTTACCACCTGTTTTTTAATTCATCTATAAAAATATGTAAGAATTAACACATTTTATCTCGGAGGTCGATAATTTCCTAAAATTTGTAAATCAGTGTTTCCTGTGTTTGACACAATAAGGTATCTTTTCAGTATCAGAGGTTGTTAATATAAGCATCAATTATTTTGTGTATGATAGGAATTCATAGGATAGGCGTTTTGGAGGCAGTGTATATTTTCATAACAATGTTTTGGAATTCTTCATTATCACAGTTCATTCTGCTCTGGCAAAGCCAATATTGAAATTTGGTTATCCTTTGCATTGCATAGGTGTGATTCTGTGGCCTTTGTAAGTGATTCTTTTTCCTGTTAGTTGAAGTGTTGTTTCACCTTGTCTCCCAACATCTGGATTCAAACCAGCCTCTTCCACTGTATTATCTCTTTGCCTCAGTAGAAGATTAATATCTTATTGCTGGAGTGCCCAATGTGCATGGATTGTTCAGAAATTATATTTCTTCTCCCTAGTTTCAGATGTCCCCAACCTTTTGGTCACCAGGGACCGGTTCTGTGGAGAGAGGTTTTTCCATGGACCAGAGGGTGCGTGGTTTTGTATGCTGCCTGCATCCCACAGATGGGACTTTGCTTGTTTATGTGGACCGGTTGCTGGCATTCCGTGGCCTGGTACTGGTCCATGGACCAGGGGTTGGGAACCCCTGTACTATACTATACACACAATTGTGGTTTTAATTATTAAAAAAATAACCTATATGCTCTTATTTCATCTTTGGAAGTCACAGAGACTTTTTAAAGGCAGAGAGCAACCAAGAAACCGTTTTTAGACTTCAGCACTTCTATTTACATTTTTGCGATCCACCTTCCCTAACATAGCTAACCTTCATATATAGAAATGATCTGCGTTTCAAGGATGGCTGAAATTTACACTGACAATAATTGCAATTCTGTTTCAAAGAGCTTTGTGAGGATTCACAAGATAAAATTGTTCATAGTATGGAAATGTCCAATGACTGTGAAATGTCAAGGCAGTACAGAACTATTTATATTTAGCATGATATAATCACAAAACATAGGCTCTAGGAATTCAGATTAAGGTAGAAAGAACTGCTAAATCCTGATATTAGAAATTGTCTAATTTTGAAAATGATCAGGGATAAGATGCTAAAGTAGCTATTTAGAAAAGGAGACAAAGATCACTCTAAAGACAATGATTTAATTAGACCAATTAAGTGCTTATGCAACTATTTGCACAGTTACAGTTTTACATGAACAGTCAAAATGATTTTACAACATCTAAAAAGGAAAGAAAAAATGGCCCTAAATTACAGTCCTTGATAAACTGTAGGAAGCCTGCAGAACTGCAAGAGGGCCCCATTAAGTGCAAAAGTAATATTAAGATGACTTTTCCAAAGTCTTGCTGTAAAGAAGAGAGAACAATAAAATGATTGCTGGATCCCATCCCCAAAGGTGCTTTTTCACGAGGCAACTGGACTTACTTGTTTTTCTTTGAAAATGTTTCGTTTCTCATCCAAGAAGCTTCAGAGCTGAAGAAGCTTCTTGGATGAGAAGTGAAATGTCTTCAAAAGAAAACAAGAAAGTCCAGTTGCCTCATGAAAAAGCACCTTTGGGATAACTATGACCTGGATGACTGACAATCTCGATAGACATTTGCTGGATCCCATGTTTGGTATAGTAAAACTTAGCTGTTAACACTTAGCTGGTTTCATCCTGTTTCTTTCTTTCCTTCCGTAAGAGATAGAAAACAAAACTGACAGCAACCAGGCTGACTTTATGTTAAAAGACTTGATGTAATTTCTTATATTTACTAGGAAAGAATTGTTAATAGAGGCCAGATCTAGAACAGTCATTAGAAATTAAAGGCAATAGCAGATGTACATCTCTAGAGTGTCACAGGTTGAAGATGCTACAGTACTTGGCTGAATGCAAGACAGAGTTTTTCCTCTCCTGATGACTGTCTGTCCTTTAAGTGCCTCCATCCTACAGTCTACATTTTTCTCATCAGACAAAAAAAAGGGGGGGTGAGACTCCTTCCAGCTCCGGGAACCAGTATTTATGTCCAAAAGCCTCGCCTTTAGCCCAAATCTATTTGATCGTAGTCTCTGTCTATTAGCTCTTATCTGTCTGAGCTCCTGCTTTTTCCTGACAATTACTGGGCTCCTTTAAAATTTAAAATAACAATCAAATGTCATAACTGCAATTCTATATTAAGGGAAAGAAACTCAGGGCAAAACTGTGCCACACCAGTCTAGAAGAACCTGGTAGGAATAGTTGTGGTTTTGGGGTGAGGTTTTCTCTATGTAAATCCTCCTTGACAGTACATTATTCAGGTTGTTTGTTGCAATGACAGTGTATGTCATTCAAAGGCAGAATGTGGCAGTGGAAAAATGAATGGCCAAAATCTCTTTTGAAAGAATTTTCTAACTCTTTTCTTCGATTCGCAGAATTGATGACTGCTTCTGTGCTTCTCGGAAACTGGACGCAGTAGCCACAGAAGCAAAGTTCAAGCAAGATCTAGGGTTCCGGATGTTGACCTGTGGCCGAACAGACTTGGTCAAGCAGGCCATATCTTTACTGGGGCCAGATGGAATTAACAGCATGAGTGAACAGGTATAAAGAATTATAACCCATGTAGAAAAAAGGAGACTTAGCTTAAAAAGAAAGTTTGAAATTAAATATCAATTTTCTGAACAGCTCAAAACGAAGTGCTTAGGGGACAGTGAGTTCCCTTTACGCGGATGGGTTGCTTATGTGGGAAGTTTATTACAGACATATTCATGATCAGTCATTGGTAACATAGATGGAATGCCTACTTAAAATAATTCTTGGGAACAACTGTACATCCCTCCTTTGTAACCACTGAAACTCCAGGAATCTCACAGCCCAATAATAAGGGCAAGTTTCCCTGTTCTGTTTTCACCAATAAAGAAATAATAAGATTGTATACGTACATCATTCATATTTGCTTTTAAAATCTCTAAAGAAACAAAACAAAAACTGTAAAAATCCTGAAACATTTAGGAAAACTTAGCCCTACCATAAAAGAGAGGTCTCTTTGCAGAATGGAAGCAAATTACTTTTTCTTGCTCCATCCATTTGTTCTCTTTTTGGTGCATGCACCTCTCTTTAATTCAAACAAACAAAAATTGAGTTATTTTTCTTTTTTCGTTCATATTTTTGGGTAATGATTAACTCTCCCTTTCTGACTACATTTGTGCCTAATGTTGTCAAAGAAATATTAATCACAAAGGATATCTTGATCAGCTGCACAGAGTATTTCAGATTAATATAATTTTTCAGCTAGAGACTCTGTAGTGAAGAGCCAGTTAATCTAGTTTTCCTCCAAACAGGGCAGCATTTCCCTAGAGCAGTGTTTCCCAAACTTGACAATTTTAAGGCATGTGGACTTCAACTCCCAGAATGCCACAGCCAGCGCTGCTGGCTGTGGAATTCTGGGAGTTGAAGTCCACATGCCTTAAAATTGTCAAGTTTGGGAAACACTGCCCTAGAGCTAGGAACTCTCAACAGAGCTGCCTGGCATTTCATTTCAAATTAAATCAGTATATATTAAAGGCATGCATATCAAAGCTTCTACTCCTCCAATTGCAGTTAGTAGTTTTGGCAATTAATATAAAGCTCCAGTCTAACCTGTTAAAATAACCACATAAAAATGATGAAGGACTACGCTACAAAATAAATGCCTAACACTAGAGTGGAGTCCAGACTCCATAAAGGTCTTGAGATCAAAACCTTCATCTTGGCAAAGAAGTTAATCAAAAGTTAATAAACAGCTTTTTAAAAAGAATGCTTTACTGGTAGTCCTTGATTTACAGCTACTCATTTAGTGACCATTTAAAGTTACAATGTTAGTGAAAAGGTAACTCAGGCATAACTATCGCAGCATCTCCATGTTCACAGGAGCAAAATTCAGGCACTTGGCAACTGCCATGTGTTTACAGTGTTTGCTATGGTCGCCATTTGTGACTTCACAGCTGGCTTCTGACAAGTAAAGTCAATGGGGGAACCAGGATTCACTTAACGACCACATGATTCTTTTAATAACCATGCCAAAAAAGGTTTGTAAAAGCAGTTGTGACTTGCCTAACTACCCGCCTTGCTGGCTGTATGTTGAGGACTACCTGAACTCATCCACATTTTGAACATCACACATCTGTTTTTCTAAATGAAATTTGAAAAAAAAGTTTGATGAAATAAATGGGCAAACCCAGACACACAGATCAACTTCATATTTCATAAGGTTATCATTTGACATAGAGACTCATGGACACTCATGAGTATTTCTTGTGGGGGGGGGGTTTCTGCCTATCATGCTAGTGATTAGGTTAGCTATATAGTTATCTCCTTTCAGTTTTTCCTCACATATCAAATAATATCAAATAAAACTTGTCTGAATCAAATAATATCAAATAAAACTTGTCTGAATCAAATAATACCAAATAAAACTTGTCTGAATCAAATAATATCAAATAAAACTTGTCTGAATTAAATAATATCAAATAAAACTTGTCTGAATCAAATAATACCAAATAAAACTTGTCTGAATTAAATAATATCAAACAAAATTTATCTGAATTAAATCATATCCAATAAAACTTGTCTAAATCAAACAATATATTTGTGGACTGATAGCTGTTTGCACATGGTCTAGTGTCATGCTTCTTGTATTTGAGCCCTGGTCTGGTCATTAGGGCCTCACCTTGTGATCCTGAATAAAAGATAGGTTATAAATCAATGATTATGAATACTGCTATCCACACAGGGTATGACTCCATTGATGTATGCTTGTGTGCGGGGTGATGAGGCTATGGTCCAGATGTTACTGGATGCTGGAGCAGATCTAAATGCTGAGGTGAGACTATTTTTATGATTGCATCTGTTCTGGGAAGACAGGTTAAAAACGCAGGAAGCCAAAGATAAGGGCACTCATATTTTAAAATGCTGTGTGTCTTTGTTAGAACAGCTAAAATGTAAAATCCAGGTTTCTTTTTCTGAACCATCGTCAGGAACATTTTTATCCTCTGATGCATGTAACACTCCCTCTCTTTAATAATGATTCTTTCATACAGGGATGAAAAATAGAATCCTTGAAAGCCAAAAGTTATTGAGCAAAGCAGCAATGCTTATCCAGCAATGATATCAAGACCTAATATCTACTGATAGTAAACCCAGGACTCTTATGGCAGGGGTTCTCCACCTGTGATCTATGGACCCCTGGGAGGGCCTGTCATCATAGGGGGTCCGCAAAAGCGTTAAGAAATGTTATGGTTTAAATCTTGAGTGAAGTCTTGGGGGTTCTTGGCCATGGTCTGTGGCCACAAAAGGAATTTAAAGGGGGTCAGTAGTGAAGAAAAGGCTGACAACCACTGCCCTATGGTATCTTTCAAATGCATCACTTCATATTATCAGCAGTATTATTTAATGATCAAAACATTTTAGTTCCTAATTTGTTAAACATGGCCAGAGAAATCTTATTGCATTCTTTGACCAGGTGACAAAATTAGTGCACCAGAGGAATGCTGTGGATATAATTTACTTGGACTTCAGTAAGGGATTTGATAAAGTAGACCACAACCTACTACTTGATAAGGTAGAAAAATGTGGGTTAGACAGCATCACCACCAGATGGATTTGTAGCTGGCTGACCAGCTGTACTCAGCGTGTGGTCCTCAATGGAACTGCATCTACATGGAGGGAAATATTATTATTATTATTATTATTATTATTATTATTATTATTATTATTATTATTATTATTATTTCATCCATTTTAATTTAATTTTTTAAATTTACTGCACTATCATCTACCAAGATCTTTTGATGGTTTATAGTAAGCCAAAACCAAACAAGCCATCTTACATCTTAGCATGATATACAAATCAATCCAACCTTTAGACTAGCCTTCTCTTTCATTGGGAGCTTCATTTAAATTTTAAGTCCAGATGCAGCTTGATCAGTTCACTAAGAAGTAAGCCAATGAAAATCTTACTGGTGGAACTGTGGAAACAAGCTACAGAATTTGTCTGCATCAGTATTTTTATGGACTGGTATGTACATGGTCTGGTATACATGCTTCTTTCATATAATTGTATTTAAACCCTGGTTTGGTCACTAGGACTTCACTTTAAGCTCCTGAACAAAAGGTGACTTAAATATCAGTGAATCAGTCAATGAAACTATGACATTATATGCATACAGAGAGTGAACTAAGCTAACCAGGCAGTCAATCAATAAAGAATAAAGAAGAATAAACAATAAAGAAGCATCTCATAAAAAGCACATTCATCCCCACTTTGTTACCAGTGCCAAACATGGTAACATAAATGAAAGTTAGTCATCACAAAGGGAGATGTTTGAGGGAAACTGCTGCAGTGACCAGAAGAAGAAAAATAGGCATAGAACCAATCTTAAACTACAAATAGAAAAAGAGCCGATAAAGTGGTTTGCTCACTTGGAAAGGATGTCACGGGATTCCCTACCATACAAGGCATACACAAAAAGAGAAGGTCAAAGAATACGAGGCAAACCAAAAAGAAAATGGAGAGACAACATCAAAGACACACTATCACGACATCAATTAATAATGGTTGAGGCCACCAGAAGAGCAAGAACCAGTACTTTTTATTTCCTCAACACCCAAAGCGGTAAAAGAGGACGTGAAGAAGAAGGGGAGGAGGAGGAGGGTGGATCTATGGAAAAGCAGTAAAAAATTCAGCCTCTTTTCAACATCCAGCTGAAATGAGTTGCTCTTTCTTTTGCAGTCATTATTTCTGTCTCTCTTCTGCTGCGTCCTGTAGAACAGTGACTTTTTTTTTTACAATCTATTTTTGTGTCCTTGTTTACAAAGCTCTTTGGCAATATAAAAAAAAGAACCATCTGAGGGTGAATGATACATAATTTCAGTTCAATGTTTATGGAGATTTTCAGTCATCCAGGTCACGGTTGTTCCAAAGGTGCTTTTTCATGAGGCAACTGGACTTTCTTTTTTCTCTTTAAAGACGTATTGCTTTTCATCCAAGAAGCTTCATCAGCTCTGATTGGATGGTGGGGAATGGAAGAATTTATACTTCTTGCAGACAGCTGGTCATTTACATTCTTTTAGAGAGTCATTGATGCTACCTGGAGGCTTATCTGTGTTGTCAGGGTCACCTGAGTAGTGCAAATGGGTGTGGAGCCTTCTTGGAACTGTTGAAGGGACTGTGTTGTAGACTGAAGATAGATGATGTCGTATCCCTCCCTCTCTGATGAGAGAGGACTATTCAGTTTTGACATAGATGGCCTCTTTGACCCTTCTTTCAAACCAGCGGTCTTCTTTGTCCAAAATGTGAACTTTGCTGTCTTCGAAAGAGTGGCCTTTGTCTTTTAAATACAGATGGACTGCTGAATCTTGCCCTGATGGGTTTGTTCTCCTATGTTGTGCCAACCACTTCATAAATGTATGACAGGCTCTTCGAGTCTAAAAGAGCCAGAATCATTGGGCTGGGATAAAAAAGATGATGCAGCATTTTTTTTGTTTACTTTTTAGCTTGCCCAAGGCTACCCACAATACAATGAATGAATAGTAGCTTGTTTCAGAGAAAAATTATGCTTTCTATTGCTGACAGTGCAGTGAAAACAGCAAGACTTAATAATGGGAGATTTATTAATCTTTGATAGCTTCTCAAACTTTATCTAATAGGCTGTGACCATTGTAGATAAATGACAATCTACATATTAAACTAATATATTTTGAAGGGTAATTGAAGATAATTACATAGGGTGCAAACATAATTTTCATCATACAAGAGCATACCGAAAGAAAATGAGAATAGAGGAAAGAGTGGTTGAAGTTGATTTATTCATGCTTTGGGGTAAATCATGCTTTGCTACTTGCAGAAATTTTGAAGGAGAAATGGGGTAGATTAAGATAAGGTAAATATAGTTACAAAATGCTAAAATAGGACCCAGTGCTGGACTTTTCTGTTGCTCTGCTAAATGTCTTTTAGCAATTGAAAATTGATGCAATCTGGTTTGCCATTTGTTCAAATATTTAAAATTGGTTTTTCATGATGTTTGCACAACAGAGGCTCTGGTGGAATGCTTCATTGGAAAATGTAGTCAGATTGGGATAGGAATTTTTAAAAATAGAAAATATTTCCCTGGTGTGAGAAATTGCTATACCAATATGAAAAACCATCACCTTTTAAACGTTAGTATTGCATTGCAATGCTGAAGCAGCATGTTGATATCAAAGAACCTTGTCATTAGCTGCGATGGGATATCTGTAATGAGACAACTTTCATTTTTAACCTTCAAGCCAACAAAAGCTTATTACCAAACCATGTTATAGAAGGGATTGAAGAGCCATTTGTATTTCTTTAGGGCTAGTTATAAAAGAAGGGACAGAAATCCTATAGCTGGGTGATACTAAGTACTAGTTATAAAGTCTTATTCATTTGTACCAAAAAAGAGGCAGTAGATTCTGACAGAGGGAAAAAGAGCCAGTTTGGTCTAATATAGGGATGGCGAACCTTTTAGAGACCGAGTGCCCAAACTGCAACCCAAAACCCACTTATGCATCGTCGGGTCCCGGGTGGATGTGACCCATTGGGTAGGTGTGGCCCATTGGGTGGGCGTGGCTGCGGTGGTAATGGCAGACTGGGTGGGACTAAAAAGTTCAATCAATCAATTCCAACTTTGCAGAGCTTTTTTTTTTCTGGGAGAAGTTTAAATTGATTGATTGATTGAACCTTTTTTTTTTTTTTTTTTTGCACATGGCAGCGGAGGCCTAAAGCGAAAAGGTTTTATAAAACCCAGCTGAAGGCCTAGGACTGGGGCAATGGCGCCCGTGCCCACAGAGAGGGCTCTGAGTGCCCCCTCTGGCACTCATGCCATAGGTTCGCCACCACTGGTCTAATAGTTAAGGCACCAAGCTAGACACCAGGAACTGTGAGTTCTGGTCCTACCTTAGCCAGCTGGATACCTTTGGGCCAGTCATTCTCTCTCAGGGTCATTGTGGAACGAATTGTGGGACTTTGGAAAGTGATTGAATAGATGTATGCTTTTAACTTTTGTTCACATGGTATAAAGTTACAAGCTGGCAAAATCAGAATTTGAAAAAGTAAATCTGGGGTGCAGCCAAAAATATTTTTTGTTAAAGAAGATAATACTACCTAGTTTTTTATATTGGATTAGCTCTTTATTGATATGCAGGAAAGTTTAATTAATATTATCTCATGTAGTCAAGGTTTCATGCTATGTTTAAAACCTGAGCTATGCATTAGGATAATAGTTTTTATGTTTTGTTCATTTGGTTATGGATTAGGATTTTTTTTTAAAAAAAATGATATGCAGCAATTTATATCTTTTTTAAGAGTTTATGCCGGGATTTGTCTATTCAGAGTTTCAGATACCTCTGCATTATGATGTTACTTGTTGTCTTGAAATAAGCTGAACTGCAGATAATAGAAATTATGCTATTATCAAAATATTTTCACATTGAGCTGATGAGAATTTCATTTGAGAACTAATTTCCAATATATAGACACTAAATATGTCGGTGTCTTTTTAAATTCCCGGTCTAACCTTTAAAAACTCCCAAATAGCTTAGCATGAGGCCATTCCTGTGTGAAGCTGACATTTGTAGGCATCTTTTTTTACATGTTCCAACAAATAATCAATTACAGCTAGTACATCAGTTTACAACTGATGATTGACTAGATAGTAGAAGCTATCAGAGTGTTTTCCTGCCAGCAATGGAATAATGAAGATTACAAAGAAAAAATTGAGATGGTTAGTTCAAGATTCTAAACTTAATTGAAATCTGCTGAAGTCAATCTTCTGCTGTTTAGGATGGCCAGAACAAGAAAAATATATACATTGTATAGATCATGGAACTACCTCCCCCCCAAGCCAACAATATCTTTTTAGGGAATTATTTCAGGCATCATAGTAAACTATCTTTAATGTTAATATAATTCATAATCCTGACTTTAAGTTAAAGTTAGCTTATTATATAGTTAAAATTAACTATAGCTTAAGGTTCAGACTAAAGAATGGTGTATGGCAAAGAGCTGGGGAAAATGGGAAAAGAACTATAGAGCAGAGGTCCCCAGCCTTTTGGGCACCAGGGACCGGTTCCATGGAGAAAGGTCTTTCCACAGACCGGACAGTGTGTGGTTTTGTGTGCTGCCTGCATCCTAAGGATGGGGATTTGCTTGTTTGTGCAGACCGATTGCTGGCATGCTGCGGCCCTGTACAGGTCCATGGACCGGGGGTTGGGGACCCCCGCCATAGAGCTTTCAGCACTCTATCTGCTGCCATAGCAGAGTAGAATAGGCAGCAGAGAATAGAGTATTTCCCTGTCTCTGCTCTGCTTAAGCTGGTGATGGTGCCATGAACCATGTCTAGTTTAGACAGCCCATTGAACCACACTTCTTCTAAATTTAAAGTGGGATTCTACTGTTTATTTCTGTCTATTTAGTAGGAGGGAAAGGGTGTGTTTGAGACCAGGGCTCTCAAAAACCTTTTCTTATAATGTTGTGTCTAAGTCAGAGCACTGATTTCTGAGGAACTCATAGCCTTCAGGTCCACTAGGTTCGGTAGAAAGGTTGCCCAACATTATATGAGTGTGATTGTGATACTTTAGGAATGAGATGGAGAGTAGCATCTCCCTTTATCTTTCTGTTCGTTGGAATATAGTTTGAAGCTACTGCTGTACTCATGTGATCATCAGATGAATACTAATTGATTGTAGGAATCATATCTAGGTGGGTTAAAAGGATGTAAGGGAAATGGTTAAGGAAGTCTATTTTCTTGCCCAGAAAAATTTTGATTAGATTAAACATAAAAAAATTTTTTTTTTAAATTTCTTTTGCATGCTTTTTTTTCTTTTCTCTGTATCTTAATGTGTCAAGCATTCTGGCAAGTTTGTTTTGATTACACATACAATGGCTTTTGCTGAAGAGTCATATATAAAAGAAACCTGCTTTATCTGTTTATAGGTTGTCAATACTCCTCATAAATATCCATCCGTCCATCCTGAGACCCGTCATTGGACCGCCCTGACATTTGCTGTATTGCATGGACATATTCCTGTAGTCCAGGTATTACTGTATTTCCCTTTTGCTCCATCTCATAGTTTATTTCTCATGGTTAGTTTTTAATTGGCAATCATCCCATACTTGGCAGACATTTTCATATTGGTTTCTTTTGCTACTTCTTTTTTTGCTCTGTAGATATATAATAACTCTATTATATACAACTACAAGTATAAGACTGCAATCTTAAGTATACCTATTAGGAAGTAATCCTCATCTGATAGCTAGAATTAACTCTGAGAAATCTGCATGCAATTAAGGACTAAATCACTGCAAAGTGTAAATACAGCAATTAAAAATGAAATTATACCAATAATATCCTATGGGCACTTTTTGATAATTTTTGACCATGTGTTTTATGTACCTATTTATTTATTGTTTAATAATATATTATCATGACACATTATAATATATTATAAAAGAAAGCTACCTTTCTTTTCCTCCTTTTGTTCAACCTTGTTTTAAAAAAGAAGAATAGACATAAGGAATAGAAAAGATAATACTGTAGGAGTTTAGGGACCACATAGAGTTGTTCTGGGTTTCTAAAAACCCTCATTCAATGAGTTTCATTGACTAAAACTTTATAATTTCTTTATGCTATATAGAACAGAATAATGGATTCATGGCTATCAATTCTAGCTCCAAGTTCATAAGATGATGAATGATGATGGCAGTTTCATAGAGGATACGTTTATCAGTGGTTATTAGAAAAACTGGAAAGAAAGTTTGCTGTATCTCTAATTACCAATATTTGGAGAGAAGCAAAATATGACTTCTCTATGATATCCTGCTTGTGAAACTGAAAATAGTATGTTATTGTTCATTCTCTATTAGCAAGATCCAGGAAGAAAGTTCTTACATTATTCGTAGGTTAAATATCAGTGTGGCCAGTGGTCTGCATTCTAGGTAGATGTTTTTCTGCCTTTCTGGTTTTCCTGTATTTCTTTGTAATTTAGAACACCACAAACATTTTGGTGTCTGAAGTAGTGGACAGTTATGCTTTTCACCTACCCAGCCCTTTCGCATATATAGAAGTGAATTGAACTAGCAACTGACATTACTTCAATGTTGTTGACAGAATAGTGCCTTCCATCTCACTGGAGGACAGCAGTCTAGTGCCCTCAACTGCATCTGAATACAAAATAATTGTAGCTTATAATAGGAGAGAATGGATTTCAAGTTCAAGCAGGATATCTGGAAGGCTGATTGCTACTTTTCAGCATCTGTTGTCTCACATTGCCTAGTGGCAGTTTTGTTTTTGATGGAACTGATAAGGAAGGTCAACTGCAAGACCACCATGAGATGCTTATAGCTGATGCAATCATCAGTGCTATTTATTACTGCTCTCTCTTTCAATAACAGGATTTAACAGTGTCAAGCACATTGTAGTTTCATGGCTCCTAGTCAAGTGATTTTAATCCAGCAGAAGGCTTCTAAAATAAAGAAATGGACAATATCTATTTAAAATCAGATAGATTGAGCGCTTTACTAGTGATAGATAATGTACATCAATGTATGTATGAGTTAATGGTAATAGTTTAGCATAGCTTAGTCTAGAACAAACTAAACCAACTGTTTGTTGAAATGTTGCCTTTGTTGAATCCTTCTTGAAATGTTACAGAATAATAATAATAATGATGATGATGATGATGATGTTGGAAGGGACCTTGGAGGTCATCTAGTCCAAACCCCTGCTCAGGCAGGAAACTCTATACCATTTCAGACAAATGGCTGCCCAGTCTTTGTGAAGCTTGTATTGGAAAGACTGGGGAAAAACTCTGATTTGAGTTAAGGGTTTTATAAATAAGGAGCAAACCTTTTCCTCTCCTAGCACTGATGGTGTTACCTAGTTGGATAATGAAACATCTGCAAGAAAACAACCAAGTTCAGAGAGCACCAAGGACCCCACAGTTCAACCCTGAGCTGCAAATAGTTTCTTCTATTATATCAGAGTTGTTGGGATGGATCAGATGGGGACAGTTCCTTTGGCAACAACAAACAACATGGAATGGGTGAATAATTCCTTTGGCATCCACCCAATAACAATAAGAACATAAGTGGAAGATTGGTCTTAGATTGAATAGTTATATTTCTGAATCTTTGGATTTTTTTTAATGGATTAAAAGTTGCAGTGGTAGAGGATATACGGTGTCTTGAAGAGTGTTGTCCAGTGGTGGGATTCAAATATGTGAACAACCAATTCTCTGTGTGGATGCCACTTCCAGAAGTCCATTCTGGGACTGGGCAACAAAAAATTAGCTACTGGTTCTGCCAAAGTGGTGTGACCCGGCTGAATCCCATCACTGGTGCTGTCACATTCTTCAGCTGTTTTTTTCTCCCTCAAGCTTAAACATATTTAGTTCCCTCAATCTTTCCAGTATCATAATAATCTCAACTGACGTTTCTGTGGTGGTGAAAAAAATGTTCAGTTGCTACCATGTGGTATGTTGCCTTCTCAAACTACTTTAGGGTAATTTGTGGTTGTATCATAAATTACTGTTTATTTTCATGATAGAATCCTCATGTGTCTGCTCCACCTGAGATATAGGGACATAAAGATGTTCTATTTCTGAAATTCTTGAACTTCTCAGCTTTGGTATTTGTTTTAATGTATTGTCCATTCCAAACATCCCCAGTCTCTGAAGAATCACTCTGAAATCCTTTAGGTTTCCCATAACATAAAATTCCATTTATTGTGAGAAAATGGAATATTAGATTATGTTAAAAGAGAAGATTTATGGCTGGGCTGCAGTTCCTAAGAACTGTCAAGAAGGCAGTTGCCCATCCACTTTACCGTCATTGGGAAAACACAATAGAAATCTTTTGGGACACCAAGCATAAGCTTGTTGAAGCAAATATAAATCAAGTTGATAGATTAACAAAGAAGTCATAAGAGAAAGCAGAGAGTTGACCATTCAGTGTTTGGGACATTTTTGGAGAAAAAAGAGAAGGGCTGATCCTTTACAGACCGTTATTTGGAGTAATGACTGTGAGCATATCACAGTAGCTACAGTGTCCTTACTCTTCACCAAAATATTACACATTTACTGTTGTGCACTATTCCTGTCTCAGCAATGGTATAAACAAAAAAGAGGTGTTAGGGAAAAAAACCTACAAACAAGTTGAATAACTGCATGTTCCTGTGTGACTCTATGGTTCATTTGACACAGAGCATTAAAATTTGGCTGTTCTTATCACCTTTTCTCTTGATATTTAATGCTTTCTTGGTAGCAACCAAAAATGACAAGCATCCTGTTTTGTGAACTGGCCCCTAATTTGATGGCCTTTAACTCTTCTCTACTTATTTATTTTCTGTTACCAAATTTGGGCTGTACCAAAGAACTAGACTTTCTGCATCACTTTGTTAGTTATCTGTTGGTCATTTTTCAACCTGTATGCAATAGCCAGAATTTATGTATTTTGCAGAATGCAGCTGCTTTAATTTGCATTTCCAGAAATTTTAAGACTGCGGATTCTGGATAAGAATTATGGGACTTGCAGTAAAATGGATCTCAGCACTGCGTTGAAGAAGATTGCCCTTCTGTGCTGGATGATCATTTTAGTTCTTGTGTAGATTTTTTTTTTTAAGAAAAAACAATGGATTTCTTTTATAGCTACTACTGGATGCAGGAGCCAAAGTAGAAGGTTCTTTGGAACATGGTGAGGAAAACTATTCAGAAACACCCTTGCAACTGGCAGCAGCTGCTGGTAAGGATTATCTTATCATAATATCTTACTTAATATTGTTTGATTGAAGAGAACAAGAAGCAGGCTTTTTAAAAAGGCTTTCATTGTTACTGATTTGTAGGAAATTTTGAATTGGTTAGTCTGCTTTTGGAGCGAGGTGCTGATCCTATGATTGGAACAATGTACAGGAATGGAATTTCCATGACTCCACAAGGTGATATGAACTCCTTTAGCCAGGCTGCTGCACATGGACACAGGTATAATTGGTATGCTTTTAGTTAAGTGTTAAACAATGCTCGAATGGGATGTTTAAAGCATATGACATGCAATTCTTGTACATTAAGATTCACATATATAAATTTACATTCAATTTTTTCTTAAACATTAGTTTTAAAAAATAGATAAAGTATACATTCTGGGAATGGCTATTGTCCATGAAAACTAAACAAAAGTAAAGAAGTAGTATGTATAACAGTAATAAGGCAGGAACAGATCCCATTGAGATGCAGTTGAGTGGCAATGAGTTACAAGTTGGACATTAATATTAAAACAAGTCAAAAATCAGGATAGCCAAGAGTCAGGAAAATATTATTGTCCAGGCAAACTCTTACTTTAAATGCTTAACATATCTATTTTACTCTTTAAACTTCCTGCCAGATCAGATTAAATGTCCCATTTAGGGGATATTTGCGGGGCTAGATCAGTTTTTTAAGTGTAAGGTACTTATTTTGCTCCTTAAATTAGTACTCATTTTGCTCCTTAAATTATCTACAAAACAAATATAGCCCAAAAAATTGGCTGCACTCTCTTCTGATATTTTATTATGATATCAGTTCTGAGGCCACCAGACTGGGGAAAAAGACAAAGAATTGACCAGTAGGCCAACTCAAACAAGGATCTATCTAGGACAGGATAGAACTTTTAACTCTCCTGATTTTAATAGACTGCAACTTGTATCATCCCATGCTATGGTCTATGGTATCTAGGGCTGATGGGTGAGGAGACAAAAAAATCTTGAGTAACATAATTTTCTGTCACTTGATATTTGTTTCAGCTTTATAACTCGGCTGCTCTATCACCTGAAATAGCCTTGCAGGAGCACCTTTCAATGAGATTCCAATGAAAGACAAAGACAGAAGTATTTATGGAGTTAGAACCATTGAAGTAGAGAGAAGTCTCAAATATAGTCCTAGTTCATAGATGTACAACTTATATAAAGCCATAGGAAAGAAATATGAGGTACTAGGTTTGATCAGGAAATAGTCCAGATGTTCTTCAGACGACAAGTTTAAGGCAGGAGAGTAAGCATGCACATACATACATACATACATACATACATACATACATACATACGAATCAGAAAGGCACAAACCAGGTAACACATGATTGTAAATCATCTTGTTACTAAGCACTTAGTGAATGAGGTGTCTAAAAATGCCATTAAATCATACAGAATTTCGGTCTGTGCTGCTAAACCCAGACATCTTATTTACACTTATAAATCATCCCTTGATGATGCAATCATTGGTTGATAAATAATCGTGGGTAGAATTAGAGAGGAAAGGTTAGTATTTCTGTATTAGGGCCAAGAAAATACATGAACTGAAGATGCAAAAAATAAGTCCATTGAAAGGAAACTGTCTATGATTTGTGTTAACAAAGGATTGAATAGTTGTCTTTGCAACTTCTAATGTTTTTCATTTACCAAGGTTTTCTTCCATTATGCCATTATATCCTTTAGTTTTAAAGATCCAGGAGCTGATTTCAACTGACTCTTAGCTAAAATGCCATTAGTTATAGTGATATCACTATAGAGATTTATATAGAAATTTATAGAAATACAATTATAGAGATTGATGTCCCTGTGAATGGGATGCACTTGGACACTTACCCCTTTGGGATATAGATACTGTAGCTTAGCATTATCTTCCACTAATTGATGCCATCCAGATAAGAGGAATCACAGTTCTCATAATTTCAACAACCCCAGAACTCTTTTACAAATGGCTTTATATTTCCATTATAAAAATAAGGATGGTTGGATGGATTCTGTTCAAATTGGGAAATAACATCTCATCTGAAGTTTGGATGCAGGAAAAGTTAGATCTGGGCACATTCAGTCTTCAACTTGATGCATCTGTCATAAATCAAATCAGCCAGATGTTGAATAAAGAACTCATTGTAGAACTTTTTAGCTATGAGCTACTATGAGCTATTACACATTTAGCTATGCTTGTCTTCACCTGGAGAATTCTGGATTGCAATTATCAGAGGTATCAAATGTTTTCTCCTCTTATTGCATAGCACAATAGACACATTATTACAGATAGCAAAATAAACACCCTTCTCCCTGTTTAAACACAGAGATACATACGCTTAGCCCGCTTGCTTTGGATACATTGCTTATTCTATCCCCCACAGGACTGAACATGCGCAGCTAGCAAGATGTAAGCATATCAGGTAGGTGGGAGGTAAGGGAGAGGAAACACACTGGGTCCTGTTGCTTGTTTCTAATTATTTGTTCATTGGGAGCAACTCCATTGAACATTAATGACATTTGGATATAACCCTGTTGATGGACAGGATATGGGGTTTTTGAATTTCTGACTTGCTACTATAGCCTCATGTACTATACAGAAAAGAAAAGAAAATACTTTGTTTACTAGATCTTGTTGGATGAATTAAACAGAATTCATATTAGCCAGATGGCTAGTTGTCTTCTGTTTCACTGTTAACAATTCCCATATGGTGGCCTCTGCCCTTCCCTTTTCTGTCTTTTGGTTTGTGATTGACAGGAATGTGTTTCGTAAGCTTCTTGCTCAACCAGAGAAGGAGAAGAGTGATATCTTATCCCTGGAGGAGATATTGGCTGAAGGCACTGACTTGGCAGATAGCACGCCTGCTCCTTTATGTGCAAGCCGCAACAGCAAAGCCAGACTCAAAGCTCTGAAAGAGGCAATGTATCACAGCGCTGAACATGGATATGTGGATGTAACCATTGACATCAGGAGTATAGGTCAGTTTGGGTTTCCTCTCTCATGAGAAATGACTGGTCAGAAAAATGGTTTGATGTAAGAGACCCTTGTCTGTTGAATTGAGAATTTTTGACTGCTCCCAAGTTCTTGTCAAACCAGAAAACATGCAACTAATAAAGATACTTAGGAATACCGGAAATCAAGTGTTAAAACAACTATTTTTTTTAATAATTACAGATTTATTATATGAGAAAAAGTACAGTTCCCACTCCGTAAATTTATAAATACTGTATTTATATTGTTGTGACCTTCTGGAGCCAAAGTGAAATATATTTTGCTCTTGGCCAAGAAATCAAGAGTAGCTGGGAACATTTTTACAATCATGACCACAGCAAGGGGGAAGGTGTTAGGTGCCACCCAATAAAGGAGTTGATATAGACTGCTAATTTTTTTCCTTTGCCCCCCCCCCCAAAAAAAAACCTTTCAGCTCAACTAGGGCTTCTGGTTCTCTGGTTTGAAATGTGTACATCTGGAGATAATCACAACAGGTTTTAGCTTGCCTTGACATTCATTTTCTGAAAAGACAGAAAGCAAACGAATTTAATAAACTGAGTAAAGAATTGTGGTCCTCAATATGTTGCTGAACTACACCTCCCAGCTTTCTTTACCATTTTGGTTGTGGCTCCTGTAGATAGCAGCTCAGCAGCATATGAAGGGCTTCTGGCTACTCAACTCTTTCCTAATTAAAAGTATTTTAAAATAAACAGGTGTGCATGTTTTTGAAAAAGATCATGTGATTTCAGCGGTACCACATAACATCCTGCTTTTAAGCAAATGCCCTAGTCTGTCCTAACAGATGACAAACTGGGGTGCTTAGTAGATAGTAAACTTCTGGGAGGAGGGTAGTTTGACTTTACAATGTAGAATTTTTCCACAAGTAGCAATTCTGGTTCAATCCAGTTCTTCTTTGAAGAGCAAAGAAGCTGATTTTAACTCGGGAAATGAAATTGACTAGGAACTGCTTATGAAAAAACAAAAAAACTTGAATGGGCAGGCTGGATGTTTGGACAAAAACAGATGCTGCATATGTCTAAGAAATACAAAGAAGACAGCTGGGAGGAAGAAAAATAGTATATGCCCATTTTCAGAGCAATGCTTTTTCAAAGGATACGACATATGAGCAATTAAGAAATATCCATATATAGTATTTGTTAAATACATACATTATCCAACAGCATCAATAAGTACCCTAAATTGCATGCCTATCAGAAATTATAGTTATTTTTGCCCTGAATTTAAGATACTGAATAGGCCAAAAGAAGATCAACAATAAACATCTTCTCTTATTATCATCAAAGAACATGCTGCTGATGCTGCTCTAAAATCAGCATCTCAGAATTTCTATTAGATAGTTGAATTCATGAGTTATTTTGGTAAACAGGAAATTGGTAGCAGAAAGGAAAACAGAGCTGCACATTTAGTCCTCCCCATTCTTAAAATGGGGAGGATTATGAGGCTCTTTGGAACCCTGATCATTTGGGATTCCAAACTGTGACGTCCCACCAATATAGGAGTGACCTTGCTTTTCTTGGCAACAACAGAGACAACGTGGCAGAAGCAAAGATAGAGGTGAGAAGTGTGGCCCCAAGCAATGCAAACCACTTTGTGTGAAAAATTATCCTGGCAGATAGTTCTTACTACTACAAAAGAAATATATAAAATTTCAACACCAGGTGTTTTATTTACATAAAGCCACAGCACCAGGGGTTCCATGTGGAATTTGTCCTGTCTTGTTTATTTGGGAAAGACCATATTTCCATTCTTAATTCTCCCATGGTTACCCAGTTTTTCTTCCTGCAGTTTTTTTTTTACTGCAGAAATTCTCACTTTAAAAAAAAATGTATGGAAGTGTTGTTCAGTTTCTGCAACTTACAATTATTCTCCCATTTCTTTTTGAGAAGTGCAATTCTGATATGGCGCAATTATACTTCAGGCAGGTAAACATCATAGGGTACCATTTTACAATCCTGTCATTTCTTTTAATTGTCCCTTTAGTTAGGACTAAAACACTTTTCCTAATCAGCAAAACTTTCTGGGTACATGTCTTCAGAACACTGAAATAATAATAAAATGATGCTGTTTTATCATTGTCACTGCAATGTGTTTTTTCTAACTAAACTAGCTATTTTGTAATCAGCTCTAAAATGCAAGTTACCTGTTTGACATTCTATGGAGAATTAAATTTAATTAATAAACATTTAACAAACTGAGATTATTTTTTCAAATGGCTGCTCAGGTAAATAGAGTTTTACCAGTTAACAGCACTGTAGAAAAACATAAACTTGAAATTTGCAGTATCTCGATTGTGTAGAGCAGATTTTCCCACATTAGGCTCCTTCCAGATATGAGGTTTTCAGTTCCATTAATGCCTCAACCAGAGAATTCTGGGAGTTACAAGTCTACATACGTGGAGGATGAGATTGGAAAAGACTGCTATTAAGAGATAATTATAGTGGCATAGAAGTTAGAATGGAGTATGGCAGGCTAACTCTGCCCAATGCCAAGAGTTCAACTCTGAAGGTTGACTCAGCCTTCCATCCTTCCGAGGTCAGTAAAATGAGGACCTAGATTGTTGGGGACAATATGCTGACTGTAAACTTCTTAGAGAGGGCTGTAAAGCACTATGAAGAGGTATATAAGTCTAATTGCTATTGCTATACTTCTGGTGGGTTTACAAAAATGAACAGTAGCTCATAATTTATTGGTCATGATGGTTCCAGCTTTCAGTTTTAGTCCTTCAGGCAAGGTACTTTCAGCTGGGCATTCACTCTCTCCAAACCATTTTCTCTTCACCACTGTTGCTCTGTCTGTCCATCTGACTAGATTTTTGGATTTCAGTGTCTACCATGAAGCCATTGTTACTCCTCCTCCTTGTTCTTTTCACAGGCTGCTTGTTTAACCTGGTAATTGTACTTAAAAGGAAAAGCACACAAAGCCATAGAAATTGGATTCTCCATTTGTGTTATTGGCCCAGAATCAATGCTATTAGGCCTGATAATGATTCTCAGGAAAGAAAATAGATGTAGAATCACATTCATAAGTTAAAGGCCTGCATGTTATAATACTGATTCTGATTTTTTTAAAAATAATCAATGGAAATTCTTGGAATACTTTTTGTTTTAAATAGGTGTTCCATGGACTCTCCATACGTGGTTAGAATCTTTGCGAACTGCTTTTCAGCAACATAGAAGGCCCCTCATCCAGTGCTTGCTAAAAGAATTTAAATCTATCCAGGAGGAAGAATACACTGAAGAACTCGTCACACAAGGATTGCCTTTGATGATTGAAATCTTGAAAGCAAGTAAGGTAGGTGACACTACAGACTTGTCATTTTGCAGCTCAGATAATAATAACTATTTGTAATGGGCTTTTCTGCTTATAAAGCAAATAGCTTGTACAGCAAAACAGAAGCTTTTTACAACTGCAAAGATGCAATTAAGTGTAACAATAAAACTTTCACCAAAATATTGCCATTTAAGGCAATCTTTATAGCAGCAAACCATCAAGTTCTACAATCCAGGGAAAATATTTTCATCAGAAGCAGATTAGACAATGTATTCAAAACACTCTGTCATGCTTTTGTGTTTCAGATTACACTGCCCTATCTGGTTATCCTCTCTCTTCCTCTCCCCTTATTAAGTAACACTTATTTTGTTAGTTACTTTGTGTAAATACACTTTCAAACTGAAATTGCAAATTAGTTTCAAACTGTGATCTGCAATATTGGTGTAGAGGGAAAGCAAACCCAATTGGTTGCCAGTTTGAATGTAATGGGAAACAATTTGTGATAGCAAAAAAAATGAATAATGAAGAGGATCGTACAAGAAGAAAAGTTAGGGGATTCATAGAAACACTGCTCCATGAATGGATTCACATTGAATGCCATCCTATTTGAATATAACAATGGATTATTGAACAATGGATTATTGAACAAACGACTATTGATTGGGATCAACCAAACCCCTGAAAATTAATCCAGCATGTATGACATTTAGTGGGTGTAACCAGATAAGCCTTTTATCATGCAATAACTTGTCAAAATTTCAACCATTATGTGGGATGCAACTGGCATTTCTGTTTGGGAACCTTTGTTTTTTCTTTATTCCAACCTTTTGTGCCTACTATCTTCACATTAAGAATGATAAGAAAGAGAAGACATAACAGCTGCAGGATTTTTGACTAGGGTCCTCCTTCTGAAGACACCACCCTCCCAAATGCACTGTAGAAGGAGGGAATATTATGTATGCTACCTGGAGTTCTACAAAATAAATATGGCAGATAAGTAAAGTAAAAGGATGTATGGATAAAATTGGCAGTTTAAAAAAAACTGAGCTGATGATCTCCATCTACAATAGAAATGAGCCCTGGAAATGTAAATGTACAATTTTTAGGCTATTGTGGGACTGTGAAGTGATATGTGATGCTATTGTGGGTTATATTTATTCTGATTTAATGGAACGATGTGAGGTACCTAGGAGTATTATGTATAAGATAGGCAGCCATATATGTTTTCTAAATAAATAAAAATAAATAAATCTCGTGTTAGAATTCCTTAGAAAAAGAAAGGGATGTATTTAAAGTGAAGACGTTGCAGATGGATTAATCTGATAAGTCAGAAGTTCTTAGTTCTTGGAGTAGATCCATTCATCGCAGTGCAGCAAGGACTGCATGTTGTATTGAATATCACAGATCGTTAAATAGATTTCTTAAAACATTTATTTATAAGAATTCAATTTCTCTTTTCATGGAAAACAACCAGCCCCCAAGCAATGTTCTGCTGGTTAAAAATGAACTGTGTACAGTAAAAGCAATTAATATTAATAATTTGACTACAAATCAAATTCTAAATAATTTGTACAACTTTTAATTATTTTAAAAACTTTTAACTTCCAGACTGGAGTATTACATCAGACCTGGAAGATATAGCAGTCTATATCACTGTGGTTTAATTCCTTAAAAGGAAAATAATAATAACTGAAATGCATATTTGGTTTCCTAGTATTATTTTGATAAAATATGCCCTTTGAAATATAAAACAGTATGATAATGAAACATGCATTATTTAGAGGAATAAAAGATTTTGGTTGTTAATACACAAATGCTGTTTCAAGGAAATATCCCATCTATTTTAGAAAGTACCGTGGTGGAGATTTGTTATAATTTGAAATTAAATAAACTTTTATCTAGATTATTCTGTCTCCATCTCTCTCATCCAGACAGATTTTTTATGGTCTAGTGACTATTGTAACTTATATATTACTTGTCATCAATGTCAGTACTTCTGTATCTAAACAGTTCAGAAAATCCAGGAGCTACAATCTTCATAAATGTGCATCTTGCATTCTCCATATGAGAGACAAACATCAGGTACACTAGTGTGGCATGGCAATATATTCATAATTAACCAGTGTCACATAAAATGATTGATTAGCATGGTGTTGTCTAGAAACTAACCTTGGATTTGATGGATTTGCATTTAAATCCTTACAAATGATTCCTCCTAAAACATAGTTCATCAATGACCCTTCTGTTTTGTTTTGTTTTTTACGAAAAGGAAATATTCACTGAAATTTCCCAAAGAACCAAGAAGTATTGATTCTGTATCTTGTATGCCCTCTTTTGATCTGAGACCCATAAACATTTTCCTGGGCCTGAATTTTTGAGGCACCAATTAAAAAAAAACTTTTTAAACTGAAGTCTTGGCATTATTCCCAGTAACTGAAAAACATTTTATCTATCTCATTTGATTAATGGTATTCTCTTTGGCAGGGTATAATTTAGTTTTGTCAAAATAAAAACCTATTTCCTCAAAGTTGACATTGCCTCTGGCTGTTCTCTTCAACATCTTAGATTCCCTGCTTTACATATATTGACTGGTATTAATGATGTATTGAATTTAAAATCTTCTGATAGAGGTCTCTCAAAGCATTATTTAATCATGAAACACTGATACTGGAGATTTTCCCCAAAGACAGTTTAACAAGTTTGTGGCAGTCCTCCTTTTTGTGTTAACAATACCATAAGTTCAGTCCTTTGAGACAGAACAGTCTGAATAATATCTACTGGAAATCTAACTTATTAATTTTATGGCATAATAACAGAATCTTGAAAGCCTGACAGAGATTCTTTTTCTTCATCTTATACCAATGAGAGTCAAGGTAGGGCAAACTTGAATTTCTGGCTTAATCCCCCCTCACTTCCATGTTCTAAACTTATATTTTTGTAAAAGCTGTTGAAATCTTTCTTCAAGGCCACCTTCATACTCCTCTGGATGCGGCTGGAAGAAGATGATAATCACATTTGTGTGGCTTATGACAAACTGAAACTCCTAGAATATAGTTATCTTTTAATCAGTAATCTCCCTTTCCCAGTTTGTTTTTAATTCACATATGGATGGATTTCTCAGAGACAGGAAGAAAAAAAAAATGCATGTCTCATTACAATACATAATGCAGTTGTCTTATAAAAACTCAGCAATTGCTCAAAGATTGAAAGCATGTTCATCTGAACAATATTTAAAAAGGTTCTACTGATATCATCACCATCTTCATCATCATTCTTTCATCCATTCATTTTAATATTAGATGGCTCATATTAGTTTACAACCTGTCTTTCTGCCCATTTTTGAAGAAATTAATTTAGTCTTGACAAAAATAAAATATATTTTTATCTCATCAATTTATGGTCACCAAAACTTAAAAAAAACTGAAAAGCAATTTGCTTTGAATGACAGTGGCTGTCTATATTGTTAGATAGGACAAAAGTAGAATGAAAACTATAATTTGATTATTTGGGTTGGTTATTGCATCTGGATTCTAGCCTTGCAGTAAAAATGCCTGATTTATAGACCAGAAGCTTCCAAGTTCATAACTTCAATGGACTATTCAGCATTATAGAGTTATTTTCATCCATCTTGCTGCAGCCGTTGTTCCTTCCTCTACTAATCCAGTTGATTATTTGAAATCACTGGCTACAATAACATATACCTAAAATGCATTTAATAGCTTAGTATATCAGAAGAACATCTACCTAGTCTTTTGACAGTGTCACTCATTATATTCTCTTTAATAAGATGGTAAAACATGCACTATACTACTATTAGATGAGCTCGCAATAGACCACATGACCTCACTGAAAGACTGCTTGTTAATTGCTCAATTTCAACTCGGACAGCAGTATTGTACGGAGTGTTGTAGAGTTCTGTTTGAGGCCTTGTGCTATTTAGTAATTTTATTGAGGAAGTTTGAGAGAATGCTTTTCAAGTTTGCAGACGATGCAAAGCTGGCAAGGATGAAGAAAGAAGAGAGGGAAAAATGAAAAAAGATGTAGACAGGCTTGAGTGATAAATTGAAATGAATAGGATGAAATTTATCACAGAGAAATGTAAAGGTCTGCGAGTAGAAAGCATTAAAGGTAGGAGGAGAAAAGGATAAGAGAAACTTAGCTTGGCAATTTAACATGTAAAAAAGACAGATGTCTTTGTTAACTATAAGTTAGTCATGAGTCCAGGGTATGATGCAGCTATTGGGGGGGGGGGAGTCAAATGCTATCATGGTGTGCAAGGAACATACATTCCAGATCATGAGAAATAATACTCTCTGTCCTGATTATACCCCACTTGGAATACAGTGAGAGGGAGGGAGAGAGGGAGGGAGGGAGGGAGGGAGATTTCAGAGGAGCGTCATCATGATGGGAAGGAATCAGGAAAGCAATTCTTATGAAGAATGGTTAAAAGAACTGGGTATATTTAACCTAGAGAACAGATGATAAGAAGAGATATGAAAGCTTTCAAATATCTGAAGAATTGTCCATTAGAAGCAGGAACAAACTTATGTATTGTCCCAGAGGTTAAAATCGGTACCAGTGGGTTAAAACTGATGAGGAATAGATTAAGCTATATTATCAAGGAAAATCTCTTGACTGTACGACCTGTGAACTAGTGAAACAGGCTACCAGATGAACTGGTACCAGTTTCTTAACCAAATGCATATTTTCCTGGGGTTATGCTGCAGCAGTGGAGGAGAGAGACAGAATCCTGGGAGAAGACACAGCTGTGATACACGAATGTCCTCATATGCTTCACAGTACAGTTTTTCCTAGCAATTTGAAGTATGGCATAGCACTTTTGTGTCTCTCCTATGCAGCCATCCTTCAGTGCCTGATGCATGGATATATGCTGTTAATCCCCTTTTTACTAGAGTTGCCAGAAAATGAACACATATATTTACAGTTCTATTGAGCTGTGAAGTTGGGTTAATTTCCTCTGAATTCTCAGCTGAAAGGCATAAAAACAGATTTGCATTATGTGGTTTTATCGGAGTATCATTCTGCCTGATGAGAGGCATAATTACCTATAGCAGTGGTTCTCAACCTGTGGTCCACCCCTGGGGAGAACACAATGTCATCACAGGGAGGTCACAAAAGATTGAGGAAATGTTATGATTTAATCTTGAGTTAAGTCTTGGTGGTCCGTGGCCATGGTCTGTGGCCATGGAAGATATTTAAAGGGGGTCTGTTGTGAAGAAAAGGTTAAGAACCTTAGTAAGTCAATATCTGCTCACATTTTTAGATCCTCAGCAATGTATAATATTCATCATTTCCTGTGAGTAAACCATAAAACATTTGTGTTTATTTTACTGCATTTTTGTTTCAGAATGAAGTGATTAGTCAACAACTGGCTGTCATTTTCACTCATTGCTATGGACCTTACCCTATTCCCAAGCTTACTGAAATCAAACGCAAGCAGACATCTCGTTTAGGTAAGTGTGCTGCCTGGGATCTTTGGTTTTACAAAAAAAGAAAGAAAGAAAGTCAGCAGATGAAAACAAGCAATATACTATTCAATATAACCACTGGAAAGCTCAACATCACTATTTTTCCTTCCTCCCTTTCCATTTCCCAATCAAATCCCAGTCATTTATTTCACCAATTTTCTACTTTGGAATATGGGTAGACTTTAATAATGATTTTATGATGATTTTTTTCCTAGAGATCAAACTAAGAGACCACACATCATTTACGCTGTTTAGCAGAACTTACATTCACAACAGTGATATGCTGACAGTTCTGTTTGGGTTTAGCAGCTTCCTTTTTCTTTAGGGTAGTTTAATATGTAACAAACAATTTGGACATATGAAAATAGAAGGCATCTGAAGCAGTTGGTATATTAGGTAGCCCAAATGGAAGGCATGTGAAGCAGTTTGGAAACTTCATCTATATTATTTTAAATTTCTGCAATATACAGGTAGTCCTTGACTGAGCACCATTTGTTTAGCGATTGTTTGAAGCTACAACAGCACTGAAAAAAGTAACTTATGATTGTTTTTCACACTTATGACTGTTGTAGCATCCCCATGGTCACATGATCAGAATTGGACTCTTGGCAACTGGCTCATATTTATGATGGTTGAAGTGTCCCATGGTCATGTGATCAACTTTTGGGACCTTCTGACAAGTAAAGTCAATGGGGAAACCAGATTCGTTAAAGACTGCATGATTCACTTCTGTAAAATGGGGCAAAAACTCATTTAAAAACTATCTCACTTGGCAACAGAAGTTTTAGGCTCAATTGTGTTCATAAATCAAGGACTATCTGCATTTTCCAGATTTATTGTTTTATTATTATTAATTTCTCTAACTTTGTATCTTCTATAAGCCAAGACCAGCATGATCACTGTTATTGAAGCTGGAAACAAATTGTATTAAAAGAGATCTGGTGTTTAGATATAAACAAGAATACTGACAAATAAAAAAATAAACCGTGGCTTATATATTGATGTAAAATATATAACCCCACCCAACTCCTTTCCCCAGACTTTGGCAGTTCATAATCCTTCTTGCAAGAAAAATAAAATAATATATAACATTCAATTTTATTATTTAGCATATGGCAACCTTGAATATAAAAATACAGTACTCCAAAATTTATCACTGTACTCAAAAATGTTGCAAAGTGCAACTGTCCATTTGAGCCTTTAGACAAAGCAAATAAATTGTTTTATTTTTTAAAATACATATTTTATTAATTTTCTAATTTTACAATCATAAGTACTTAATAAACAATGTGTTGTCTAGGAAGCAGGAGGTGGAGGGGCAGCTGGGGGTTTAGAGCTGCCTTGGCTGCTCACTAGCAGACCGACGAGGCAGCGGATGTCACGCACCAGCTAATGTGTTGTCTGGGTTTATTAGTAATTCAGTGGTACATACTAACTTTTTCAGTCTAGTTCCAATACTACACCATCCAGTGCTTCCTTGGTCCTTTCTTTTTCCAGTGGTATGTATTTTTCCACACTGGGCAAATATAATTCTTGTTATTGTTAATACGTATACAATTAAATATAGACATCTTCATTACATTTTCCTGGTATTATACATATCGATAGTGTCAGTTTATTATATCTTTTCTAGCCAGAACATATCTCAATTGCATTTGCACTTAAAATCCATTTGTTCAATCAATATCCTGTTTTTCCCACTTTTTAAAAATTTTAATTTTCCATCAATGTTCAAAATATCTCTATCGCTTATAATTTTCTCATAATAAATTATATTTGGGTAACCAAAAGATTCCCTTATTCAAACCCTTTTAGCATTTTCATATTTCCCATCTCATAACAAAATATAATATTCTAATTACAAATCCTATCCTTCTAATTATAATAATACTTTTATTTCTAAAAGTTATCTATTTTCTTAACCATATTCAAACATCTGTTTAATAGTATAATATCCCATCTAATGGGTCAAAACCTCTATTTTCTTCAGTCTTACTCTAGCTTTCTTCCTTTGCCAATTAATTTTCAAAGTCAGTGCATTTGAATCATCAAGTAATTCTTCCTCTGTTTTTGTATATATTGTTTGGAATGAGGAAGAAAATTTGATTGAAGTATTTTTGGAAGAACGCTCAACCCATTTATATTCATTAAATAGCCTCTGTCCTTCTCCTTCAGCTTTTCTTTTCATTTCTTGTTTGTCGATATTCAGCATTTCTCCTAACAGCTTTATCATCCATTCAAATCAGATTTTCTTCCTTATCCTCAAATATCTTGACAAGTAAGATATCTTTTCCATTTCTGGTGTTATCACTGCACCTTCTAATTTTTCATTTGTCTATATCTGTCTGTTAATTCATTCCTTTAGGTTCTCCATCATTGGATCCGTTTTTTCTAATTTTCCTTCTGTTTTCTGGGTTACTAGTTCCTTCTTTGTAGTCATTGTCTGGATTTGTAAGTTTAGGTTAGGAAATTGTTCTTTTATCTCATTTGCATTATTTTTAGTCTCATCATGAAATAAAACAATTGTCTCTTGGATTGATTTCAACATAAAAAGAATGTCTTTATGAGACTCATTAACATTTTCTAGTTGGTATATCAAGCTGGGGGCTTTGGAGACAAGTATTAAAGTTTTTTTACCATTTGAGGCTAAGTATGAAATACCCATTTTGTTTTTGTATGTAGTCTTTATAGTCCACTAGGGTCCCCAATACAGATAAGCAGCCCAAAAGGTTTTTTTTTTCCTTTTCCCAGCTGCAGTCTGCAAAAGTGAAAGTTTCCAGGAACAACAAAGAGTCTTATCTAAGTCTGGGCTTCCAGCCAAGTTTCCTTTAAGCATAATAAATTGTAGTACCATGATTCACCACTAGATGTCATTGACACTGTCTTCCAGCTTTCCAAATTCAAGCCTATTTTACAGACTTTCAAATATCTTTTTAAAAAAAGTCTCAAAGGTATTTTTAGTCCCCAAATTTAAAAGCCATATATCTGTATTAATTCCAAATTGATAGTTTTCTCTATTTCCCCCCAAAACAATTAATTTGCTGCTTTTCTTTTCCTGAGGGAGCGGGGCAAAAACTTCCCTTCTCACTCTCATTGGGGAGGATTCTTTGCTTTGGGCATTCTTTTTTCCAGGAGAGTAGTATTAAGGTCATAAAAACTCACCCAGTTCCATCCACATTGCTCAAAAATTGCTAGTTAGTGCTTATCTTTGGTTGTCAGCAGCTTCTGACTGGCCACATAAATGTAACCAGTCTTTCTCCCCCCAGTTTGGAGGGCTTCCTCAGATCCAGCAAAAGGGCCGCCCCCCCCACGTGATCGACGAGGGTCCCCTCTTTCTTTGCTGTCTCTCTGGGGCGACTTTGACCCTTTTTAGGGTCCCCAGCGGGGCGAAATCGAACATGGGAGCCCCGTTTTCCTGCACCGTCACACCATGATGCCTAACCGGAAGCAAGAAATTGTTTTCTTAATACTGGCCTTGGATGTCCTATAAAGATAGCAAACAATTATTTTTATATTTTTATTTCCTAGGAAAGATGCTTGTGGGATTGTCTTCCCAAGATAGTACAATAATTTGATTAATTGGGGTGCTACAGATGGACTTGGAAATGGGGCATCATTTCTCCTTCTGTCTTAGGCAGCACAAGTATCTTAGATTGCTCTGAAGCATGTCTGTTACCTTTAAAAATAGTTTTAGAATCTCTCTCAGTGGCTGGGGATGCATTTTGGATGACAATATTTCAGTATATGCCCTATGAAAAACTTCCTGCTTGAGCAGGGGGTTGGACTAGAAAACCTCCAAGTCCCTTCCGACCCTATTATTTTATGTTCTATGTTCTTCAAAATAACTTCAAGAGTGTACTCATCTTAAATTACACTCTTTTATAATGAGGACCAAATATATTGGTGTTTTAATTTACTCCAATTAAAATGTCTTTCTCTTGTTTTTTGTTTGCTTTTTTCTTTGGAGTGGGTTTTTTTTTTAAATTAATCTGTGTTTTTTTGTCATTTCAGATCCTCATTTTCTCAACAATAAAGAGATGTCAGATGTTACATTCCTTGTGGAAGGAAGACCATTTTATGCACACAGAGTATTACTATTTACTGCATCCCCTAGGTATTTATACATATTATAGATGAATATGGTATAAATAATTATACATATTATAGATGAATATGGCATAAATTTGGTTTTAGCATTTTGGATTACAAAAGGCAGGCAGATTTATGAGTTACCCAAGAGGAATTTGCAATTAAGTTTATATTTCTTCATTCGCTGAAGAAATTGCTGGCTGAAAAGTGTGGTAGAATCCAGAAAGAGACATGAAAAGCATAAGGAGAAAGAATACAAACTCAATCAGGACTGTATTCATCAGTCAAAAATATATTTCTGCTCTAATGCTAAAGTCTTACTCTAAAAGTCACTATTAACAATACATCTCCAGATTAAAGTTGGAGAAATATGTTTGCCATTATGAATGTAGAGTCATTGTGGTATGTATGATTAGACACTAGTTTTCCTACTAGCTTTGAAGCTGAATAAAGGTAGACCTTCCTGGACAGTACTCCAGCAATCCCCATCACAACTGGAAGAATAATATCATTTTTTTTACAATTATATAAGGTATTGGGAGCCAAACATAATGTTTCCTCTTTGCCAAGGCCTTTTCTTCTCTAAAGTGGAAAGGTGGGTTGGCTGTTGCTGAAGACACTTGAGATGACCTCAAGAAGCTATTGCTAATTACTGTTCTCTTACCCTTCTCTGAAACACTTCAGTTCTTCTTCTTAAAAAGGGTGGTGGAAGTGAAGAAATTAGATATTTCTTTAATATCTAATTTAGCCTTTCTGAGTCTTCTGCCTTCAAAATGAGATGCCAGAATTACTACTTAGCACAAAAACTGACTATTTGAACAAGGTTGGCTAGTAGAACTGGTGATCTGGCATTCCGAAATTCAGCAGTTCATAGCTTTGGCTGCTACTGACAGACCCTGGAGCATGTCTTTTCTACATTAAAAAATGTAGAGTAAATGAGTCTTCAATAGAAGTATTGTCCTTGTATGTGAACTTTATACCATGCGATTGCAAAGGCTAGTTTTTACCTCAAAACTTTTTTTTTCCTTTTCTTTGGGTTGGTATATTTTTTTACAAATTTACAAATTCTCTTGAAATAGCAAATATATTTGGATGTTTCTGTGTAGGTTTAAAGCCTTGTTGTCCAGCAAACCCGCATCTGATAGCACTTTCATTGAGATCAGCTATGTGAAGTATCCCATTTTCCAGGTAATGTGAAGAAATCTCAATATAAATAATAGAACAAGAGAAATTTCCTGAAATATGGACTCTAATTACTGTTTTCAGCTTTGTTATTAATTGGAACCAAACTACATACGAATGACATTGATCTACTTTATGGCCTGGTCATAGAATTAAATATTTTAACATTTATATAGAATGGTAATCAGGTTTAAAAAGTGAAATTTATTTATTTATGAGACTTATATACCACTTTAAGTGCAAGCACTCTCTAAGCGGTGTACACCAGTAAGCAATGTATATATATATTTACATTGCTCCCAACAATCTGGGTCCTCATTTTACCTACCCCGGAAGGATGGAAGGCTGAGTCAACCTTGAGCCGGTGAGATTATTAGCAAAGTTTGAAATCTGAGGTCAGTTAGATAAATTTTGTTTCTTTGATTGTTTGACTTTTATCAGACCTTAATTATTTTGCAAATAGCTCAAGGCAGGGAACTTACACAACACCTCTTCATTGTCCTCCTATTTCCCCCACAAAAACAATCTTGTGAGGTGGGTTAGGCTAAGAGAGAGTGACTAACCCAAAGTCATCCAGCCATTGTTTCATGCCTAAGGCAAGACTAGAACTGACACTCTCCTAGTTTCTACACCAACAGCTTAAACTCTACACCAAACTGCTGTCCACCATAAATGCTTCTAAAGAATTTCTTAAGTATCTGGGGGTCCATCTATCCCATCAGGAATATATCTGAATGTTAAGAAACCCAAGAAAGGCTCTTTTGAACATATCTTCTACCTTTTTCCCTATTGCTTTCAGGCCTTCTCTCATAAGCTGCATTTGGTTCTCACTCAGCCAGTAGTTCAAAACCATATAAAGATACAACTCTTTCACAGACGTTTAATTCTTGATTGATTTTATGCCACTTCTAGTGTTTATTTCAATTTATGTTTTTAGTTTTTATATTTTGCTTTTTAAATTTGTTTGGCTGCCTTTAGCAGTAATAAATCAATCAAATGAACATTTTATGTCAGAAGTGAGCTCCTTCAATTACTGATATTACACATTTCTTTTTTAATTTCTTATATTGAGGTTTCAGCAGTATGAATAATTAAGTGTTCCTTAATTATTTTGAAAGAGGTGTCTTAAAGAAAAGTTGCCAGGTTTAGCTTGCCTTTGGTAGGAGCATGACTGGCAGAGATTTACCAGGTGAAGGCTTCCCTTGTGTTGCATTTGCATACTATAGTGAATTTTTTTCTTGCCCTGCTTTTACATATCAAATTTCTTCCCACAAAACTGCTGCTAAATAGAGAATATGAGCTCTCTTAAGAGGAAAATTAGTTGTTAATTCCATAGTTGCAGCCAGTAGTTTTCTTTATCAAGAATCCCTGAGTGAAAATAACAGAAACAAGAACTACTCACCAGGCATAAAGAGATAAGGGCTGTCTTTTCAATATATCCTAGAATGTATTAATACTATTTCATTCTTTTCTGTTTTCCATTTTGGAATAACATTGCTTTATCATTTTTCTCTTAGTGTTCAACAACGTCAAAAACAAATGTATTTTTGTAATTTATGGATTTTTTTTTGTGGTTTCAGCTTATTATGCAGTATCTCTATTGTGGAGGTTCAGAGTCTCTTCTCATTAAAAACAATGAAGTGATGGAGGTAAGGGGCATCTTATATTAAAAACTGCTATTATTATTGCATATGCTAAATTACTAGATTTGGCTGAATGAAAATATTTGGAACTGACATCAATGATAAATTAATTGAATTGATTTAGCTGCCTGGAGTTTGATGAAGTGGGCATCCGTGTAAATGTGATCAATAAATTAATAAAAATCTTTCCTGCATGTGGAATTTTTTTGACCCATAGATTTTTTTTATTTGTAAAGTGCTGTAAAAGCATGCAATTACATTCCCTGGAGAAAAGAAAAAAATGAATAAAATAGCACCCATAGTTTTCAGTTTCATTAGATACTATTTGAAATACTACAATATGTACAAAGACAGACCAAGAAGATGAAAAAGAAATATTCCTTTCGGTGCCCACAAAAATGGTTACCCTCCCCAAACCTGTAATAATCTTTTTCTCATTTTTCAGCTCCTATCTGCTGCTAAATTTTTCCAGCTTGAAGCATTGCAACGTCACTGTGAGATCATCTGTGCAAAAAGTATCAACACAGAAAATTGTGTGGATATTTATAATCATGCCAAGGTAACCCAATATTATTGCTCATATATATTCATTGGTGCAAGTATCCACGCTCAGCCTCAGCAGAAAATATCCTTGGACAGATGTCAAAATCTAATTGTTGCAATCCTGGCCTAATTTTTGCCGCTGCTTTGTTGCATCTTCCTGTGCCATTACAGTGAGAAATTGCATTGGCAGGTCCAGTTGTAAAAATTCTTCCCATCCTTCCCAAAGGTGTTCTCCTGGACAATTGATAATGATAGTGGGGCTTACACAGATGGGGAATTATTGGAAAAAAATAGCAGTAGGACAAGACTCACTCTAGCTATATATGACATGGCTATTAATATTGTGTATATCATAATGCATAGGAATTTAGCCTGTTTAATCCTGAAGAAATACAGGGCTACGATTACAGTTAGGATTAGTATTCTGTACAGATAAGCTTGCTGCTGACTTTATGCAGTTGTGATTGCTCTTTGAAAAGTAACACTAAAATTGGGAAACAAACAATGTAACTATCAAACTGCATGTCCATTGCACTATTCTTTTTGAGGTATAGTAGTGAGTGGCAGGGTTGAATCTATAGAGTGAAAGGGTGTAACTTCAAAGCCCATCTCCCAGAAAACCTTGGATTTATACACTGTGTGTGGCCCACCTTCTACCAGCCTGTTGTAGTTTACCACTGCCACCACCTGTCTCCCTTGGGGAATGCCTTTATCTGGTGCCCTCCTAATCCCAATCTGTAAAACAGATATCTTGCCTTCAAGCAAAGAGCAGGAACAAAAGATGATAAAAAGGAATTCTATAGGGCCACTTCCTATCTGTTTTAGTTTTCAAGTTTGTGACTAGAAAAAACAGTCCCTGCTTCTTTGAAGAATTAAATAATTTCACAAGTCAAAAATCAATTAAACATAAGGAAAAAAGAAACATAAAACATTCATAACTTTAGGCATTTATATGCAGAGACAATCGGCATCAGGAAAAATAAAAACACAGTGATGCTAAAATTACAAACAGCGTTTTATACACTTTCCCACAAAAAAAGAGAGCAAAAGGGATAAGATTCTAGACAGATAACAAGATAGCATTGATCCACTAATACAATGGCAGTATTTCTAATGGAAAGAACTGCCCATTTTGATCAGTGATATAAGGATTGAACTTGTGTAGTGACACTAATGATCAGATTACCCATAACCCTTGAACACATATAGAACAAAAAAATTAAAACTTAGTATCTCAACTAGCTGACTCCTATCCCTCTAACAAACAAACTCCAGAACACCTCTACAAGTGTTAACACTTATTAAACCAAAGAAATAAAATACATGATTTTTTTTAAAAAAAGAAATATTGTTAAATCAAGTATAGAACACCACCACTCACATTCTGATAGGAAGCAAACGATTGTGTTTTCACCATATTGATACACCTGGTCATATATTGCCTTTTCTTTAAACTACTCATCTTCCCCTTTTTAAGCATCTCATCAACTAATTCAGTCTTCCCCTTTCTCTCAACCCTTATATATTTATTTTACGGTTCTGTCCTCATTCATTTTCTTCACATGATCAAACAACCTTAGGGTACTATTTTCATACTAGTCTATCAATTTGGTTTCATTTGTTCTTAATTCCATATCTCTTCTTCAGTAATCCATTTGTACTTACTTAGAGAGGGCTGTAAAACAGCAGCCCCCAACCTTTTGGGCACCAGTGACTGGTTCTGTGGAGAGAGGTTTTTTTGTGGACCGGCGGGAGCATGGTTTCCTGTGCTACCTGCATCCTGTGGATGGGGCTTTGCTTGTTTGCGTGGCCCGGTTTCTGGCATGCCACCAGCACCAGGGGTTGGGGATCCTTGCTGTAAATCACTGTGAAGCGGTATATAAATCTAAGCGCTATTGCTATTTTCTTTTCCCCAGGACACTCTTATTTTCATTTTCATATAAGACAGTTTGACAGTAACATGCTCCTCTACAGAGATATTGTTGCTTCGATCAAACAGACTAGATACTACCCACTATTTTTCTAGCAATGTTCATCTTAATGTTTTTCCATTTTCCCTGCTTTAGTAAAGTTTCTGTCAAGGTATGCCAATTGAAAACTATACAGATTTTTGATAAAACATTATTTACTGTATCTATATGTGGCAATTGTCCATTTTCTCTGCTAAACAAGGTTTGTGCTTTTTGTTGCATCATTTTCATCATTATTATTGTAGTTGTTACACAATCAACTAGATGTTCAGACTGGATCTGCTGTTTTTAATCTATCTATTGAGTTGTTTCCAAAGACCTGGGATATGCAAATGTTGATACTTGATAATGTTAGAGCACGGGTGTCAAACTCGCCACATCACGTGATGAGTTGCGACATATCGTGACTCTTTTTGCATTGCCGGCAATGTGGTGGGCGCAGCTTTGGTATGATGAAACCGGCCCATGGGCTGGCAGTTTAACACCCCTGTGTTAGCGGTATTGTCCCAGGATGTAAGCTGTTCCAAACAAAGTTGACTTTTGCAACTAATTGTCAATGCCAATGATGTTCAAATAGTGCTCTACTTGTTTTGCGATTGCACCCAAGATGCTATCACTATTAGTACTATCTTTGCTTTCTTTTGCCACAATTGTATTATTTTTATTTTCAGGCTTTGTATTTTGTTATCTTCTCCAGTTCTTTCTCTTCTATTCTGGCTTCAGGTTCTGCCAGTCCCCTATCCAAATGATGCAACAAATACTTTTTTGACAATTAAGTATGCGATGTTATATGGCAGGTGCCTATCTGTTTGAATTCTAAAGTCCCGGAACACTTTAGCTTGTTCATTTTCTTTTTTTATTTATTTATTTATTTTATTTTTTTTTATTGAAATTTTTTTAGAATTTTACAAAAACAAAACAAACCTTCCCCAACCCTCCCAGTCCCTCCCCCGACCTTCCCAGAGCTGAATACAGGCTTAATTGAAATTTCTTCAAAAAATCTTTAAAAAGATATAAACCATAAATAAATCTAAATACATTAATTGAACAAATTATAAAATAATTAACAATAATATATATATATATAGAAAAACATAAATACCAAAAGAAAAATGCTTTTAATAAAAAAAGAAAAAAGAAAAATATAAAAGAAAATATAATAAAAATAAAAAATAAAAATAAAAAAGAATAAAGTCTATAAAATATTTTAAATTTTAAATATAAGTTATTGAAAAACTAAATAATATTTTTTTATATCCAACTTATATTGTATAAAATTTATCCATCTTTTCCATACCAAAAGGTACTTCTCTTGCGATTGATCCTTCAAAAAAGCCGAAATCTTTGCCATTTCCTCCAAATAAGAAACTTTAAAAAACCACTCTTGCAAAGTAGGCAAAGATTCCTTCTTCCAACATTGCTCTACTAACAACCTTGCGGCTGTAATTAAATTTAACATCAACATGGTCTCTTTAGTATCACAATCAATAATAATACCTAACAAGAACAATTGTGGGGTAAATTTTACCCTCCTTCTAAAAATTCTTTGAATATTCCACCATATCTTAATCCAAAAAGCTTTTATATTTTTATACGACCACCAGATATGATAATAAGTAGCATCCAAACATCCGCATCTCCAACATTTAGGCTGTAAGTCATGGTACATGCGAGACATTTTTTGTGGATCAAGGTGCCATCTATAAAACATTTTGTAAAAATTCTCCCTTAAGTTTTGGGCTTGTGTAAATTTGACATTCCTCACCCAAATAATTTCCCAGGTATCTAGTAGAACTGGTTCACCAAAATTTTATGCCCATTTAATCATACATTCTTTGACTAATTCTGCTTCTGAATCCAATTCTACTAACACCCCATAAATTCTCTTAATGTGAGTTCGTCTTTGATCTTTTATTTGTTTTAACAAGTTTTCATCTTCTCTAAGCAAGCCCACATTACGATCTATCTTCCACCTATCCACTATTTGTCTATACTGAAACCATGAGTAAATAATATTTTCTTGTGTTAAATCTTCCAAAGATTTTAACTGCCAATTTTTACCATCCCATCTAAGTAATTGTGCGTAAGAAACACTATCCATCTTAACTCCTCTCCTTATCCCTTCTATCGCATGCCATGGTATAGCCCATAATGGAATTTTAAAATCACTTCTATAATATTTCCTCCAAACCCGAAGTAAAGAAATCCTTATAATATGAGATTTAAAAACCCTATCGACCTTTTTATTAAAAATTAAATAGGCATGCCATCCAAAAAGTAAATCCCAACCCTCCAAGAGGAGTATTTCTACATTTGTTAAATTAACCCAATCACTTATTAATGTTAAAACCACAGCCTCATAATACAATTTCAAATTCGGTACCTTGAGTCCACCTCTCTCGCGAATATCTTGTATAATTTTAAGTTTTACTCTTGGTTTTTTCCCCGCCCAGATAAATTTATTAATACCTTTCTGCCATTCATCTAAATTAACCTCATTCTTTAAAATAGGTATCATTTGAAATAAAAAAAGAAACTTTGGCAAAACATTCATTTTAATCGCCTCAATTCTTCCCAAAAGAGATAATTGCAACTTCTCCCAATTTTTCAAATCTCTTTGTATATTGACCTACAACCTTTCATAATTATTTTTATACAATTTTGCATTAGAAACAGATAAAATAACCCCCAAGTATCTCACCTTATTAACAACCTCAAAATCTGTCAGGTTAACCAAAATCTGCTTATCCAGATTAGTCATATTTCTGGGCAATATTTTAGTCTTATTATTATTAATTTTAAAACCCGAAACCCGTCCGTATTGATGTATCAATTGTAGTAGTTCTATTACAGAATAAATAGGTTGGGATAAGGTAACCACCAAGTCATCCGCGAAGGCCCTTAATTTATATTCTTTTTTATTAACTTCTATCCCTTTTATTTGCTGTGATTCTCGAATTTTAATCAGCAATATTTCCAAAGTTAAAACAAACAGCAACGGTGACAGTGGACAACCCTGTCTAGTCCCCTTCTCTATTGTAAACACCTCTGATAAACCCCCATTAACTATAAGTTGTGCCGTTTGTTTTTGGTAAATAATACCAAGAGCTTGTAAAATTTTTTCTCCAAAATTCATTTTCTCAATTAGTCTTAACATAAATTGCCAATTCAATTGGTCAAAAGCTTTTTCAGCATCTAAAAATATCAATCCTGCAGAAACTTGATTATTTTTATCTAAATATTCTAATAAATTAATAATTTGTCTGACAGCTTGTTCATTTTCTATGATGATTGCTATTTTACAATCCCACCAGTTCTTGCTTGCAGGCGAATGGTATTTCTTGCAGATCTTCCAATTCCCAGTGGTGCTACTTAGTCGTGCCATTGTCTGCAGTTAGTCTGTCTGATCTTGCAGTAGCTGTCTGCAACAGACAGTCCACTGTTTCTTCAGCTTCTTTGCAAAGGTGGCACTTGCTGTCTGTTGCTGTCTTCTCAATTCTGGCTTTGTATGCATTTGTTCTTAAGGCTTGGTCTTGTGCAGCTAGAATTAGCTTGCCTATCTCTTTCTTCAACTTTCCTGCTCTTAGCCATTGCCAGGTCTTGTTATTATTTCTTTTCCCTGTTATTTTTTTAATGTACTAGCCGTGTAATGCTTTGCCTTCCCATGCCTCTTTTAGGTTCTTCATTTGGTCTTTCTTGTAGGCCAATTTGGTATCTTCAGTACTTGGTAAGCCTTCCTGGTATATTAGCTTCAATGCATTATTAATATTATTTAGTGCTTTGAGTCAATGTTGGACTAGCCCTTGCAGTTTTCTTGGCAACATTTCAGAAATGTTTGCAGTTACCTGCTTTATAGGGCTAAGAGAGAGTGACCTGCCCAAGTCACCCAGCTGGGTTTGTGGCTAAGGCAGTACTAGAACTCACAGTCTCCTGCTTTCTAGTCTGCTGCTTTAACCATTACATCAGACTGACTCATACAATCTTCTTAATAGTGTTCATAGGTCATTTGGTTCTAAGCCTACAGCATGACAATGTTTTCATATAATAGTATGCATGCATGCACCCCCCCCTCAAAGGACACATTGCTAATGTCACAAGTATTCCATGTCCATTTATCCATCAGTACAGTATCTTACAGCTTCACTTTTTGAGCAATCATTGTCTTATATATTTTTCTTATCCATTTTTTCTTTCACTTCATACTTCCAAAAACAATCCTTTTTCATATTTCCCATTAGATAGTTCCATACATTTGTGAGTCAGTCCATAATACAATTTTTTTTCACTCTGTTCAAAGCCATTTCCAGATTTTCTTTCATTAAGTCTATTTTTTATTCAGCTCTATTTAATTTTAGGAAGAAAACCCAATCCTTTAACATTCCATATAACATTAAATATTGTTAATACAACTACTGTAAACCCTAATGTAGCAGATTTTGGGTTTAACAGGCAAAATCTATTGAACACAAACTTAATTCAAATTATCATTACTGTATTGGGACTTCTTAAATCCTCAAAATAATTTCTCCCTTGCCAGAAGTATTTAATACCCAGAAGGAAAGATAAAATATTTTTTTTTCTGGTAAATTAGTATCAGGAGGCCAGATTAAATTCAATGTTGTTTGTTCTAAGTGAGACATTTGTCACATAGATTGTAATACCCATGTAGTTGTACCTTAGATTGCCAAGAGATATTGTATACTGTTGAATAAGCCTAAAGCACCATGAGCTGAAGAATTAACTTCAGTGAGCAATTACAGTTTGTATATTTATTTGTGTTTCTTTTTCTCTTCCTACCCTTCATTATCCATCTTCAGTTTCTTGGAGTCACAGAACTAGCTTCTTTTTGTGAGGGTTACTTTCTAAAAAATATGATGGTCTTAATTGAAAACGAAGCTTTCAAGCAGTTGCTGTATGACAAAAATGGAGATTCACCTGGCCAAAATGTTCTACAAGATTTACAGAGGACGTTGGCAACACGGATCCAGTCGATTCATTTATCATCCTCGAAAGGCTCCATTGTATAAAGTTCTGGAAGTTTTTGAAGTTTCATCAGAGACGCTGCACGTGAAATGTTGCTGTTGTATTATCTTAAGCAAATATATAATTCTTTTCCTATTGGAATATTACATTGCAGTTATGGGCCAAAGGTGCTGCCACTTACTTGAATCTTCTTTTGGGCAAGATGTTGTGGTACAAGTGACTCCCGGGCATTTTTGGAACTACAAGGGTGCATTGGTGTCCTGTGAATAACTGTTATTCACATTCTGGGTGCAGAAGTGTTGTTGTGTAGCTAATGCCAGCAGAAGATGGGCTAAGTGCTGATAAAGAGCAGAAGCCCTGAAAGAACAAGAATGCCATGGAACAATTCTTTGACAAAACCAACATATCAGGTTTTTATTACACAACGGTCTGTTTTGTTTCTTATTTTCTTGTTTGGGAGGAAAGGCTAAGTCCTGTAATAGTTCCCACTTTCAAAATCCATTGTATTACACATTTAAGAAATATAGGACTGGATTACTTGCATATTAGCAAAAATAAAAACAATGATAAAACTGTTAAAAATGTGAAAACATATTTTCACAATTTGTTAGTGATGGGATTTTTTTTTAGATGTTTCCTAAATAAATGGGATGGCTCTGAATTGTTTTCCCCAAAAGATATATTTAAAATTGAATGTAATATGTTAAGTTTGGTTATTCTTTTGTTTTTAATGGTGAAACATGCACTGTGTAAACATATATATGAAAATGGATCGGTTCATTGGCTTTCTTTAAAACTGATATAATCTTGCCCAAATGTTCTGATTACACCAAAGAGGTGCAATTACCAAGAATTTAATATTTGGGATAGGGAGAAAATCTGCATGCTAGTTGTGGTTTGGGACTTAAAACAGCAATGAAATTCAACATGCATTTTGCATGGTAATGGTACTCGTGAAATGTTATGTTTGTGCTTAATTTTTCCAAGCAAAATGACAATGCAATGTTCGTTCACTGTCAATTCCATTTGTGAAGTTGTATTTCAGGGTTTATTTTCTAGATGCATACAGTTCCCACAGAGCAGAGATTTAAAGATGAAGATTTCTAATTATATACGAAAAGTCAATCCTGGGTCTATATTAAGGGAAAAGATGGTATTTTGTTATTAGGGAGAAGTTGTGATCAAGATGATTTATTTTAATTATATATTAAATATATGCTATAGAGTGATTTCTTGCCATAAATTCAGAACGAGTCAACTATATGCTTATAGAGGCCTGTACCAGGCCTTGGATTATTCAGTGACAAATATTTTTAAGACGACTTAATAAGTGTCACACAAACTCGACAATGTTGATTGGATCAGTTGTTATTTTGTGGACTGCAGGTGCACTAGATTCCATCAGAATCTTTTATCATGCTAACTTTCCTTTGAGAAAAAATGAATTATGGCTGGTTCATAAGCTTTGAAATATTTGTGATGATGATGGCGCAAAAGAACAATTATATTCTTTTATAAAGGTGCTACTTCTCATTTAAAGATTTTTTAAAAAAATATATACAGGAATCCAATTTTTGTAATAGAAGGTAAGAAAAGAAAGCTCTGGACAATCCTCCTTAGTTGCTACTTAAACCATTGTAAGCAACAGCACTTGCAAAGGTGCCTAAACTACCTTAATGTTCCAGAGGCACAGTTCGGTGACTGAATAGTCTTGCCCAACTTTGCTATGTGTTCTGTAATTACCCTCTTTCTTTCTCTGAATGTTGCAGTGCTAAAGAGGTAAGAAGCTGACCACTCTTGTGGCTGCCTCCTTGAAATCTTTCCCTTATGGCTGTGCTTCCTAGAAAGTAAGACAGCAGATGGGCTGTTGTAACATCAATCTGAAAGCCTTGTATGCATGAATTGCCAAGTTGCCAAACTTTGGTTCAGGATGTAGGATCATAACAGCACTCAAAGTGTATAATTATTATTATTATTTTATAAACTAAGAATGCATTCTAAGGCCAATTCTCACAACATGGTAGAACCAGGCCAACACAATGAGCCACAATATGGTTTGTTTGGGCATAGCACGTTACAAGAACCCTGCCATTTATTTTGTGAAGTCAGATTTAGAGGTAATCTTGGAACGAGAATCTAATTTAATCTAAACAATTATTGTGATGTAACATTTGTGAATATAAGAAACAAAACAAATGGTTTTTAAACTGTGTGCATAGCCTGTTCAACCCTGAGGGCTTGTTCTGTTTTAAAAGGAAGAAGGAATGGCATTCGTGAAAACAGTTAAGACATATGTCCATCTTAGCGGTACTGGCCTATAAATACCAAAGGAAGTGGGGCAGGGAAGAAAAAAAGCTTGTAGATGGATCCTCTTGATAAGAAGTTTAAAAATCCAGAAATACATAGACTGTTGCACAAATCTTTGAATTCTCATATAATGGAAGAAAGCTACAGGTAGTCCTCAACTTACAACAATTCATTTAGTGACTGCTCAAAATTACAACAACACTGGAAAAGTGACTTATGACCATTTTTCACACTTACCACCGTTGTAGCATTCCCATGGTCACATGACCAACATTCAGATGCTTGGCAACTGACTTACATTTATGACAGCTGCAGTGTTCCAGGGTGATGTGATCACTTTTTGCGAACTTGTGACAAAGTCAGTGGTCAATTAGATACAGAGTCATTTAACAACTGTATTGTAACTTAACAGCTGCAGTAATTCACTTAACAACTGTGGCAAGTAAGGTCATAAAATGGGGCAAAACTTATTAAAAAAACTGTCTCACTTAGCAGTAGAAATTGTGAGATCAATTGTGGTCATAAGTTGAGGATTACCTGTACTTCTCTACTTTTTCAGTGTGGCTGCCAATGGCCTCTCCCCTCTTATTTACCGAGGCTCACTGCCATGTTTAAAGAGGGCCAACTGAGATCCTTTCTGGGCTACTCGGACATGGATGCCAGCAATTGCATTCTTTCATCCTTTTCTGACAGGAAGAGCATGCTATAAGACAACGCAAGTTAAAATTGCTTAGCTACAATTAGCTGAGGGTTTGTCCATTTATACTGCTGTGGCTTTTCCAAGTTGTGCCATTGTCTTATCACATAAATTCTTAGGATCTGGGACTCCTGGTTATCTACAGGAGAGAGAAAGAAGGTGATCTTTTATCTTTCTTTCTTTTTCAAGGCAAATTAATAATAATAACTATTTTGGTTATTGTTCCAGAACTGATGTCATGTTTCAGTGTCAAATTTCTATTTTACATATTTACATTTCTTTGAAATTGAGATTATACTTACCTTTTATTGAAGTTACAAACTGATTGAAGGATTTAAAATAAAGATAGTATTGGTTTAGTGTTAAGATAATATTGTGCCAAATGTTAGCTTCCTCATGGTCTACCACAAGATTTAATAAGATCTTAATGGACCATGTGGCTGGTCCATTTCTTTTCCTGTGTCTGCAATCTCCTAACTGAAAGATTGTTTTCATCCAAGTTTTTACTTCCTATCATTCTGCAAAGGCTCAAGTGTTGAATAACAAGCTTTTGGTACCATCAGTATGCTAACAATGCAACATAAATATTATTAAATAAATAACCAGATAAGTAAAAAGAAAACCTAGATTATATAACTAATAGTGATTTAACATCTGCTGTTACTCTTGTTGTATAGGCTTTTGCTATACAGTTCCAACAGAAGCCATTTGTACAGTATCTTTTAAAAAGATATGTATTATGTATTAATCAAACAAACCAGCCATACATGATACCTTGTCTTTGTTTCTGACTGCCTTCTAAAGAAAAGAATTCCCAATATTGAATTTTCAGTCATCAGTTTTATGTTACCATTAATCATCTTATTCTAAGAATGCAAGTAGAGGTAAATGTAAGTTCATACCTATAGAGATGGGACAAAACTACAAGATAAAAGAGTAGTTGGAGAGGATAATAGTCATATTTTGATATAGAACAGGTAGTCCTTGACTTAACTGTTGATCATATAATGACCATTCAAAGTTATGATGGACCCTCACAAAATCTACTTACGACCAGGCTTCCAAGTTCTGATGTAGCCTCCCCCCATGGTCACTTGGCAATCAGCCCACATCTAACTCTGATTTACAAAAGTTTTGCTAGAAACCAGCTTTACTTCTGGTTTCTGGCAAAAGCTAGCACATAGTGGACAATGATTTGCTTAGCAACCATCATGTTAGCTTAACGACCTCTGTGAAAAAGGTCATAAAATTGGGATGGTCAAGTAGTTATCTGTTTTATGACATGACTTACAATCATAATTTTTAGGCTCAATTATGGTTATAACCCAAACACTATCTGTAATAGATCTGATAGAGAGTTGGGACAATCAACAGCAACAGATTTCTTTGAAATTAACTGTAGAACTTAAATGGACAGGAATCCCCGTACAAAGAACTGTGGCTGCTTTTTGCAGTCACATAAATATATTTTTATTCCCGCACACAAACTTCAGTATCAAATGAAAACTCAGTTTATCAACTCATTTTCACTGAAAAAGTGAGTTTGTCTGAACGCCTAATAAATAGCTTCATTTATTCAGCTTCTTTCCTTTGTGTTCTGAAATAATCACTTTGGCTGTTTTTTGGGTAAGATGGGACTTCAAGAAATATGGCACATTGAGAAAGAGTTTGCGCTGGGGGGGGGAGAAAGGCATATACTTATTTTTTAAAAATGAAAGCAGAAGTCACAGTCAAGTAAAGAAAAGCTTAAGCAATGAATAGTTGGTGATGAACACCTCTGGTAAGTTAAACCCCAGTTCACAAGGTCAGATATTTAGGAACATTCTAAATCTATCTGAACTATGCACATAAAATATGAAATACACCTATAAAGTCAAGACAACCTCAAGGGTGCGATCAAATTATTTGTACCACGTGACACAAGTAAAAAAAGCTAAAGCTTTCTTTCTACAATCATAGCCACCATTTGGACAGTTTTGATACCCAGTGCCTCTTCATGCAACATTTAACACATGTATCAGGATAAATTGAAGCTTGCAGCTGTATCTACATTTGAGTAGCAAAGCTATATTTGCCTTTGAGTAACATGTGAATTCTTCCTAAGTGTTCAAGCTCCTAAAATTTATCAACTGCCATTTTTAGTCATAACAATATTTATTCATTCTGCCACTTTCCTTCAAAATTTAATTTCCAGGTGGGGAATTTAATCCGCATGTAATTAAATTAATTTTATCTATTTCCAATGAGCTGCCTTTTGATAGACAATGAAGTGGATGTTTCATATTTTATGCAACTCCTGTTTGGTGTGGCTATAGGTCTCCAAATTCTGCCACGTCAAAATAAATAGACTTTAAAATTCAGCATTCAGATTTTTCAATGGCACCAATGTCTGCAGTTTAAAAGACCCATGACATTTCTTCACAATAAAAGTGATGTGTAATGGTGGGATACCCCATAATCTGGTTTCTTTTCTTAACAAGCTGATGTTAGCCAGCCGTTGCAGACAATATACACATTTACAGTTATGCGCATACATATTTTGTATACATGTACATACACATTTCTCAGATACCGTTTTTGCTGAGTTAGAATAGAGATGACTGGAGATGACACACATTTCAAAGATTCATTATCGTTAAAGAACTGACTAGAATAAAATAATCAAAATAAGACCAAATTCCAGCCATAGCTATCATACTGCACTAAAGATTCTATCTATTTCCTGTCTCACATTTTAGTATGATGCTGTAGAATATTCAAAACCTCAGTGTGGCTGTATTCAAAATATAATTTTGGCTACATTCAAAATACAGTTTTGAGAGTGAAGTAATTTGGTAAAGGTCTGTGTTATCCAAAGCTTTCCCTTTTCCTGGCAGTAAAATAGAATAAACAGTTTGAAATATCATAATGATACTTAAAAACTGCTGACTGAACTGATCTTGCTCCTAATTTTTTCTGTCCCTGTTCTCTGAAATTACACACAGTCTAGTCTTAAAGCTCCAAAAAATATACTATAGCAATAGCTCAGGAAGTATCCTAAAGATCTCTTCTATGGATACTTGGATATTTTTTGAATAAGCTGAGATTTTCTCCAATACATTGCAATCTAAAATATTAAACTATCATATAAGACTTGTACAATTCTATGTACTATATGTACAATACATAGATCAGAATAACAGATTGGAAGGGACCCAATCCAACCCTCTGCTGAATTTCAATTTCAGACAAGTTGCTATCCAGTCTTTGCTTAAAAGCCTCCAATGATGGAGCACTCCAACTTCTGAAGGCAAGCCATTCCATTGGTTAATTGTTCTCACTGTCAGGAAATTTCTCCTTAGTTCTATGTTGCTTTCCTGCAGAGCACAGAGTGCACTGATAATATTATCTAATTGGGTAATGAAATGTCTAGACCAGTGTTTCCCAAACTTGACAATTTTAAGGCATGTGGACTTCAACTCCCAGAATTCCACAGCCAGCGTTGCTGGCTGTGGAATTCTAGGAGTTGAAGGCCTCATGCCTTAAAATTGTCAAGTTTGGGAAACACTGGTCTAGAAGAAAACAACCAAACTCAGAGAGCACTAGGATCCTGGAATTTGTATGACCTAGATGGGATTTTCTCTGCTTAGCTCTGTAATAATGAGGCCAATCACAAATAAATGAATTTCTGATTGCAAATTGTTATGGCAAAATGAAATTGAGCATTACATATTCTGCCATTTTTGCCACTATCAATAATGGTACATTGCATTCTCCTGGACAACCTTTTCCTCAAATTAAAATTGTGATAGACTTAATGCATTTGGGACCAATCTTTCTGATAAGTGTGCACAAGTCAACCATATTAAAGAAGTGCCACAAGAAACAAACAATAATTGTAACCTGGTATGTCCCAAACTACTGATGTGTTGATGTAGTTTAGCCTCTGGCCAATGAGATGAAGAGAAGATCCACGCTTTGGGTTCCTTTAATTGAACAGTGTCATTTATCCAGAACCAGGAAGTGTGCTTTTTCTGTTGTGATACCTGTCCTCTAGAACAGGGGTGTCAAACTGCCGGCCTGTGGGCCAGACACGTCACGTGGAAGCCGCACCCACCCCATTGCCAGCAGTGGCAAAATCGGCCCAATACATTGTGCGACGTCATGTGACGTTGTGAGTTTGACATGCCTGCTCTAGAATGTAATTCCAGAATATAAACTGTGAACACATATCAGAAATGTTATTCCCTCCCCCCCTTGAAAGTTCATGGAAATTATATTCATGACAGAAACAGAAAAACTATAATTTTCTTGTCTTACTCATTGAACTGTGTACAGGATTCTGATGATGTCATCCTTTATTAAGGTGCCTCAAAGTTTTCTACCAAGACATCCATCCTCTGTTATCAATAAAATCTATTATGGAGGAAAAGATGAAAACAGTTATGCAATGCTCTATTTTTTGTAGTAGAAACACTTTGTGATTGCCTTTAGAAAGCCACATTTACTTTTGGGTGAGAGAAAAATTCAGAGAAAAATATTTTTGTTTTTGCTTATTTTCACATTAATAGAAAAACCAAATGTGTCAGTAGTGCAGAAATAGCACCAGGCTGATAGCATTATATTTGGTTGGATTAAAAAAAAACCCAGCATATTTCTCTAGAATGTCATTATAACTTCACTGACATTCAAACAAAAGGGCTACTATCACCTATGTTTCTGTCCTATCCTAGACTGAGCAATGACACAGCAAGTTTTGTAAGGTTTTTTTCTTAAATTTTTTGAACCAGTTAAAATTAAAACAATTAAGAAGGCAGTTAGAATTGTCAAATGATCGGGAAAAGTAAAGGGAAGGTGAGATCTTGCTAGGGTGGTGTTAGAGGTTGAAGCCAATTGTTCAGAGATCCTGAGCCCAAGGTCCATAGAGCTCAGCCATAGCCATTAGAAACTAGAAGCAGGCCTAGAATATCTGCAAATTTGGAAAAATAGGGCAGAGAAACAAAAGTGGTCTGTATTAATCTAGGATTCAAATGTCAACTCAAACCATAAAATTTAGAGTAGAGCAAAAATAAAGGAATAAGATCTGACATTGAAGAATTTCTATAAAAAAGGAAGGACCTAGAGGTCCATCTTAAGCAGATGTGGTTCAGTTAAACATACTATCACCCTTGCATTCTGAATAGTCAAGCAGGCCATCTTGGCTCTCTTCTTTGAAGTTGCCAATGTCTCCTGAGGCTAAGTAAAAAAGAGTTGCCTAACTAAAACTTTGGAGAACTACTTGCTTTATGTTACCCTCTAATTCCTGTATTGCCCAGGCCATGCTGACTGGGGTTAATGGAAGCAGGTTCAACATTGAGAGGCAACAGGTTGGGGAGATTAAAATAGAGATTGCCAAATAGATGGACCTGTAGTCTGTTGTTTTACCAATTTGCTGTACACACCTTGTTGAGATATTGTTTAAGATTTTTTTGACTAAACCATTGGCTGAATTGATATAATCAACATTAGATTACAGTTTAGTATAATGTGCTAATGAAATTAATATAAGGCAGTCATATGAAACTCAAATGTTGTGATAGAGGCCAAGCGGGAGATGATGACCTTTCTCTTTTTAAAAAAAGTTTGTTATCTGTGAAGAAGGGAAACATTAAACACAGTGTTTTCTCAAATGAGTCTAAAATGCTTCCCCCTTTAAACTAGGAAGCATGTTGTCCTGCTTTGCAGGCAGACTGGGATGTTAAAGATATAAAAGTGGGTTGGCTCATCCAGTATTCCAATAAACTCATGAGTCATGCAATATCCTGCAAAAGGAATGCATAATTCTAATGAATGATCTAAAGCAGTGGTTCTCAATCTTTCTAATGCCACGACCCCATAATACAGTTCCCCGTGTTGTGGTGACCCCCAACCACTTATACATCACCGGGTGCCAGGGGCGTGGCCAAAGAAAAGGGGAAAAAATGGCAGACAGCCTTATTTGGTGACCCCTGTGAAAGGGTCATTTGACCCCAAATGGGGTCCCTACCCACAGGTTGAGAACCACTGATCTAAAGTTAAAAGCTGAAAGCAAATATGGAATGTTTCTTTTTCTAAAATGTGAACACTTTTAAAATAGTGTTTTAATAGATTTTTTTAAAATATATATTTTAAAATCCAATTTTAAAATTGGATCTTGCAACTTTTAAAATAGCTCCTTGAAACAACAAACCAGTAAAACTAGGATTATATTCCCCTGAGATCTAGCAAATGTTTATCCAAACTCCTTATTAATAAGCATATATAATATGATTTAGGATCTACAGCATTATTCTGATGCGTTGAGTGATTGGGGAGACTCTCCTAAAATTGCTACAGTGTATTTCCAAGATAAATCTGTTTACAATACCAACAAATAAATAACTAAACAAATAGAATAGGAGCTGGAAAGTATATTTGACTTATTTACAAGATTATGCTCTCAGTGAAAACCTTTATCAGAGATACTTTGCTCTTTTCTGGAAAAAAAACCCTATCCTTTCATCCTGCGAATATTTCATCTGTCTTATTGCCCTTGTTCTAAACTAGGCAGTTGGCCATTAATATGGTGCCAAACCAATAAAATTATATTCCAGCAGTTATGAAAATGTGATGGGGGATTGCTTGGTATTTTCTATATTTTTTACACCAAAAAGAATAATATAGGCATGCTAAACCTCAATTTAATGCATTTCAATTAAAATTCCCTCAACTCTAAATGTGTCATATTCTCCCCACTACTTCCAGTGCTGAAATCTTGCATCACCATACCCTTTGCACTCTAGAAAGCACAACAAAAACTACTTGAAAATAATTTATTCACTCCTGCCCTAAATTTATATGATCAAAAGATGGTTTAGAAATATTGTTATAGTATATATAGTCTTTATTTAAACTGATAGATTAAAGCTATATAATGCCAGACAATTTTTCTTCACCAGCAATAGATAGCAAAATATGTCCTTTCCTTTGGCAGAACAGCCCAGAACGATTCATTGTCCTGATTCTCCTCAATTTTTTATGGACTTTTGTTCTGTTAGGTACTATGGTATGGAAATAGCAAGATAAAATTGAGTTGCCAAGTCAGTCCAGCAAATCACGGTGACACAAAGCTCTGACTTTGTATTCATTTTCTGTCTATAAATAGACTTATTAAAAAAAAATCCATGGTATTAGTAATGAGGTTTGAAGCTGAATAAATGTTACAGATTAAATAGGGCTCTATTTCTTAACCTGTAACTGTGTTTTAAGCTTCTAGAACTTTTAAGAGAACCTGCAGTTTAATGCATTCAGCCTATTCATTGCTTTTTGGGGATGGGTAAAAGTGCAGACTTAGGCATGTTTTAACAGCTTAGAGCAGTGTTTCTCAACCACAGTAACTTTTAGGATGTCCAGACTTTAATGCCCAGAATATCCCAATCAGAATTGGAAAATTTAAGTCCACAAATCTTAAAGTTGTTGAGATTGAGAAATACTGACTTAGAGAAATCAACATTCTACTTATTAAAAGCGAAACGGGGGCAATGGCAATTGTGGAAGATTAGAGAGATGTTGTAGGAGGGGAATGAATGTTAAAATAATGGATTTTAAAAGAAATATAGTGCTTGATTGTCCCAAAGGTGTTTTTTTCACGAGGCAACTGGACTTTGTTTTTCTTTGAAGACGTTTCAAAGAAAACAAGAAAAGTCCAGTTGCCTCGTGAACAAAGCACCCTTGGGACAATCATGACCTGGGTGACTTGTGACTGAGAATCTCCATATACATAGTTCTTGATTCAGAATAAGCTGGTATTTTTTCCTGAATTATTTTTAATGAATTCAGACCAGCTAACAATGTAAAATACATGCAACTTGTGAGTGAAAATGAAAGAGAACATAAATTCTAAATTGTATCACTGATAAGGCATATAATAGAATGTGATCCACCTCTTGACTGAATTTTTAAATTGATATGTAAGAATTATATAAACTTGTTTCTTTTTCAAACCTTATTTGTAGCAGAGTAGCATGAAAATCCATTTCCTTCTACAACAAATACTTTTGTTTCCTTTCATTTTAGTTAACATAAAATGAATAGCTTTAGTGACACCTGTTGTTCTGTCAATGCAATCTCCCATGTAAAAAAAATGTATTAGTTGTAACTATGGAGTTTGTTGCCAAGGATTGCACTGATATCTAGGTCAGTAGTTGGCTGTTTGTTTTATGTCAATGGTCTTGTGGCACAAAAGAGTTAAGCTTTTATAGCTGTACTCAAAGTGTTAATTTTTGTCGGCTTCAAGTTTCAGCATGATGGCTTAATTGCTGTATAGATCTTAAATATATTGATTTTGCAATAAAAGATAGAAGAGAACAAAATTTGTTAGGAACACACCAGGGTAATAAAAGAAGTAAAATATGTTGCATCTTGATATTTTTTAAAAAATGCTTGTATTAATATGCATTCTCTATCCTGCTCAACTGATTGTTGGTGCTGTGCACTACTGAAGGAGATCCAGATTCTTGAAGTTATGCTTCTCAGTTGGTGGTTTTCAACTTTTGTAGTGATGAGAGCCTTTTCTAATCAGTTTCTTTACTGCACAAGACCCGATGGTTTACTCTGAATTCTTATCCTTTGCAAACGATTCTAAGAGAGCGCAAAAGCTACAGAGCAGCCTCGTGCTTATAGAGGGTGAAACACTGCACAAGAACTGAGTGTGCCCCCCTAGAATGTATCTCATGCTCCTCTGCAATGTTGGCATTTTCTGTAATACAGATTAAAACTCATATTTGAATATGAATGCAATCAGGCCAAGAGAAGATTTTATGTGGCGAAGACAACTTCTGACTTCAAATGATCCAGAATTATAGATCAGAATTAATATTTGTTTGGAGATGAATACTTGTATTGGCTTTTCCTGTCCCAATTCTCAACCAATGGTTAAGTGCCTCAAATATAATAGGGATTTAAGGTTAGATATCTCAAGAATTTATACTGGTGGTCAATATTGGTAGAAAATACTCCAAATCCTATTTTTGGATTTGTCTTTAATAAGGACCTGGCAGGGCGGGAGCAATGCTTTAATATATATATTTAGAAGGGACCACAAAAAGAATAACAAAAATACAGTGTATGTATATATTTATCAAATGACTGTTTCTGTATTTGAATGATTTTGGGTGTGTCAACAAGTGATTGCTCCTATTGTGTTTACTGCTGTAAAATTATTTGCATGACTTCTGGTATATTAAATTCCTTAAGAAAGATATCTATCTCTAACCATATTATCTGTCTATACACACATATATATAGTCAGCCTGCAAAACATTCTTGTCAGATCAGCCATGTTTTGTGTGAATTGTATATTACTGTTGTGAGCAACAATGGTATATGATCTTTAATTAATTGTTAGAATTAAAATATGTTTTTATGGATAAACTTGTCTTGTGTGATCAGATGGCAAAAATCTTATATTCATTAGCTATTGACTTTACAGTTTGACAAAAGACAGGAAATCCTTTCATTTTCATTGGGTCTACAAACACATTTTATATGGGCTTGTGACTGGTATAAGTTCAGTTTAGTGTGTCATGTCAATCCCGATATCATGGTTAAATTATAGTTTAACAAAAGATAAACTAACCCAATGAATCAAGGTCATTGGAACCCATTCTGGTGAGTCAGAACTCTTTTATGAGAAGTCACTAAAGGAGACATAAGAAAGATGGCAAAGCACAAGGAATAAGGAAAAAGTAAGAAAGAGAAGCAGGAGAACAGGCATAGCCATTTTTAAAGCCTTGGTTTGTGGTGTCATAATTGGCTGAGCTTGCAGAACACTCTAAACTAAATACCAGTTTAAGCTAGAAACCACTTTATACATCTGTTCGCACCACAATATATATTACTATGAGACATGCTGTGGTAAGCTGAAATCTTGTTCACCACAATTTCTAACTAACCATAAATTTATCATCTTTGCTGCAACAGATTTACATGGCTACCATTCTGCAAAATTAGACCCTTTGCTGTTTTTGTCATAACAATGATCTGCATATAAACTATATTGTACCACTTCGGTTTCTGAATTACATACAGTAGTTGCAAGGCATTTACAGGGAGTCTCCAGGGAAGTCAGATCAGATGTCAGCATTCAAGATTCTGCAGTGCCTTTATTAGAAACAAACAGCTTAGCGAAACGGTGGGGACAAAACTTTCTTATGTAACATGCCAAGAAAATTACAGTACCGTACACGTATAATCAAGAATCGAGTCAACAGCAACTTCAAATTAAATTAAACATACCCAAAGATCGCCGAGTCCCTAATCAGCGATCAATTCTCGCAACTGTTTTTGGTTGGCATTATACGGTATTTTCTGTTGTTATGTGTTTGCACCTGTCAGAAGGTCATATTCGAGTTGGGCGGCCATTTAAATACTTTAAAATAAGAAAATAAGTAAGCGTAAAAACAGTTTTCCTAATTCTATATGGATCAGAAAGCAAAATGGAAATCCGTCCAAAGTACAATGGTAACTTAGACATGATATTTCCCATGAATTTTATTTAATTCATTCCCTTTTGGGGGTTGGGGTAAGAAGGGGGGGTAACATTCAATCTGGTAAGAAGCCGAAACTTGCATAATACAAAGAGAAAGACGCGAATCGCTCTGCAGAAGGTCGCTCAGTCCAGGTTGGACTTAAAAGGATGTCCCTCCCGCCACTCAAATGTGTACCAGTGACGTTGCAGGGTGGGAGGGGCGTTGCTGAGATCTCTTTCTTGATAGTGAAGGGGCGGAGACTCACGTGTCGTTTCTTGATGACCTCACTCCCTGAGGCCTATAGTATTTTGTAGCGCTCTTGACCGGCGACGGTGGGTGTTTCGGCTTCATGGGGACGTCAGCAGGAAGATTCAGTGGGCCGAATAGGAAGTCGGCAACGCACGTGTCGGCATACGGGGAAGCCTTTTTTAGCTGCTCGGTTCCTGGTCGGTTAGAGCCATGAGTCGTCCCGTAACTTGTGTTGCCTGGGTGTCCCAAGGTGTTACCAAGGAGACGCCCGACAAGGTGAGGACGGAAGAGAGCCCCACCTCCCCTCATTTCAGAGCTCCTACAGACATTTCGGGCAGCAAAGCAGTGAATGCTTTAGGCTAAATTAGTTGCTATGCAAAAACAGCAGGGACGGCAATGTGGAAAGCGAAAGAAGAGAAGATGATTGTATACATTTCCACCGTGTCTGATCTCTGAAATGAAGTCAACCAAGTTCAAGAGCATGTATTTCGTATATATTTGTTTTAATTAAGGCTAATTTAAATTTAAGGCTTCTAAATTAAGAAAAGGGGTTGTATTTTTGCTTTTTCCTTTGAAAATCAGAAACCCAAAAAACTGCATGGTATTAGTTTCTGGTACTATTGAACTTTGCAAGGTAGAGTACACACAGCTCTTGTATTTTCCACAGGCATAATATTTTGTCCCCGTTTATGAAGCCAGTTCATAATATCTTACAATTATGTGTAGCGAACAGAGTAATCTACCAAAACAATTTCGAATTCAGTAATGTAACAGTATAGAACAGCAATAACTTTGGATTTGGGTTTTCATGGAATACAACTATTGCTGTTTCCATTGTTCTTGTTTGTATTACATAGTATCCATAATTCCCCAGGTTTTAACCTAATACTTACATGTAATTCTCTGCATTTATAGTTGTCCCTCATATAGAATTGTTTAGTTTATCATCGTTGAAAGGCCTTCCCTTAATTTATAGTGTATCAGAGATTATCACATAATACTTTAACTATTTCATTTTGGTTTGTTTCTATAGTCATTCTTGCACCTAAATGTCTTCATTTACATTTCCTGGGCACATTTTTTTGTATATAATACTTGACTTTCTAGAGAGTTTTACAGCTTATTTTTTCAGACTGGATTTTTTTAAAGCAAGCTGTCAGAAATGGACTGTGGTTGAAACAGAGCTGTCATACCTGAGGACCAAGAATATGGGCAACCAGGAGACAGTAATAAAGCAATATAAAAAACTATAGATCTGCGATTTCATTTTAAATAGATATAATAGATATAATAATCTTAATTAAAATATGTTAGATGAAACGCATTTCAGAAATGGCTTGTTTTTCAAGTGTCAAGCTTGATTTAACTATAGGAGGCTTTATTTTTCATGTTTATGTTGCAGGTACAACTTGACAAGGAAGAACTGAAGCGCTTGATTACTGAAGCTAAAGACAGATTGCAGTATGTTTGGGTTGCATTTGAACAATAGCTTGAGAAAGCTGATATTCAGTAAAACAGGGGTGTCAAACTCAATTTCATTGAGGGCCGCATTAGCATTGCGGTTGCCCTCGGGGAGACCGGGTGAGTTTGGCCTACTGGATGGTTGTGGACAGAGTGGGTGTGACCTATTGGGTGGGCATGGCCAGCTCTACGTCATTCGCGTCAAGGGTGCCTGTGGAGACCTGGGCAGGAGTGGGACAGATCTGGGTCTCTGGTAGAAGGGGTGGGACTGGGGCAAGTGCTAAGGCATAGTCCACTGGAGGAGCCTCACTGCCTGCTGAAACCCCTCCGCTGGAGCCTATCAAGTTGGATATATGAAGTAGCCGAGGGCCATTTGCTGGCCACTTCCAAGCGATGGTGCATTTCTTCATTCCTCACAAAGGGTGACACCTCCCCAGCATGCACCCAGGGGGCAGGGCCGACAGGTTCCTTGCTCTTTCCAGACGGCCTTGTGGAGCTAAGACTGAATGCATTTCAGCATAGATGGCCACCACAAAATTGTACATTGGCTCCTGGCCGGCCTGGGCCAGGGCCAAGGCAGTGGGGGCCGTTCCCTCACTGTTTCCAGGATAGCTTCGCAGGCCACATGAAACTACTTCGCGGGCCGCATCCGGCCCCCGGGCCTTGTGTTTGACATGTCTGCAGTAAAAAGTCAATTTACAGCAAAACATCTGTATTTCTTCAATTTAATAATAGTCAAGTTAAAATCTAGTTTGTGTCTAATTACATTTGTCCAATGTAAATATATAAACTAGACTGAGTGATCTATAGCATAAGTCCAGTAGCATGGAATTGTGGTAGCGATATATGAAAATAATATATGAAATTTTTAGCGTAGAAGTAATGGAAAAAATCTTTGTGATTGAATATACTATTGACGCAAACTGCCAAAAGTAAACCATCAGTTCAGGTTTGAAGAAAAAGAATAAAAACAGGGATACTCTATAATAGAATTTTGGAATGAAAAAACCCCCAGATCATTACATATGATTAGAAGTGATGTCTAATAAGGTTTTATAAATGTATTAACATATATTGAACATACATTCAATATATTGAAACCCTGTTTTTTGTGAGGAAGAGACTGCTGTGGAATGTGATTGTTTTTGACACAAATAAGCATTTTCCGGTTAAAGGAAATTGATTGTTAAGTCTCTATGGGATTGCAACTGTGTCATTGATCTAAATTTATCTCCAAGTGCATAACATCAGATTTACAACTCAATCCTGTGCTTCATATTTACCTGGGATGCTATAAAGTGAGATAGGTGGAACCTGCAAAGTTATTGGCACAGAAACAATTTGGAATTGTACAAACAACTAAAGATTAGACAGTGACATTTTAATGTTAAGTTATGCAAGATTAGTGAAAATATTGTTAACTTCCTTTTTTACATGAAGGACAGAAGATGGTGATGGTGATGATGATGATGGAGGTGGACAAGAAGAAACCTCAGGTGCCATGGATGTTGCTGATGGTGAGGAAGCTAGCTCTGCTCCCAAAGATGAAGACAATGATAAGCTAGATAATGATGAATTGGCAGAATATGACTTGGATAACTATGATGAAGAAAATGCAGGTATTTATCTCTCCTTCCTGCTGTACACAAACAGGTTCTCTATTCAAGAATGTGCAATCGAGTCTCTTTACAAAAGATGCTACTTGTTTCACAATTACGAGTCTGATCAAGAACAATCTGTTTGTCATATAATAGGTACAGAGGGCATTGGAGAGATTTTTGCAGGGCTTGCAGTATATGGAACTAATGAAAATGATCCATATATCACTATTAAAGATACTGTGAGTATTAAAGCATGGCTTAATAACACTGGAGACTGTTTAATAACATAGTTTTAATACTGGCTAAAGATAACATTCAATATTAGGAGTGGTAGGCATATCATTATTTGAAGAAATTTTTCAGATTAATCAACTTGAAAAGAACATCTGTCTTTTTTATACTGTAGTATTTCTGGGTTTCTTTTTCAACAACATACTTGATATAAACTGCTTTTCTAATATATGTTTATTTGGGCTATATTAATGTTGAATATTCTGTTTTAAGCACAAGAATGCCTCAAGTCATAATTTTGTACTGTTCCCAATTATCTTTCCATTGTAATTATTTTAGTTGTATCCTCACATACAGTTATTTTCATTTGCTGTTTTTGAATACCTTTTATTTTCAAATTTGTGAAAGCTTAGTCTGGGATTGGAAGAAGTGCACAAATGGTTTTTCTTAGTATTTTATTAGGTGACATAAATTATCTTTCAAAACACAACTGATTTCAGTTAGTCTTTAAAAGACTAATAAGCATTCCCAAATATTTGTATGCACCTAAAATTGTTTCTTGACATCTGTTAAGTACAATGATAAAATAAGGTTTTGAAAATTGGACTAAAAATAAATCATATTCAACTTGCACTCTTTTAGGACCAATATGAAAAAGAAGACTTTGTGATCAAGTCAAATGACAATCTTGTGGTATGCGGCAGAGTAGATAAGGACCACTGCAGTCTAGAAGTTCATGGTAGGTATTAAACTGTTGCGGCTTTTTAACAAAGAACTATGGAAGGTATGGATGGTTTATTCATTAACTTAAGTTGATTCCCTATATTTTCTTTATTCGTAACAGTGAACTCTATGCTTAAATTCTTCCCTCTTTCTCCCAAAAAAGGATTTTATATACAGGACATGGATTGCTGTAAGACCACAATTGCTATTTGTTTTGAGGTCCTATATTTTGAGTTTGATGTATTATGTGTTACTGTCAGATTTTTTGACAGATTCTGATCAGGTGGTTCATACCGTTTCTCAAAAATGAGAACACAAATAATTTGAATAATATTTTTATATTACAGATTGATCAGTTGGTATTGTGTAAAACTATACGTATTTGTTTATAATCTATTTCATAGAATCATGTTGTTTCTTGTAAATCGCTTCCCCATATTCTCTTAATGCATTTGGTGGGAAAATAATTTTATAGTCTTGCACTTTCTCACAGTTTCTTTTCCATATTTTGGAATAATTTATATATCTTTCATAATATTGAAACATAACATTGAAATATTGCTTATATTAGATCAGGCTACTTATCCATTTGGTCCAATTGTGTTTGTTTTGACCAGCAGTTCCTTGGAGTCTTAGCATGTTTTATTACTGTCCTTGAGCTCAGCTGTTTCTTGTATTGCTTATTGGATCATCTCTTGGATAGCATAAGACTAATAAATGCAGAGGTGTAAATAAGTAAATCTAATATGATTAGTACTGATATTGTCAACCTGTGGAAGACTTATTCAAAGTGCATTCCTTTTGAGTTCTGTTTGTCTAGAAATCTGCAAATGGTAGGAGAGAGGAAAGATTACAACATATGCTTGACAATCTTTTTGTGATGAAAAATATAGTTTCTATAAAGGAACTCAGAAATATCTTCCCATATTTCATTTTTGATTTGTTATATAATGATAATGTTAATCTTATTCTTTTCTCAATAACAAGCGTATTATTTGTTTTATACATTTGTATAATGGGAGTATGATTTTTTTATTTACTTAAAGGAAGTTACTTAATTCTTTCAGTTTATAATCATGAAGAAGATTCCTTTTATGTCCATCATGATCTTATTTTATCTGCATACCCCTTAAGTGTGGAATGGATGAACTTTGATCCTAATCCCAATGATTCTGCAGGTAAGTTGTACCATTTTATTTCTAATAATACCCAAATTAGCAGGGGACATCTATATGAAAGTGCAGAGAGAGACAGTTGGGAACAAATATTTTTTGTTTTTATGTGTTTTTTTTCTTGTTATCTATCACATATTTTCATTTTCATTTTTTTTTCACTGAGCATTTATATTTTTACCTCAGTAATCATTTTCCTCAGTTTCCTGTTTTCATTCTGGATTGTTTCTCTTCTAAAACTGTGTAACTTAGAAGTAGATTTTCCCAGGCATTGCCCTTTAGGATTGTAGGAAAGAGATTAAATGTTACAGTAGACAAGGGAATCTTATTATCCAGTATTAATGATAATGATCATATTGTTTTTCCAATGGCTGTGATAACCTATCAAGTGGCTAAATAGGTTTCAGGCACTGTTTTCTGATGTCTTTTATCTTTCCTGAGGAAGTAAAGTCTTTCAGGATATCACTGTGTCCCATATTATGTAACATAATAAGACTATTGGGAGAAATTATGTGTAGCTTCAGTGTTTAAGCACTCATCTCCTTTCCATCTAAATCCAAGGAAAACTGATCAAGTTCCAAAACTGTGACAGATTTTGATAATTAAATTAATGACCAAAGTGAAGCTTAAACAGGTATGGATCTGAATGAGCTCCCCTTCAAGATTCATTTGCTTCTATGTGTTCAACCTCAAACCTTGCAATAAACAGAAATCTTTTCTATAATTTCAAAAAAAGCTTAAAGTAACAAAAATAAAATTCATTCTTTAAAGAGACATCAGATGATAAATTTACTAGTAGAAATTTACATTGGTAGATGTATGCAGTGCTTTGGATATGGCATAAGCAATTTTTTCCTGGGCCTGTATGCTAACATCATGGGCCTGAGAAAATATATGCTTGAACTGCCTCCTTAACTCAATACATGTAATCTTCATTTAGTAACTGCCTCATTTAATGATCATTCATGGTTATGACAGCAATGAAAAACTAACATTTACTTCTAAGAATAGCAGGTACAGTAAGGGTGCCCATGCCTGATCCAAAGTTCCCTTACCTACTTATACATTATTAACATGGATATTTCTTTAGGAAATTATATTGCTGTTGGCACAATGAATCCTGTTATTGAAATTTGGGATCTTGACATAGTGGACTCTTTAGAGCCAATCTTTTCACTAGGAAATAAGGCAAAAACAAAGAAAAAGAAACAAAAGAAGGTTGGTATGAACAAACCTCATATTAATAAAGTTTAAACTTTTTCAGTAAGAAAGTTGCTTGCCTTTTCAGTCTTTGTCATATATACATGAGCTACAAATGTTACTCTTGGAAACTTTTTATGTTGCCTGCTGCTGGTCACCAAGTTTCAGACTTCCTGGAGAAAAACAGTTGGTGAGATTTATCCCACCCTGCTGTCTTTCCTAGTACAGTCATTCACTGATGAAAATTTTCTCGTGATAACTATAAGTGTGCACAGGAAAGCTTCTCTATACATGTGCCTGTGCATGCTCCAATCTGGATCTGGACATTGCAATGTGGTTCCTGAGATAGAAAGACTGCCTATTTTATTTACATAGCACACTTTCAAATTCATTTTCTGTTTAATATTTAGAAATATTTTAATTGTTAAAAAACCGTGGGTAAAGATTCTTGTCTGGGTCTCAGAATAGTTGCTGCCAGCTATCATAGAAAATATTGAATTAGAATAATCTTATATATTTGAGACTATTTACAACAATCATCATCAGTAGGCTATAGGAACAAAGGCAAGGATTGGTTCTCAAGTTTTGAAACTTGTGCAAGAGTTATAGAATTAATATCCTTTGTTATTATATTTAGAAACTCTAAAAAGTTCTTAATCTTTTTACATAAAGAATTTATCCAAAGAAGACCATCAGGGACATACTGATGCAGTGCTTGATCTTTCGTGGAATAAACATCTAAGGTAAAAATATATATATTTAAAGATAAATTAGTATAAATGATGTTTTGTAAAAATATTTCTTTTTTAAAAAATATATTTTATTGATTTTTTTAACATAGTTACCTTAATGTTTGATAAATAGCATGTTGACTGGGTTTATATTTAAAAACAATAACAATTTCTATAATTCCATAATCCATATAGCAGCTTTTTTTGATTTTCTCTTCTTCCAATAATATTCTCTTTTATCAACCTTAAATTAGTACATTTCTTAGTATTTTGATAGATAACAATTGAATATAAACATTTTTCTAATGTTTAAAAACCACATCAATATAAAGTTTCTTTTCTAATTGGTCATCTTAATTACCTCATCATAGATCCTGTTTTCAAAGTTCTTATTTAGATTTGTTTTCCCCAGTGTTCAAAACATTCTTACCAGTTAAGATTTTCTCAAAGTTAATTATATTTAAATATTTAAGTCTTTTTCCTCATACAAGCCATCCCAACAATTTTAGATTTCTCATATCTTAAAAAAAAAGAAGAGAAGAAAAAAAGGGAAGGAAATAGTATACTACTTAAGAAACATGTCCCTTTTAAGCTAAGATACATTTATATCCAGAATGTTTCTATTCTTTTTAACTGTATTCAAACAAATGTTTAATCTTTAAATATTCTATCTAATAAATCCAATCATCTAATCTTTTGAATCTATTCAAAACATGTTTATCAATTGAGATTTTCTCAAGATCAATTACACTTAAGTATCTAAAGCATTTTCCTCATATAAACCATTCCAACATTTTTATATTTCTCATATCATAAAAAAATACTATGTTACTTGAGGGGCCCATCCCTCTTAAACTAAAATACATTTATATCCAAAATTTTTCTATTTTTTAACCATATTCAAACAATCTTTAGATAGTCCATCTGATAAATCCCATCATCTAATTTCTTACTTCTAACTTTAGTCTTTTTTTTTTTTTTTTTTTTTGCAAAACATATTTCCCAATCAGTATGCTCTGCTGGACCAAAAAGTCTTCCCATAGTTTGTAGATATTGTTGTAGGTACAAGAGACAAATCCAGTAAGATGTTTTGTGGGAGGGTTTCGCCTCTTTGTATTCATTGAAAATCTTTTTCTTTCTCTCTTAATTTCTCTTATCGTTTTTTTTTGTTTCTCAAGTTCTCATAGTTCTCCTGACAGATCTATAATCCATTTTGTCGAATCTTTTTTCTTGTCCTCAGACTTATTTTGCAATCTTGAAGTGTAGGTTATCTTTTTCATGTCCGATACTTCCTGCAAGTTTTTCTCCACCTGGGTTAAGTCATAATTCCTTCTATTGTTGGGTTCCATCTGTAAATTTCTTTCCTCTGATTTATGTTCCGTTGTCTGATTTATTTGATTGCTTTCTATTTTTATTTTCTGAGAGTTTGTTTTGTTGTAAGGTTAAATTGAAGATGTGTTCATTTATATTTTCAAAGTTGTTTTTAATTTCCTCGTGGTTTGAAATCATTATCATTTGAATTAGTTGCAACATAGCATACATTTCCTCCTGGAAAATATTTGTTTTTTCTTGATATGTTCTTTCTGCAGATCTGTGATGTTCCATGATAGCCAAAAATCAAAGTTTTCCTTTCTCTGCAAACAGCTTTAGAGTCACAGTTCAATAAGTATTTATAATCCAGGAAGGTCAATTTTTTTCTAAGGTTTATAGTTCTCGCCTTGTAGGTAGCCCAAAATGTTTTCTTTTCTTTGTTGCAGCTGTTCTCTGTTTAGTTAAAACATTGAAGGTCACTAAAACAACTTATCTTTTTCTGGGCTTTCTGCCAATTCCTGTATTAGAGCAACTACAGTTGTATATTTTTATCCACCACTAGATGTCAGCACCAGTTCATTTTTTCAGTTTTTAAAACAAGCAATTGCTTTCTTCTATTTTTATCAATAATCTTTTGAAAAGAAAATTTTAATAAATTCCACCAATTTCAAACTTATCCAGATTTAAGTCTTATATTCATTTCATTTCAATATAATTCTGTTCCCCATAAAAGTTTAATTCGCTGCTTCCTTCTGTGGGAAGGTGGGGCAAAAGTCCCCATCCTTCTCACTTTCAGAGGAGTTTTGCTTCTTGGGGGTTTTTTCACCCAGGAAATCAGTTATCAAATAGAAGAGAGAGAATCAATATTCTTACCCAGTTCCAAACATGTTGTTTACGATCAAGCTTAAATTAGTGCTTTTTGGTTTCGGCTGCTTGTAGCTTGGGCTAGACTCTGCTGGTTTCTGGAGGGCTTTCCATGAATGACTGGATTGATCGCCGTCTCTCCGCAGTTGATGGGGCTCCCCTCCTTTGTTGCCTCTCTGGGGCGACTTTAGGCCCATTTAGGGTCCCCTAACAGGAAGAAAATTGGCTCGTAGGGTGTGGAGCCCTGCAATCCCTTGGCTGCTTGCACTACTGCGTAAAACTGGAAGCTTGTAAAAATATTTCTATAGCTCACATACACATTGAAGTAATGCGCAGTTGACTTCCACTACATCAAAGTAAGTCATAATTAAAGATATCTTTAGAACAATTGCCATGGATGCTGCAATTGTGTCTTTATTTCATCATTTTATTCATCTTCCTGAAGATGTATTTTTGAAATATGCTTTTGACTTATGCAGGTTTATTAATTTGTTTGGCTTAATTTACTCAGTATGAAGCCACAAAATTGGTCTTACATAGAATACATTATATATTTCTCAATCTTGGCTTAAAGGCAGTAATTGCATATTCCAAAAATACAATTCTGCTAAGTACTTGTTACTTTTTGGATTTTCTAAAGTCTTACATACAGTATCTTTGCTACTGAATGTTACCAAGACTTCATGTGCAAACACAAACACACATATTGTATAGTATCCAAGTGTACAGATTTGAAATAAGTGTGGTACTTGTTTTATTTATTTAATGAATAATAATAATAATAATAGATGTGCCAATGTGAAGCGTAATCGCCAGGCAGTTATGTAAGGAATTAAACGGGGTTGATTTGGGATAGCGCAGCTCTTTGAGTCTCATAAACTTTGGCTTTCCTCATCACAGTGACATATTTGCCACACAGAATCTTGAAGCATATTGTGTGCCTCAAACTCAAAATAAATTTTTGAAGACCTCTACAGAAAAATAATTGAGACTTTTGAGGCAAAAAAAAAAAAAGGCTGTAAACGTTGGGCCAGTCAGAGACATATTCTTGAAGTAAAGATTTTGAGCAATAGTTAATTTTCCCAAGAGGTACCAGGCTGCACTTGGGGAGCCCTTATCTATAGGCTTTCCTTGCCTTGGTTGAAGGAAATGATTCCAGGAAAGTACTTTGGGAAAATCCAGATTCATAGAAATGAGTGTAGCAAAGTGAAAGCATTGACTCAAGAACAGCTATGGAAACAGTGGCTCACAAGAAGTTTGATACTTGCCTCAAGTTTACAAAAAAAACCACCTGATTTTATAGGCTTCTTAAGCAATATACTATAGGCAGATGAATCAAAAAGGAAACTTTTCAAGCTACAGGCAAGTTGTTACATTATTGAAGCAAGTGAGAATTCAGCTCTGGATGAGAGACTTCTATAGGACAATATCATGTCATCAGTGTATCAGTTGAAATCAAGCAGATCATATTGCAAGATAATCCAAATATACAATCAAGAGAATGGATAATGAAGAATATATTATTCAGAAGAATAAATGTTGCAAATTAAGTCCAAACCTAAATCCCACAAAAATGTGGCAGGGGCTAAAACCAGCAGGAGACTAAGTTGAAGGATCGGGCAAAAATTCCTATACAGCAATCTGAGATACTGATAATCAGGAATGTTTGGCTGCAGTTCTTGCAGCTAAAAATCATGTAACCAATTATGGAATCGAAAGGGACAGTGGGATTACACCGGCATACCCCATAGGATTATTTTATCTGTGACATGAATGAAACAGGCATCAAACCTAGGTTTTCATTCAGTAGGACTGTTTAAAGGTCCAATCCCTAGCAAGAACATGCAAAATGTCAGAAAATTCAAAAGAGCAAATACTTTTTCAGAAACTGTTTGGTTATTTACCTTACATTTATTCATACATTTAATTCATTGGGCAATTTATCTGCCACTCAATTAAAACAAAAATGACTGAGCAGTCTATAATACCTGAATAGGTATTTGGACAAGAAAGGTAAAACATGAGTTGATCTAAGACCTGCCATTGACACTGTTTGCAATATGTTTGTTTCTTTTAGATCTGTCTTGGCAAGTGCCTCAGCTGACCATTCTGTAATTCTTTGGGACATGTCCAAGGGCAAAACAGCAGCAACTCTTTCGCTTCACACAGACAAGGTATGTTGATTCTAAAAGCAGAGCCGAATTAATCTATTGCAGCAAAATAACAAGGAAATCTGGCACAATAGGATATCATACAGATGTATTGCAACAAATGCAATTTTTTTTTCTCTAATACTGTTTTTTTTTTTTGGTAAAATACAAAAGAAAAACCAATTTCATTCAGAGAGTTTGTATCTATTCTAGTTGCCACTAGAAAATTAGCTTCTCATTTTTCTTACCCTTTTCCTGGAAGAGCTTCTGTACTTCATGGTTAATTTCGGGAACAGCATCTTCCTATTCCATGTGTAAGCAATATAAGTAAAACTATTTTAAGGTTTTTTTTTATTTGTATGTGTAGTTTTTGAAGAAACATTTATATTCCCCTCAGATGGCCATTATTCTTTAAAAAGCTAGGAAAAAGAGAGGAGTGGGGTATCTTAGAGCCTTACTAAATGAGGATTTATGAACCAACAAATTGTTGCCATGCTGTTGTGCAATTCATCTGTGAACATAGAGCTAGCTGTGCAATCCCAATCTGGAAGTACAAAGTTTAGCACAATAGTGTAGGGTTTCCCTCACAGTGACTTTGTAGTGCTTGTGTAGACAACCTCAATGTCTCTTCTCAGTCTCTAGCAATTGGTGAGGCATATGGTAACTTGTCCATTCTGATGATGTATCCTACCACCACATCTGGGCTCTGATAATCAGAAATTCAATGCTGGTGGACTTTGTGAACCTCCAGTCTGGAGACATGGTCTTGCCAACGAATGCCAAGAATGCAGCAGACAGCATGTATGTGAAATTTCTTCTTGTTTGGTGTGTCATCAGAGTCCAGTATTCATAACCATATAGGAGCGAAGGGATAACCACAGCTTTGTAGACTTTTAGGTTTGTAGAGATACAGACATTGTATTGATTGAGCACTCTAATATGCGGCCAAGCCAGACCCCAGTTGGCCTTGCTTATCCTGATATTTCTTTGTCCAAAGACCCATCATTCAAAATTATGTTTCCCGTGTATTGAAACTGTTTACATTTGTCAGCTGGGTGTTATCACCAGTGATACTTGGTTCTGCAGAGTTTATATTTGGAATGGGATGATAAGTACTTTAGTTTTCTTCAGGCTGATAATCAGGCTGAAGAACATAGCAGTGTCTGAAAATTTGTTCAGTATCAACTATGGATCATCATTGTCATTGTGTGCCAGGATCACACAGTCATCAGCAAAAAGAGTTTCTTGAATGACCATATGTCATCTATGTGTTCGAGCTTGTCCAATGGATACCTGAAATATAATCCCTTCTTCAGATCTTGGACAGCACTTGATAAAATGCAAGCAAAAACAGATTGAACGGCACTGGGATTGCTATAATAAATATTTTTATTTAAATATTTAATATTAATATAATAATATTTAATTATAAGTGTTTAAATATTAATTTAATGAATGTTTAACTATTGAGATTTATTAAATGTGGCTTTGTATATTGTATATTTCATAGTTAAATAAACTTCACCTTAACTGATGTTTAAGCCTAACTGCTGCATCTATGAAAAGATTTGCTTTATGAGTGAGATATGCAGTCTTTAAATTTGATATTTATAAATGAATAAAGAATTAAAACAGAATTGGGAAATTTGATTTTGGATTTAAACATTAAAAAGAAAATAATGAAAAAGTCAAAGCAAAACTAGGTTCAAAAGCTCAATATTAATTGCTTTTGAATTCTAAGATCAAATGATCAAGTGCTAAGAAGGATGGAACTTTTTATCCATTCTATTAAAAAAATTATGATAGGCAGCTTTAGGGATGAAAACTGCATCTGCTCTTATTTTCCTATGAAAAACTCATGTATTTTAACATTCATTGGCCCTATTAAGTACAGGTTTAGCAGTATTATATTCCCAGTTTGATGAGCCAAGTAAATCTATAGAGAAAAACTCTCAAATTTTAGATGTAACTGGCTAATTTTGTGAGAAGTTATGCAATCACAGCCCAGTGGGAGAAATTAATATCAACTCCTAGTTAACATAATTATTCATTATTCAAACAAAATTTGATCTTCGTTTTCCATGGCTATTACTTTAGATGTTTGCATTCTAGTGAAATGAGCTCTGTAGAAATAACATTTAATTATAAATGTTCCAACCAATTAAAAATTCCACACTTTTTGTTCTACATAATGAAGTTTTAGCAAATATAAATTTTACATGCTGATGGTTGTATACTACTCTGTTTTAAATTAGCAGTTAAACAGATCATTGAACACTCCTCTCCGTTTGTGAAAAAAATATAGTGAGAATTATTTAAAATCATGTACACTGTAAAACTACATTTTGATACAAATATATTTGTTATTTTTAGGTGCAAACATTGCAATTTCATCCATTTGAAACACAGACTCTCATTTCTGGCTCTTATGACAAGTAAGAACAAGCTTGTTCTATTGCGTCTATCACACATATAAAAGTACAGGTAATATATAAACCATACAGTGGCAGAGATTAATAATAAAATGTAATATAAATAGTCCTTGACGTGCAACTGGTCACTTACTAATCATTTGAAGTTATGACAACACCTGAAAAAGGTACTTTATGACATTCGATGGCAAGCCCACCCATGGTCATGTGACAGCATTTCAAGCACTTGACCTGTATTATGCCTATTTGCAGTGTCCTGTAGTCACATGACCACAATTTACAACATTTTTGCCAAAACCTGGTGTTCGTTTCATTTTCAGGTCCCATACCAAACAATGGGTTTGGTTTACAGTCTCCATTGTTGTTTAACTGCCACATATATATATATATATATATATATATATATATATATATATATATATATATATATATATATATATATATATAATATGGGATTGGTTATATGAGTAACCCATTTTATAACTATCAGGACTTACAACCATAATAAGTAGATTCCATTACAGTTGTAAGTCAAGGACCACCTGTATTTCCTTCATAAGCTATTTGACACAGAATATTTTGTTAACATTGACTTTTTAAAGCACGTACTAGAATTTTGGTATGATTTATGGAAGTGTATTCTTAATGGGAATGGTCACCCTGATTTTAGCATCAGGTTGCATTAGCATTCTCTGCATACTTAATTAGAAACAAGACCATTTGAAGTCAGTAATTTCACTTAATAGGTTTGCCTTCACTGTTTATTACTTTTATAATCAGTGAGATTGCTGTATCTTTTACTAATGACTCAGCTAGAATAGAAGTATTTTATTGTTAGAAAAAATGACCTTTCTGTGTCTCATAGGTAAATTAATTTTAGTTTATAATGTTTAAAAAAATCTTGTGCCAAATTTGAATAAATATTTATTGGTACTTTTCAGATCAGCCATTCTATATGACTGCAGAAGTCCACAGGACAACCATAGAATCTGGAGATTTAGTGGACAAGTTGAAAGAGTGACTTGGAATCATTTTTCACCTCACCACTTCTTAGTAAATACAATACCTGATGGTTCTTTGTGTTTTGTGTTGTCCATTCTATTGTATGCATTTATGCAGGCTATGTAGCATTTCAATTCAATTCGTCGTACGCCATCCAGAGTCATATTGTTTAAGTTAGGCAGCCCTAAAACCTATTAAATAAGTAATTAAGATAAAAAGAAAGTGCTTCACAGGATCAGGCGTGGGTGCATTGCATTTGCATCCTTTCCTAACTGCATCATATAAGTTCTGATGAGCTGTAGTGGCACAGTGGTTAGAATGCAGTATTGCAGGCTAACTCTGCCCGTAGTTAGCAATTTGATCCTGACTGGCTCAAGGTTGACTCAGCCTTCTGTTGGTACAATGAGGACCCAGATTGTTGGAGGCAATATGCTGACTCTGAAAATCGTGTAGAGAGGGCTGTAAAGAACTATGAAGTGGTACATAAGTCTAAGTGCTATTGCTATTACTATAAGTGCAGGGCAATCTTTGGAAAAAGTTGATTAAAGGGTTTCAGGTTAGTGACCCTAGCAACAGGTGTCCCTGTGTACTCTTGGAAGCATCTGTTTTCTTTAGAATCTGAAGTGTTGCACAGTCCTATTATATCTATCATCCAAGATTTTCAAGGCAACCAGCATATTTTAAGACATAAAATAATGTATATTATAGTAAAAACACTAATAAATGGAAATCTTGCTGCTTGGGATTTGATAATGCTATATTACCTTTATTTCATTAAGAGATGCTTTGGTAATGTAGAGGTTCCTGACAGTGAAGTGTAAAATCTACTCAAATATATCAAGTTATTCTGCCATAGGTTTGTTATCAAATCAAGAATAACAGTACCTGCATGGTTAGAGTTGGCCATCAAACATCCAGCTGTTTATTCTATGTAGTGTTTCCCAACTTCAACACTGCCCTTTCAGCTTCCAGAATTCTCTACAATGGCCATTCAAGCTGGATGGTTCGGTTCTGGGATTTCAAGTCCATACCTCCAAAAGATCATGCAGATTGAGAAAGGTGGCTTGCCTGTTGATTTTATTTTTAAAATCTCTGGAAATGATTTGTTGTAGGCTAGCACAGAAGATGGATTTGTGTATTGTCTTGATGCTCGTTCCCATAAACCAGTCTTCACAATGAAAGCTCATGATGAAGAAGTATCTGGTAAGCCTTTATTTTCCCCATTTCCTAAGGAAACCCCATTCTAGTCAGATATATAGTTATATCATATTTTTGAGGCAAATTTGTATTTGCCATTTTACAGTGCCTAAAGAACATGCGATATTTGGTTGGATCCTAGTAATAATTAACTCTTTGAGAGATTGGTTGTTCTGCTGCCCTTTAAGGAGACATTGTCTTGCCCGTCAGCGCCTGAATCTGCTGAGGAAAATGAGCTGGAACAGGACCCTATGGAAGTCAAGAGAGAGGTTTCTGTGGCTTCAGAGGAATGTGGGGAAGAGCAGGCTGAGGCAGGCCAGGGCCTTTCAGGATTGGGACAGGATGAACATGAGAGACAGAGCTCAGGTGATGAGCAAAGGCCACCCCCTCCTGATCCTAGAGCACAGAATGGAGAGAAGGAGGGAACTGCCTGAAGAGTTAAAAACTTGTGAAACTACTTGCAGCCAGAGCTGCTGAAAGTGTATGTGTCTTACTGTGTTCTGGGGCTTGCCAAAAACGTGGGAGCATTTGGGGGAAATTTGGAGCAATTAAAGGGCGGTTTGAACTGCCAGCTGACTATGTTGCCTCTGTGCTGTGCCCTGGGTCATCACAAAGCCATTCCTGGAGCCCACCATACTGGACTATTTTCATCCAGTATTTAACTTCCTTTTTCTAGGTTGTGCAGCAGCTTCTATCAGCTGGATAAAGCTGATTATCTGACCCTTTACAGTCAGGATTCAGATTTTGGCCATTGCCTAGATTTGGCATTAGCCACACTTTTGAATTCTAAGTGACAGCAGGACAGGAGAAGTACATCTGTCCTTGCTCTCTTGACTCTCCTCCCCCCCCCCAGCAAGATGAACATTATATCTTTATTCTGCAAGATGCACTGCTTGCCAGTTTGTTTGGTGTCCAATTCTAGGTGTTGCTTTTGATCTTTAAAGCCCTACATTGCACGGGATCATGTTATTTGATGGACCGCCTCTCTTTGATTATAGCCACCAATCCCATCATGTTAGGCAGGAGGGGTATGCGTTGAGTGTTATCACTAAGAAATTCCATCTGGCAAGACCCAGATGGTGTGCCTTTTCTACTGTGGCCCCTGCTCTGGAACATCATTCTCCCTGAGATGAGATTGGCCCCATCCCTGTCTACTTTCTAGAAGGCCCTTAAAATTTTCCATTCACTTTGGGATCCCATAATGAGCCTGCAAGATGGTTATGTAATGTCAACTGATTGTTTTCTTCCACATTCTTTGTTTTGGAATTTTTTGGGGGTGTGTGTGTTATATGGTTTTAATTCTTAATATGTTGGTATCCAGAATTATATTTCATGAGCTGGGTGGCTATATATATATCTACCAGTAATAACTTAAATGAAATGAATTATTCTAGATTTTGATATATTTGTCAAATTTTTAAGTACCTTTGTCTTTTCTAATGGCAATAGAACAAGTTGCGTTTCAGTTGGTATTGCTGCACCATAAATGTGGGGTGCCTTTAAATCATAGATCCCTTAACTTAAAAGAATGCCTATAGACAAGAGTGTTCTGTTTTCTTCCTGACTTAATACTAAAAGCACCTGCTTATGTTTTCCAGGACTACACTTAAGTAGCCAAATCAAAGGATGTCTTGTAACAACATCATCTGATAAATGTGTGAAAATTTGGGACATCCTAGGAAATAAGCCATCTTTAGTCTATTCCAGAGATATGAAAATGGTAATTTCAGTTTTTCTGCAGTTATACCTATAAAGCCTTAATTTTTGAAGTGAGTGAAGAATCAAAGTGGTGAGATCTGGTCTATTAATATTGTAATTTACTAACTTAATATTGTGTATAATATTTACGTGAAATAAAGTGGGAGCGGCCTTTGTATAATGCAACAGGCCCGCGGGCCGGCAGTTTGACACCCGTTCTAATACAGTCTAAAGACGTTGGATATGTGCAACCTCTGCTAATTTTGATTTTAGTTCACTGATTTGAATTAGAAATGTGTTTGTTAAAAGATAGCTATATGTTGAGTTAGCAGAAAATCAGAAGAGAATGTGTCTTCTCCCACAGGGTGCTCTGTTTTGTGCAGCTTGCTGTCCAGATCTACCATTTGTCTATGCATTTGGAGGAGAAAGGCAGGGACTACAGCTCTGGGACATAAGTACTATTTCTACAGGTGACTGTTCTGGCTCATTTTCTAGTTTTGTAATCCTAAAAAATAGGTCAATTTCTTCTTTAAAATTAGAATTTTTAACCTTTCTCTCTCTCTCTTTTTGGCATTATAGTGAATGATGTTTTTGGAACTCGACAGAGGCTAACAGTTACCACATCAGGTTCTGAAGGAAGTAAGTCTGCTAATAGTAGTAGCAGCTATGGGGAAGCTACAATGGAATCATGAAATAAGCATAATTTTTTTATGAAGATATAAGTAAACCACTTTTTTACCTGCTTTTAAGGTCATGTTACTTAAAACATTTCTGACGTGTTAACCAGCTAGAAATTGGAATATGTAAAACACAAAAACACTAGCAATAATATAATAAAATAAATTAATTTTCTGAACATATTCATTTGTATTAAGATATACTTAGGCATTCTGATGTATGTAACAGCTACTTAATTCCTTTGACACTGTTTGTGGTTTAAAAGCTATTATTTAAAGGCCAGTTTTCTGAGAATTTAAAGGACGCTCTCTACATTGTGGAAGATTTTAAATGCATTATTATTAACCAGGACTGGATACCTTGTGAGAGCATGATTCTCTGATCTTATATAAATATATTATATTTATAGTATAGGCATATGCTAATTAATAACATCCAGTCTGACATAAAAAATGGCTAAGATTAACAATATTGAGATTTTCTCTCCCCCCCTCCTTTCCATTTGTATTCAATTCTTGGAGATTGTTTGTTTTTTCAGAGGTAGTTTGCCATTGCTTCCTTCCTAGGGCTCAGAGAAAGTGACTGGCTCAAGGTCACCCATCTGGCTTTGTATCCAAAGTGGGACTAGAATTCATGGTCTTCCAGTATCTGATGCCTTAATTACTATACCATGGCTCTCATCTCTTTGATTCAGACCATTAATTTAAACATACTTCTAGGAAAACCATCAATGTCAGTATACTTAACATTGACTGAAGTTCATCACGTATAGATAAATAAATGGTTTAATAAAGCAAAAATGCTATGATGAAAAAACAATTTCTAATATACTGGAAAAAATTGAAAGGAGGGAAAAAAATAACGAGTACACACATTAAAAAGCAGTATTTTAATTTTCTATAAGAAAACAAATCTTAACGATAGCTTCATTCCATAAATATAATAGCAGCATAATTTCCCTTTTAAAATAAGTGGTTATCAGATGCAGTATAGACAAAGCAATATGAATAACCTTTGTATGTAAAATTCATGCTAAAACTAAGCTTGCATTTCAAACACAAGCATTAGCATGCCTTACTCTGTTTCCCATACTGTATTTTTGTTTTCTAATTCTCTGTGAATGCTCAGTTGTCAACAAATGAGCAAAAAATTCACTGTTATACAACAAATATCAATTTAATGAACTAAGTTAAACTACGAGCTTTTTTTCAATAAAAAAGCACTTTAATGAAAAAAGTTTGGTTTGTGCATATTTTCACATTAAAGATATCTTTAGCAGAGACAGCTGATGCTGTTTCAGCTGTATCCATCATGCATCCAAGTCACCACTGATACCATTTTAATAGATGAACATGGTAATTATATTATTTTAATGTTCTTGGCAATCACTCTGAAAACAGATAAGCCGTTTTCATTATAGATGAGAATTATGGCCACTGAGTGGAAGTTTAAATAAACAATAATTTTAGAAATTGTTTTATTTGTGACAAGAAAGTGTATCAGCCGTCACATACATGGTGGTTCCGAGTTGGCAATTTTCATTTGTTGTAGAATTTATCAATTCTTCCTCCTCCGAAGAACCTTCCTCCTCCTCTTCTTGGGCTGAGAGAGTAGAGGTTGGTCCTTTACAAATTTTTAGATGGCGAGTAAGGTGGTATTTTGTTAAGTAAGCCTTAGAGCACTTTTCACACACATAATCCCTTTTTCCTTCGTGAGAGTTTAAATGTTTCTTTAGGTGATTTGTCCTTAAAAATAGCTTCTCACATTGTGGACATTTGATTTGACGCTCTCTAAACAGGAATGGGTATGGAAAAGAGATACAACATTTTAGTCATGAGAACATGAAGACATTTTTTTATATATTTGATAGTTCTTTTGAATTTGAAGGCTTATGGGACATAGATTAGTCAGTTTCTGTTTCTTATATATCCATTTTCAACCAAAATCCTCTTTTGATACTAGCAAAAATGGTTTGTGTCACATTCAGAATCTCTTATCATTCTTGTAAGATCTCTCATTTCTTTATAATCAAACTTACCATAGTTTTTATATTAATTCCTTTAACGTGTATATGAATAGCCTTATACTTAATTTTATAATCAAAATAGACTTTTACTTAAACAGATACTCATCCAACCACCATTTCATGTCAGAATAGCCCAAACATTTTTCTATATTCATTCCCACATTTGTGTTATCTAGCAAAATACATTTTTCCTAATTGCATAAATTTTCACAAAACTCATCGTTAGTTCTTCTATTTTCACCATTAAATGAAGTGTAACATGCAACAATCTCAAATCCATGAATTCTTACTTTCATGTGCATTTACAATACACTTGGTTTTAGGTTTTCATTCATAATTAAACCTACACTTTCAAGTATTTGCATGAATTATTTCCACAAGACTACATTTTCCAATGAGATTTATATTTCTCAGTTTCACAGGTGCGCAATGTATCTTTAATTTTGTGTCACAAATTAATTCATGCCCTTTACCATTTACTCCTCTTCTGTTCCAAATAACAGTCTTATATATACAATGGTCATCATTGATCTCTGCCACTCATCAGGGGTTTTCATATGCTTTTTTGATAAGGGAATTAAATACCAGCTTATCAGCCTTCATTTTGACACTATTTACCATAATACTTTTTTCTTCTGATAAATCTGGGTTTCTTCTGAGAACTGTCACTCCTATTACTATCATGAGTCTTTTAAAAAGAACCTCTTTAGTTTGTAGGCAATAAATTAAACACACAAATAAACACACACAAATAATTTGGAATGTCTCCTGAATGACTCACTGTGTATGGGTGAGCACATGCTGCTTGAGATCTTGACGCCGCATAAATAGTTTATCGCAATAATCACATTTCAGATTTTTTTCTCCAGTGTGGATAACCATATGTGTTTCTAGGTGTGCCTTCTGAGTAAAAGATTTTTCACAGAGTGCACAGCGATAGTTTTTTTGACCTGAAGAGACAAAGTTTTACATAAGATCATTTCATCCAGTTCACAGAACAGTAACTATAATTGAAATTCCAAGTTATCAACATGCTTAATATTACAATAGGGCTATACAATAGATTATAGTGGTGTGTAAGTAACTAACAGCATGTAATATGCATGAATCTTATGTTGTGCTATAGGCAACAAACTACACATAACTCCAATTATTCAGAGATTTCCAAGTTGCTTTTCTAAAATTTCTAGATATTCTGCTCTTTGTTAGGTTCTTTTAGTTTTATGCTTCTTCAACTCTATCTCTAGCAAAAGGACAAAAGAAAAATAGTTTCCTAAAGATAGTCACTTAAAAATTTGGGAGGTCACATCCAAAATCAAAATCCAATTGGTCTTTGAAATACAGTATGTCACACATGATCAAATCTTAAAAACAAGGCAACACAATTTTCCATTCTAAGAAAGAACAAATGACCAGTCTTCACTGTAACAATATAGTTCAATAGAGGTTCTAAATACTTGTTTGGAAAAAGAACTTTAAATTTGTTCTTCCTCACTTACCTGTATGGATTTTAAGATGAGTACGCAAATTGCTAGGGTCACTAAAGGCCTTGCTACAGAAATCACACTTGTGTGGCTTCATGCCTATATGTCCCATGAAGTGAACATGAAGCTTAGAAGGTGATATAAAAGCTTGAGGGCACATAGAGCATTTCCATTTCCTTTCCTTACTGTGTCCTGATCCATGGGTACTGCTGTGTTCTTGACTGGGGAAGTGGCTGTGGAGATGACTACTCAGATGGACCTTAAACTCTGCGTAAGAGGCACATTCTTTTCCGCAGTGACAAGTGTGCACATCAGGATGCTCAGGAACACCTTTAAGAGAGGTAATTGTGTATGATGCAGCATAAAGTACAAACCCCCAAAATAACAGGAATATAACAAAAGGCATTATGAATTTAAAATGCATAAGCTTCAATCTTATATTTTGTTGAAATATGAAGAAAGGGAATAGCTTATTACTAAATCCAATCAGATCTGATAGAGGAATATATAAATCATAAGCTAAAATTTTATTCATATCATATTTAAGCTCCCCACTTGGATCATACTTCCAGAAATAATTTTCAGTATGGTCAATGTTCCAGGCCTAGATTTAGCTACAGTCTAAATCTAAAACATTTGGAGAATGCCATATTTGGAAACTAACTGCTTACCAATCTGCCGGGCATAGTCACGACTATAGTAAAAAAGGAGCTCATGGTCTGGAGGGATGTCACGTGAAGTGCAGAAGTAAATCTTTCCATCATGAGGGTAGGCTACCAGATTCTGTTCTTCCCGGTTCCTATTTCACAGAGGAAAATCTTAAAATGTAAATATGACTTTTATCACAAATATCCCTCAATTATTGATCGGGTGGTTAGCGTCGATGATGGCGGCTACATTGTAGCCGTCCTCCTGGGTCAGCGTGAGAACCCCGGAATACAGCAGTCACCAGCTGTTCTGCGGCTCGAAATCCCCCTCCCGGGCGAAGGGAGGGGGGAGAGAACCACCCAAATAGAGGTAGAGCATCTCAACCCCCCCAGGGATTTTTTTGGGGGGGTAGAAAGAGAGCTCCCTCAGAGTTCGGGTTGCCTCCGCCTCCCAGCTGTCTTTGTTTCCTCTGGGAACAAAGTGAAACGCCGCTACCATTTCCGCGCTTAAAGGGATAGGGTGAGTGATTTTTTTTATATAAAGCGGACAGAGCTGGATAAAGGATTTGACTTATTGAGTTTTATTTGCTTTTTAGTTTAGGTTGATCTTTTTCTTTTTGTTTTTTTTTTGTTTGTGTGGAGAGTGAAAGTAAAATGGCAATTTGAAAGTTTTTTTCAGGAGAAAAAGAAAGTGAGTCAAACGGAATGTTATGGACTATATAGTTTTTTTTTAAAACTTTTTCCTCTTTTTCTGAAAGTGGTTTTGTGTTTTTGAAATATCTTTTAAACTCTCCTTTATTTTTTTTAATTCTTTGAGTATTTTTTTTATAAAGTGGAAATAAGAAAAAAAATTTTTTTTAAAAAAAAATGGCTTCAAAAAGGCAAGCAGCTTCTACAGTTCCTAAGGTGGCTTCTTCTCCTGCGATCTTACCGGTACAACAACCTAAAGCTACACCACCATCTTCTCCTCCTTTGCCAGTAATATCTGTACAAGATATGAAAGACATAATGGGAAATGCAGTAACTCAAATCAGAGGGGAAATGAAGGAGCTTCTAGATCAGAATAAAACTGAAATTAGAGGGGAAGTGAAGAATCTGTTGGAGCAGAATAACACTATTTTGAGGCAAGATATAGTTATGGCTCTATCAGGACTTGCTTCTGTGGTTGAGAAGCTTGACTCTGGAGTTGAAGAGGTTGAAGACAAGGTTGACATCTTGGAAGATAGGTTTGAAGGCATGGAAAAAAAGATGGAAATTTCACAGGATGACATTGTTATGTCTCGGTACAGAGAAATGGAATATGCCTTAAGAATTAGGGGTCTGAAAGAAGATATGCAGCAAGATTTGAGAGAGATTGTGGTAAATGACTGCTGTTATTTTGAATAGGGAGAAAGAGGAAATACGCAGAGAGGTTGAAAAATTATTTAGAGTTAATTCCTGGATTGCAAAACAGAGAAATTTACCAAGAGATGTGGTGGTTTATTTTGGAAAGAGATCTCTGCGCAATGAAATCATACAAGCCTTCTATAATAAGAGATTCCATATTGCTGCTCAAGATGTTATTATTTTAAAGGAGATCCCATCTAAAATTCTAAGAAAGAGAAAAGATTTTGCTTTCTTATCTAATGAACTTAAAAAAAGAATGATGCCATTCAGATGGGAGATTCTGATGGGTATTGTTCTGAGCCATGCGGGGACGCGTTATAGACTTAATACAGTCACTAAAGCAAAGGAGTTTTACAGTTCGGTCCTGGGAGCAGGCTCACCATCATCCATGATGCAGAAAGTTCTGGATGGTAAAGAGGTTGAACAGCAGTCTGAAGGACCAGGTGTGATGGCGGTTGGAGAGTTACAGTTGGAGTGGTCCCGACAAGCAGAGATTAAAGAGCAAAGAATGACCCGTGCAGCGCATAGACGCAAGGAGAAGGAACAACAGAGGAAAGAGGCTAAAGAATCTCTTCAAGAAAGTGCTTCGTTGCCGGTGGGAGGAGCAAGACCTAAGAGTTCTGCGGCACATTCTTCAATGGCAGATCTTCAAGCAGTCTTCTCCAGGCTTCTGGTTAAGGGAGATGGTAAAGCTCCTGACTTGGAATGTTAACGGCCTTATTTCCCCCCAGAAGAGAAAGAAAATCTTTCATTATTTAAAGCAACATAATAATGATATTATTTGTTTGCAGGAAACACATATTATAGCTAAAGATCAAAAATATTTAGTCAATGCTCGTTTGGGATCTCATTTTGTATCTTCTGCTCCTGGGAAAAAAGGGGCGTAGTTATTTATGTCAAGCAAAACTTATCAGCCTGTTTGGTAGAATCTGATCCTCAAGGGAGATATGTTATGATTGAAGTTGGTTTATATGGTAAGAAAATACTTACAGTGGGATTGTACGCACCAAACCAACAACAGGAACAATTTTATAGATTGTTACATCAGAAATTAACTTTGTTGGACTATAGATCTGTGATATTAATGGGTGATTGGAATGGTGTGTTAGATACACAAAGAGACAAAAAAGGATCTTCTACTTTTTTTAAACAGGCTAAATTACCTAAAGCTTTTTTTGATTTGAAAGAGGACTGGGAACTACGAGACTACTGGCGTGAACGCAATCAGGAGGAGAGAGACTTTACTTTCTTTTCAGATAGACATCAATCCTTCTCAAGAATTGACTTTTTTTTATCACAACTGATTTATATTTTAGGGTAAAGAATGTTAAAATTTTTCCTAGGACATTGACGGATCATAGTCCAGTCTGGATGGAGCTGGTTGATGAAAGAGAGGAGAGGAGATCGTGGAGGATGAATGAAAATTTATTTAGACAAGAAAAGAATGTTCAAAAATTAAAGGAGCACTTAAAGGATTATTTTGTTTTAAACATGTATAAGGGAACTTCAATGTCAATGGTATGGGATGCAGGTAAAGCTTTTATGCGTGGGATTTTGATACAAATGAATAATGCTCATAGACAAAAGCAGATTCAGAAACGTAAGGAATTGGAAGATGAGATTAAATCAAAAGAAAAAATTTTGATTTCAAATCCCACAGATGAAAAGGTTAAAGAATCTATAAAATTGCTTAAAACACAATTTAATATGTTGATGGCTGATCAAACTGCAACTAACTTACTGTATATGAAACAAAATACATTTTGCAATGCTAACAAACCAGGGAGATGGTTGGCTTATCAATTAAGAAAGAAACAGAGACAGAGAATTATAGATAAAATAAATTATAATGGTAAATTAGTATATCATAAGGATTTGATTAAGAAATCTTTTTTAGATTATTATCAAAAATTATATAAGAGTACTAAAATACAGGTTTTAGACATAGAAAATTATTTAAATGAAGCCAACTTCCCTAAATTAACAGAAGATCAGAAACAAGAAATTAATGGTTTAGTTACTAGAGAGGAAATTGAGACAGTGATTAAAGAATTAAAATTAGGTAAAGCACCGGGTACGGATGGTTTGACATCTATTTATTATAAAACTTTGGTACAAGAGATGATTCAACCTTTAAGAGAGCTTTTTAATAATATATTACAGGGTTTAGAGATTCCCCCATCATGGGGTAGAGCTTTTATATCTTTAATTCCAAAAGAAGATCAAGATCTCACTTTACCAAAGAATTACAGACCTATATATCTTTTAAATGTAGATTATAAGATTTTTGCAAAAATTTTGGCTAACAGGCTTATGAGGGTTTTGCATCAGGTTATACATAAGGATCAAACGGGTTTTATAACTGGAAGGTACATGAAGAATAATGTCAGACAAATTATTAATTTATTAGAATACTTAGACAAAAATAATCAAGTTCCTGCAGGATTGATATTTTTAGATGCTAAAAAAGCTTTTGATCAACTGAATTGGCAATTTATGTTAAGTTTAATTGAGAAAATGAATTTTGGAGAAAAATTTTTACAAGCTCTTGGTCTTATTTATCAAAAACAAATGGCACAACTTATTGTTAATGGGGGTTTATCAGAGGTCTTTACAATAGAAAAGGGGACTAGATAGGGATGTCCATTGTCACCACTGCTATTTGTTTTAACTTTGGAAATATTGTTGATTAAAATTCGAGAATCCCAGGAAATAAAAGGAATAGAAGTTAATAAAAAAGAATATAAATTAAGAGCTTTTGCAGATGACTTGGTGGTCACCCTGTCCCAACCTACTTATTCTGTAGTAGAGTTATTACAATTGATATACCAATATGGACGGGTTTCGGGTTTTAAAATTAATAACAATAAGACTAAAATATTATCTAAAAATATGACCATTTTGGATAAGCAGACTTTGGTTAAGTTGACAGATTTTGAGGTTGTTGATAAGGTAAAATATTTGGGGGTTATTTTATCTGTTTCTAATGCAAAATTGTACAAAAATAATTATGAAAGATTATGGGTCAGGATACAAAGAGACTTGAAAAATTGGGAGAAATTGCAATTATCCCTTTTGGGAAGAATTGCGGTGATTAAAATGAATGTTTTGCCAAAGTTTTTTTTTCTGTTTCAAATGATACCTATTTTAAAGAATGAGATTAATTTAAATGAATGGCAGAAAGGTATCAATAAGTTTATTTGGGTGGGGAAAAAACCAAGAGTAAAGCTTAAAATAATACAAGACATCCGTGAGAGAGGTGGACTTAAGGTACCGAATTTGAAATTGTACTGTGATGCAGTGGTTTTAACATTAATTAGTGATTGGGTTAATTTAACAAATGTAGAAATACTCCTCTTGGAGGGTTGGGATTTACTTTTTGGATGGCATGCCTATTTAATTTTTAATAAAAAAGTTGATAGGGTTTTTAAATATCATATTATAAGGATTTCCCTATTTCGGGTTTGGAGGAAATATTACAGAAGTGATTTTAAAATCCCATTATGGGCTGTACCCTGGCATGCGATAGAGGGGATAAGGAGAGGAGTTAAAATGGATGGTGTTTCTTATGCACAATTACTTAGATGGGATGGTAAAAACTGGCAGTTAAAATCTTTGGAAAACCTAGCACAAGAAAATATTACATATTCATGGTTTCAGTATAGACAAATAGTGGATAGATGGAAGTTAGATTGTAATGTGGGTTTACTTAGAGAAGATGAAAACTTTCTTAAACAAGTAAAAGATCAAAGACGAACTCATATTAAGAGAATTTATGGGGTGCTAGTAGAATTGGATTCAGAGGCAGAATTAATTAAAGAATGTATGGTCAAATGGGCACAAAATTTTGGTGAACCAGTTCTACTAGATACCTGGGAAATTATTTGGGTGAGGAATGTCAAATTTACACAAGCCCAGAATTTAAGGGAGAATTTTTATAAAATGTTTTACAGATGGCACCTTGATCCACAAAAAATGTCTCGTATGTATCCTGACTTACAGCCTAAATGTTGGAGATGTGGTTGTTTGGATGCTACTTACTATCATATTTGGTGGTCGTGTAAAAATATAAAAGCCTTTTGGATTAAGATATGGTGGAATATTCAAAGAATTTTCAGAAGGAGGGTAAAATTTACCCCACAATTGTTTTTATTAGGTATTGTTACCGACTGTGATATTAAAGAGACTACATTGATGTTAAATTTAATTACAGCCGCAAGGCTGCTAGTAGGGCAATGTTGGAAGAAGGAATCTCTGCCTACTTTGCAAGAGTGGTTTTTTAAAGTTTCTTATTTGGCGGAAATGGCAAAGATTTCAGCTTTCTTGAAGGATCAATCGCAGGAGAAGTATTTTGCGGTATGGGAAAAATGGATAGATTTTATACAATACAAGTTGGATGTTAAAAAATATTATTTAGCTTTTCAATAACTTATATTTAAAATTTAAAATATTTTTTATTTTTATTATACTTTCTTTTATTTTTTTATTTTTTTCTCTTTCTTCTTTTTTCTTTCAAGTATTATTCTTTTGGTAGTTATGTTTTTTTATATACATATTATTGTTAATTATCTTATAACTTGTTTAATTAATGTATTTGGTATTTAGATTAATTTATGGTTTATATTTTCTTTTACATTATTTGAAGAAATTTTAATTAAGCCTATGTTCAGCTCTGGGAAGGTCGGGGGAGGGAATGGGAGGGTTGGGGAGGTTTGGGGATGAGTTGTTTTGGTTTTTTTGTAAAATTTTAAAACTTAATAAATATTTACAATTAAAAAAAAAATCCCTCAATTATTTAATATTCTTAACTGAAGCCAATTTGCAGCAACACCACTGAACAAACCTAAACTGATACTTATGTACTGTGGTGCTGGAGAAAACTGCTGAGAACATTTGAACCAGAAGAACCAACCAGATGAAGTAAAACCATATTGCAGACTGATAACACGGAAACAAATATATTCTGGGCATATAATGTGACAGCAAGAGTCATTGGAGAAGACTCTGAAAAAGAAGCCCAAAGAAGACAAGGTGGCTATCCCTGGTTACACAAGCACAAGGTTGTAAGAATTCACAGCAGTAACTGGAAGAGAATCCTGACATTATGTTGCAAAGAATCAAAAAGGGCTAAACGAATGAACAATGAGGTTCACTAATCTACTTATCAGAAACAATTTATTTTCAACTGAAGGGACAGTTAACAGTATTTTATCATACCACATTCCAAGTACAAAAAGCTGAAATGATAGGTATTTTTTTTTTAATTTCTGCCTAGAGACCATCCTTATTTTACCTCCATGATGAATTTGCAGATTTTAGTATTTGATCAGCTACCAGACATGCATTTCATTTTTTCCCCTACTTTTTTCTATTTTGCCAAATAGAATGCTCTGATGCTCAAATGCTCTGTTCTTAAATTTATAAAGTACTCTACTGGTTATTTAGTCTTATTGGGTGCACATGTATTATATGTGAATATTAAGACTTGTTCCAGAGACTATTACTAAAACAAACAATGCTTTAGTTTGGTATGCCATATATGTCATGCTCTTTCTCTGAAGCATTCATGTTGCATTGTTTACATAATTTCAAGGAAAAATTAAAATGTCTTCCACATGAAGTATCAAATATTCACAGAAACAGAAAGAATCCACCAAAATCTTCTGCTCTTTGAAATATTTTCTGTATTTTAAATCTTAATCTAAGATCCAAGAGCCATGTGTAGCTTCAAAATACCTTCAGACATTGCTGACAATTGTAATTTTAATGTGGCCGAGTGGAAAATATTTTACATGGATGTGGAACAATGACATCAACTATAAATAAATTGTTTAACTGTTATTTCACTAAATCAAATACATTTTTGTCTAACTCCACCCACTTTTTAGAGTGCAGGCCAAAGCATACTATTCCAAGGCTAATTGCAGTCTTGAAAAAAAAAAAAAAAGGCTGCACATCCCTGTTCCAGATGAAGTCATTCTGTCTCACAGTATAGATGATCTGCCATCTCTCTAGAAAAGGCACCTAAAGCATTTCTCAAAATATGAGGTAAAGATAAGAATGACAAAATTTAAAAGATCACCTTAAACAAATTTTTAAAAAGCGATCTATAAATTCAAGTTTCGCTTTAAACAGATTTCAAATGCTTCTCAAATCTCAAATCTTCCAATACTTCAAGGGCTGTCACAAGGAAGAGAACATGCCTGTATTCCTTGGCTCCCAAGGATAGGGTGAAAAACAATAGGTTGAAGCTTTGCACAGATACAGATTCAAAATAAGGATGAATGTCTTGACTCAGTTAGTTATTAAACATTGTCTCTGGGTTTTGGAGATTTTCAAGCAACCATTTGTCTGAGATAGTATGAAAATTCTTATCCTGGGCAGAGCATTGGACTAAAAGACCTCCAATTCTATAAGTCTATGAGCCAGTCATCTAAGCTGCTAAGAATTCTACTGAAATGGCTCCAGATAAGCAGCTAAAGAAAGAAAATATCATGAAGATACTAAGATACGTGAAGACTACATAGGAAGATGCATTTTTCTAATTATAATAGATTCAATTTACCTAATGATCTAACAAAATAGTAATGCAAACACATGCTGAATCAGTCCCATAAAACATTTGATCCACTAATCCAATCCTGCAATAGTAGATTTTGTTGAAATATAAAATGTTTTTTTCTTAAACTATTCCAGAAAACTAGTTTGGTGTAATGGTTAAAGGCATGAGGCTAGAAAGATCATGAATTCTACTCCCACCTTAGGCATGAAGCCAGCTGGGTCAGTTATTTCCTCACAGCCCTAGGAAGCAGGGGATGCCAAACCACTTCTGAAAATCTTGCCTAGAAAACTGCAGGGACTTTTCCAGGCAGTCAATAGAAGTCAATGCTGACTTGAACGCATCAAAAAAACAAAAAAACCTCAATCCTATTCCAAGTCCAGATTTTTTTCTTTTTATGACCCTGTAATTCCTTAATTCAGAGTAAAGTTGGGGGCGACTGGATGGAGCTGAGTATTTATTGGCCAGATGACTTTCCTGATGCCTACATGGAGTTTGCACCAGATATTTTTGTTTTGCGCCCTAAAAGAGAAATGTCTATGACTGAACTCTCAACCTTCCACGTGGGAGGTCAGCATCTTCACCACTAGGCCACCACACCACTTATTCCAAATCCAGAATATTGAGCAATAAATATTTAATCTTATATTTTTTTTGAAAAATGACAGTATTATATTATAAAATATCTAGTGAGATATAATAGGATTATCATGTAATTACTTAGAAATCTTTGTTGTTGGTTTTTGTTGTTGTAGTTTTATCCTTTTCTCACCTGGCCTTCCGCACAAACATCATCCAATTACATTCATTTTCATCTGTTGTGATGATGTAGAATTCCAGAACATTATTGTGATACATCTGAAAGAAGATAATTAGAGCCATCTCAGATGGTTAAAAATCTCTCTACAAAGTGAAGAGAGCACCTTAACAGCTGCAGCAAGTTGTTTTGATTAGTCATCACTTCCTTTAGGCAAATATCATAAGCACAAAACATATAACAAGTCTCCACTCACTATGACTTAAAAAAAATCAAAGCAATACATATAGACGTTTGGATGAACTTCCATGCCATGGGATTATCTCTTTTGTAACAGGATACATTCTCTTCTGCCCCAATTTCCAAAATGCATCATCTGAACCCTGGTACTTGATAATGAGTTGATGGAAGGAAGACACCAACAGCAAAGACCATAGTGGTGAATCCAATTTTGGACTGCAATGCTTAAGATAACATTCCTTTCCCAAGCACTATTTATTGGAAAAAAACAGATAAGTGTCTTTGGAATATAGGAACAGGAGAGTAAATCCATATATGGCAATTAATCATTTTATTCATTAAAATACTTTTATCACTTATTAAATAAATACAGTGTTCCAATTTTGTATGTGCAGACGAGCCTAATGCAATCAAGTATTTTTGCTTGGGAATGATTTAAAAAGATTATTATGCAAACTGACCTTCCAAATGTGATTAGCTGCTTTATCTGTCCAGTCAGCTACTTCTACTGAGTGACTCTGTTGACCAATGAGTGGTCCAAAGCAGGTACGGACAGGAATAGTTTCCCGAGCCCAGACACCTATGAGTAATTGGGAGAAAAATCATAGTCCTCTGATTACACTGAGTGAAATCTAGTAACAATAAGCAATATAATGCTGTAAGTTTCACTGTTAAGCAAAAATCTATGAAAGCTTCTACAAAATGGAAATCACAGAAATTATATTTTTGTGAGTAAACTTATGATAATGCATTGATCCACTTTATTCTAATATTAATTCATTTGAGGTGACTTTAAAATGACCTGTGATATTGAGAGCTGGAATTCTTGCACTCATTAAAAATGTCATGCTGCTTTCGGCAAAAACAGAAAATTCATAATTCAGCTGTAGAAATAGATTGTAATATAGCAAGCATATATGAATGTCTGTAATTCTACTAGTTGTTTTAAATAAGAACTCCATAATATTGTTATAACATTCCCATCTTCAGAAAATAGTGCTCCAAGAAACTCAATAAATGACAGTGAGATGGGCAGTGCTTAAAATTAATATATAACTAAAACAAAGGTTTCAAACTTCTCATGAATATTGCTCCAGCAACAATGTTTGATTAAGCATTAATGAAATCACATTATATTTCAATTTCATCTAAAAATAGAAATAAAGCCAAAAAATAAATAAGAGCAGCTAAAGAGAAAGGGCATTTTTGAAAATCAGACTAGTAAAGTAAAATGTAATAGAACAGTGGTTCTCAACCTGTGGGTCGGGACCCCATTTGGGGTCGAACGACCATTTCACGGGGGTCGCCAAACAAGGCTGTCCACCATTTTTTCCCCCTTTTCTTTGGCCACGCCCCTGGCACCTGGTGATGTAAAGTGGTTGGGGGTCACCACAACATGGGGAACTGTATTATGGGGTCGCGGCATTAGAAAGGTTGAGAACCACTGTAATAGAATATAAATAATATATAATAATAATATATTAAGCATATATAAAAACTCAAGTACAACTATATTATTTTCTATGAATACCTATTTCCATTCACTGCTAACCTGAGATCCATTGCCAAAGTAAAGGTAATAGTCATACCTAAGGAAGGAGATCCAAGACAAGTTGATAATTGACAATACTGCCCACCTAAAAGAAAGCAATAATTCTTCATTACCATCAATTTGCACATATGAAATTTTGTTATTAGATTGGGAGATATAATATAGTATTAGATGTTCAACCTTCTTCTTCAAAACATCTTTTTCAGAAAGTTAGACTTTTTAATTTTATGAGGATATTTAACATAACTGCTATGCCTCTAATAACTGTTTTCATAAGAATATACATTTACCTGCAAAGATTAGACATTCCTATTAAAGCATTATGTTTGAATTCCCAAGTGAACAAAAGCCACAACTTCAACATGGTACAGAGTTAAGTACAATATATTTCTGGAAATCTGAATGCATATTTATGATTTATGTGCAGTTGCTTACCACTTAAAATAAGAAAATAGTGGGTATAACAGGCAAAAACTTTGAATTCTCAGTTAATTCAGTACTATTTTTTATTATAAAATCATTTGTAAAATCTCTGCACCCTATAATTAATCAGAGTAAAACAATTCCACGTATGCAAATACCTATTTTCAACAACCATGAGATCATCTGAATAACTGTCTGGGTGTTTGAACTGATCAAGGCAAAACAAGATCTGGAACACCAAGATAAATTTTAGCTACAATTGCCTAAAAACTAATCAGATTTGCAAAACAGAACTTGAAAACCACTACAATCTGCTAAAAAGATTGTGGAGTAGTTATCTGTCAGCTCACAGTACAGCATTGGTAATACAATAATCATCTGAATGAGAGAATTATCTGAAAGTCCCCTTTTCTCCAAACTCATCATAAAAGTCATTGTTTAAAGTATTAAAAAAGAAAATCCTGAATGTTTTGGAATACAGCCCTTTGGACTGAAGAAGTAAAAACTGTGCTCTCTGGTCACAGCCATTCAAGATTCATTTGAGAAACAAGAGTGCAACTTTTGAAAAAAAAAAAAAAAAAAGACACCTGCCAACTGTTGAGGAGGAGGTAGGTCTATTATGCTTTAGTGCTGTATAGCAGTAAGTGGCACAGATATACTGTGTGGAAGGAAGAATGCATTTAACTACATATCAGCACATCTAGAAACTAAAGTCAGGCAAGAGTTAATACTGTAAAAAGATTGGATATTCAAACAGATCATGAAGTACTTAACAGAGAAGGTACCAATTCTGGAATAGCCACAATCCTCAAGCTTGAATATTACTTAAAATCTGTATAAATAGCTGAAGCCTGAAGTGCATGCAAAGAGACCTAAGAATTATTTTGGAGCTGGAAACTTGGCTACAGAAAATGTTTGGAAAGTGTTATTCCCACCAAAAGAGGTATTACAAATAATAAAAAAAAGTCTGCATCTGCAATATTCACTATTTTATTCTGAATGTGTAAACCACGGGTCGGCAACCTGCGGCTCCGGAGTCACACGTGGCTCTTTGAGCCTTTTCCTGCGGCTCCCAGCCTCCTCTACCATTTGCAGAGGCAGAGACAGAGAGAGGCACTTGCCCTTCCCTTCCCCTCCCTCTCTCTCTCTCTCTCTGTAAAAGAGAGTGGCCTCACGGTGTTCTCCGACGAGCTGACAAGCTTATTGGGCGGGGCTTCTTCCTTTGCTGCATCTCTGCAGGAAGCAGGAAGAGCAGGAGAAACCCAGCCCAGAATAGAAAGTGTGTCAGTTTGTTGGAGAACAGCTTGAAGCCAGCTTGCCAGGTGAGCAGAAGATCGCAGACAGGGAGGGGGGGGGAGAGAGAGAGAAAGAGGGGGGGAGAGGAAAGAGAGGGAGGGAGAGAGAAAGAGAGGGGGGGAAGAGGAAAGAGAAAGAGAGAGGGAGAGAGAAAGAGAAAGGGAGAGAAAAAAGGGAAAGAGAAAGAGAAGGGGCAAGAGAGGGAGAGGAAAGAGGGAGAGAGAGGAAAAAGAGAAAGAGGAAAAAGAAAGAGAGGAAAGAGAGAAAGGAAAAAGAGAGGAAAAAGAAAGAGGGAGATGAAAGAGGGAGAGAGAACTTATGCACAGCAGCCTCTATTTCTTTTTAAACTCTTTAATCAAGCTTTCCCCCCCCTCATGTGTGCGTATGCAAGTTTTGTGGCTCCCAGTGTTTTCTTTTCTCTGGGAAATCGGTCCAAGTGGCTCTTTGAGTGTTTAAGGTTGCAAACCCCTGGTGTAAACAATTGCAAAGAAACAGTAATTGCATACAAATTTGCAAAAATATGTGTTTAACTTCTGTCACATAGAGATTGCATTGTACTGTATGCTTAATAATAAAGCTCTGTCCAGATTCACATTTCTTTCCCCAGTACAATAGTGATTTTTATTGTCCAGCTACTGTATCAAATTATGTTTCAAAATGAGAATATACAATAAACAATAAACAACTTCTTACCATCTTCAGGTCCCATGACAGCATGGCGGATATTTAGCTGTTTTGGGAGAGAAAGTCTGGCCCTGCTCTCTATTGGAGTGTCAGAAACAAAAGTCACTGGCCCATGATCTGGGCAATCTGATGGGTAAGCCTTGTCACACAGGGTGCACCCTGTGGATAAGAAAAAAGCACACAGAATGAGAGAATGGCTCCTGTCAGTTACTGTAACACAGGGGTTCCCAACCCTCCGTCTGCAACCCTTTGCCTGGCTTTAACTCATTCGGAACCGGGCTGCAGAAGTGGTAGGTAAGTGTGCACGTGTGCACAGCTGCATTTGTGAAAGTGGCACATGCATGTGCGTGAAACCATCCCCTCTCCTCCCCTGCCACCACCATCTCCGCTGGTCCACCAAGCTGGAAAGCTTAGGGAATGCTACTATAACAGACAGGCAAGATGAGGGTACAAAACCCCCCCACACAATAATAATTATTAGACCTATGCTTATAAAATGTTTCTTTCCTTGATGCCAGGGTCAAATAAAACTTGCCTTGAAGTGATATAGAAAATTTACAAAGATTAGCTTTTGATGGGGAACAGGGTTAGAGACGTAGTATAATACCAGTTAAATATTTTTATAGACTATATTGAGTATAGTCCATTAGTCCATATATTGAGCATGGGAAGCAAATTTATTTGCAAAATTGAGATATGGATTCCTTCATGAGGAATATCTCAGGGGCTGCCACAAAGGAGAGGGAGTCAAGCTATTTTCCAAGGCGCCTGAAGGCAGGACAAGAAAGAACGGATGGAAACTAATCAAGTAGAGAAGCCACTTAGAACTAAGGAGAAACTTCCTGACAGTTACAACAATTAACCAGTGGAACAACCTGCCTCCAGAAGCTGTGAATGCTCCAACACTGGAAATTTTTAAAAAGGGACTGGACAGCCATTTGTTTGAAATGGTATAGTGTTGGGGGTTGGACTAGATGACCTCCAAGATCCCTTCCAACTTTATTATTATTAATAATTATTGGTATTGTTATTAAATATATTCTTCTTCACATTCAACTTGCAAGTAAGTAAGGAAAATCCACTACGGCAGTCCATCTATTACAACCATAGAACTTAGGAAGTTGAGTTTTCTCTCATTTACTTGCAGTATTGACTAATGAAAGATGTGCATAAATGAAGAGAAAGTCATCTTCCTTCTCTGGAAGATTTACAAGTAAACAAATGAAAATTGGTTCATGTATTTTGAATAATTGTAATTAAACATTAAATGTAAAGGCATTCAAGACATATGGAAAACAGATGCTTATACACATGCCAATTTCTCTGAACTGAGAGGAGAGAAAGAAGTGAAAGTTGATCTGTTCAGTGACTGAAACCCTGCAAAACAATCCACAGTCTCTTTAGGTTTTTTTTATATCTGTATCCATCCATCATTCAGAAGCATTGCCTTCCCCTTGCGTCCAGAATGAATTTTCATTGTGTACTAAGCCAAATTATAGTTAGTTGGTTTTTTGCTTAACGAGCTATGCCAAGTGGGATGCGTTAACTAGAGTTAAATAATGGCTTACAGTCCTATGTAAATTCAACCATTGGTTAAAAGTTTAGTCCCAGTTTTCTGCATCTTCTGTAAACTTTTTCTATAACTCCATTGGATTTTGTCTCAAGTACATACATTTAAAAGCAGGATAAGTTAATTTTTTTGAAGTAGCTGGAAAATACTGTTTAAGACATACTGACACATACTCACATATTGTAAACAATGTAGCCATATTCTCCTTATTGGAATTGGAATCTTCCATTTGCAATGATGATGGCACAAAAGCAAGATTGTCTGAGGAGACATCAACATGATTTTGTCCCAGGCCTACTTCCTGGTTAATGGAGGATACTGTTACAGGCTCCAAGCTGAGACCCACTTCGTGTAATGAGACAGATTCCAGGGAAGTGAGATTATGTGAGGTAGAAAGCGCAACACTGACAGAATTGCTGCTCATGGCCACGGTATGAATAGAATCCCCAAGTGTTCGGTCAGGCATCCCATTGACACGGCCTGAAATGTGGTCAGTCTCCATAACAACAGGAAGTTCCAAACTGTTACCATGGATAGGGATGACACCATTATGCCCTACAGTTTCTGAGGTTAAACTGCCATCCACTGCTAAAGGCTCATGATTACGGCTGCCATTTGCAATCTGTGAATGATCTCCACCTACATCACTCATCCTAAGTTCTTCAGCCATTCTGTCGCTAGAGATTGGACTGGTAACTCTTGAAACACTTTCTATGGTGATTGTTGTATCCAGAGCTACATCGTGGCCATCACTGGGATGCAAACTTTGAGTGTTATGTGCATTCACTGAACGAGAATCCATGGAGACAATGCCTGCTTCAAGACCCACGGATCCATTGGGTTGGTAGGGATCTAAGTCTGAAGGATTATTGGAGACAGATAAAGCTGAGTTACTATCAACACTGATATTGTTGGGGTGAATACACTGAGGTGGAGGTCTGTCAGCTAAGTAAGATATGAGACCTGAAGAAGAGAAATGAAAGAAAGGCAAAAATAAACACATTGTTTCATACTAACGAGTCAAGTTTGAAATTGCTGAACACAAGGAAAATCAGTTTACACTAATGCATCCAATAAGCCTACGGTTCAGTATTTACACCTCTCATGACTTGCAAATAAAAAGTCCATGTAATTTAAAGAATTATTAAGGCATGAGAAAAAGAAACGCACAAGTTCACTTCCACAATTCCAGATCATATCTATTATTCTAATAATTGTCAAATAAATAAAACAGAATTAGAAATCCAGAAAAGAATGTTCAACACATCCCTATTCACTTGTAAAATGTATATCCTGTTGCCTATTCAATTGAGGCTTTCAACTTACAGTAAAATGTTAACCATTGCCCCATATAACTGATGCTAAGATTCTATACAAAATCTATTGTATCACACTACATACCAGGTAGAATGTGTCTAAAGTAGCTGCTTTCTAGATGAGGGTAAGGTGGTGGAGGTAGGGTATAATTTCTCTCTGGTATACCACACATCACTCCTCGATCTCCAATGCCCATTGGAAGCATCAGAGACAAAGCAGATGGTAATGAGGGCCCCAAATTTGGAATTGCAACTGGTAACCCTAATAAAAAACAAAATAATTAGTCTACAACTGATAGAACATTTGGATGTACAGAGATTAAGACTGGAAAGGTCATTAGAGATTTTTATTTCAACTCAAATGGAGTAAATTTGACTTAAAATATACATTTACTTTTGTTCACAATATTCTAATTGTGTCACATTTCTATTGCAAGTTGACACTGACTTTTTTTGTAATAATGGAAAGATACTCAATTCTTGAAAACTGCATCTAAGAGCCAATAACAAAATACTGAAGAAAAAGTATTAAAGCAAAATCAACTTTCCTAAAGCTGGTTTTAGACATGTCACATCATCTCCCAATTTGAAAAGCACAGAAATAAAAAACATCAACAAAATTTCTCTTTATCCTGACTTGATACATTACCTGGTGCTGGTATAGCATTATGGGTGGGTGAAGAGGTCAAAGCTATGTGATTTCCTGCGACAGCTAGGGCATTGCTCACAGAAGAAGCTGCCAGCTGTTCCATCCCCACAGGGCTCAGACTCATTTCATTCATCCTAGATAAAAAAGGGATATTTAAAATGTACACAATACATGACTTTGGCATTTAACAAACATATAGGGTTTTACAAACAGGGTTTTACCGCTTTAGGTTGAGAACTACACTTTCTTTTGAATGATGACAAGGGGCTGCACTCTAACACGGAAAATCAAGGCAAAAACTAAATTTATTTAAATAAGTTATTTCAATACTACATATGAATATCAATTTCATGATTTTAATATCTCTTTTATCATATTAAAAATTAAAATTCACTGGAAATTTCTGGAGAGGTTTTAGGGAATGCACATCTGCTATAGAAAAATAGATCATGCTGTTCTGCTTTTCTTCCTCCACTCCCTTTATCTTTTCTATTCCTCCAGCCATTTAATAAAAGACTCCAAAGAAACAGTCAAAGAACTGAGAAGCAGGGTATTTCAAGATTGTTTGCCAAAGGGAAACCAGACTGCCACACAAATGCTATATAGCATTACAACGCTGCAAAGAAAAAAATAGTTTAATTCCAATTTCAAATAAAGTGCAATGGGACAAGATAAAACTGACTCAGATTTTAAAATATCCTGACACTGTATAAAAGCAATCTGGAATTCCAAATCAGGACAAGTATGGAAGTTCCTGTAAGTTAAAATCTTTAAGAGTTTGCTAATGTTTTAATTTCCCATACTTCTGTGTGTTTCTTAAAAGTTACCAAAACTAAACTGTAATAAATTCAGTACCAGTAATAGCGGTACCAGTAATAAATTCAATATTAAATATAAATCGATTTAAAGAAAAACCATTTATTGGGCACTGGATGCAATGGACATTTCTATCGGGGCAGCCCTCAACATAATAGACAAGTTCAGTAATCCAAGCAGTTTAGATCACATACTTAAATCTACATTACGTACATTGTGACAGTTTACATAATTCATGTCATATTATCATACAAATCACAGTACATCACTGTGATTGACATTGTTCAAGTTAAACAGATATTTGGGAATTAACACTCCACCTCTGAATGATCTATTAAATCTGCAATTTGTAAAATGTTGCAGGCGTATATTGAGATCATAGCAGTTCCAAAAGCAGTTTCATGCTTATAATTCTTACATGTTAACTGCCATCTTTAAAATATTGCTTGATTATTTAAAAAGCTACTAAGCACAAATAAAAGTCACAATCCTTTTAGACTGATTGGAACTATAACTGTTTTAGAAAGAAAAGATATTCTTGGATTTCATCCTTATTACTGCCACACTTTAGAACAGTGGTTCTCAACCTGTGGGTCGGGACACCATTTGGGGTCGAATGACCATTTCACGGGGGTCGCCAAACCATGCTGTCCGCCATTTTTTTCCTTTTTTCCTAGCTGTCCTACTCCCTCTTATTGGTGGCCACACCCACTTGGGGGTCACCACAACATGGGGAACTGTATTATGGGGTCACAGCATTAGAAAGGTTGAGGATCACTGCTTTAAAACCCACTGCAAATTAGTTGTCAGCAAAACATTTGTAACCCTGATAATTATCTAATCAGAGTTAAACATACAGAATATGTTTCTTCCTCCCTGCCTTTGTTCATTTAATGAATATTTAATTCATTTAGGCTTTGTAATTGACACTTACTCTGATCAACATTGCCTGGATTCACACAACAGAAACACAAGAACTAGGCCAGGGGTAGGCAACCCAAAACACTTAAAGAGCCACTTGGACCTGTTTCCCACCAAAAACAAAACACTGGGAGCCGCAAAACCCTTTTGATATCTAAAATGAAGATAACACTGCATATATCCTTTTTTACCTTTATTATAGGTGTGCGTGTTTGTGTGTGGGGGGGGTATTTGTGTGTGTGTATGTGTGTGTGTATGTATATGTATGTATGTATGTATGTATGTGTATATATATATACACACACACACACACACACAACACACACACACACATACACACACAGGTTAAAAAAAGGATATATGCAGTGTTATCTTCATTTTAGATGTCAAGAGGGTCTCTCTCTCTCTCTCTCCCTCTCTATCTGCCCTTGGTCTACCACTCCTCTTCCCCCCCTCTCTTTCTTTCTCTCTCTCTCTCTCCTCTCTCCCTCCCTCTCTTTCTCTCTCTCTCTTTCTCCCCCCCCCTCTCCTATCTGCTGCTCACCTGGCAAGCTTCAAGCTGTTGTCCAACAAGCTCAGGAGTAAACAACCTCGTCTCTTTTATGACTCATGGACTTCAACTCCCAGAATTCCTGAGTCAGCCTAGCTGGGCTAGCTAGCTCTCTCCTGCCCTTCCTGCTTCCTGCAGAGACGCAGCAAAGGGAGGAGCTCTGCCCAGTAAGCTTTTCAGCTCCTCCGAGAACATGTGAGTGCACTCTCTTTTACACATACACACACACACACAAAAAAACACAAACACACACACACACAGAGAGAGATTGAAGCAGGGAAGCGCAATTGCCTCTCTCTGTCTCTCTCTCTCTGCAAAGGCAGAGGAGGCTGGGAGCCACAGGGCAAGGCTCAAAGAGCCGCATGCGGCTCCGGAGCCGCAGGTTGCCGACCTGTGAACTAGGCTCTGAATCAGTCCCTTTTTTGAGCATACCTCCTATTTGAAAGAAAGCAAATTAACAGCAATGATTCCCAGAGGCAAAACGGCCAATGTTTAGGGTAGAAATTCTAGCCCACTGAATAACACCAAACAGCAAGTTGAAATTAGACAGAGATTTATTGGCTACAACGGTTTGCAAAGCGTGGTGGACTCCAAATAAATATTTGAGCCACACCTAGTCACAGCTAAAACACACATTATATACATTCTATCCCGACGCCTTGGCCCCTCCTCTGAGGTTACAATCTTATCAGGATCGCCTAAACAAAATACATTATCCCTGCCCCTTACTATTTTGCTTCACCTATTCCCTTATATGTACTTTATCATGAAATCCTATAGCTCAGTGTGGAAATCCTATAGCCTACGTGCAGAACTCTTACAAGGTACGTGTACATGTAGAAATTGTGTAGAAATCTTGCAGTCTACGTGTAGAAATTTTATGTAGAAATCTTTCTGTCTGCGTTTAGAAATTTTACAGAGTACGTGTCACTTAACTTTACTTTTTATTCTAAAATTTTATTCCTAACAGATCCACCCTTTTTCTTTTCATACTTAATAAAATTTTAGAATCTTTTTAAATTCATTTCAATTTCTTCTTTGTGTTTATTCTCTATTATGTCTGCGTTGTCGTTGATTTCCTTAAAGGCTAACAGTGTCTGTATCTTTTCCTCCCGTTTGATGCCATTCATTATATTTGTTATAGTTGTATGGACTAAATTTTTAATCATAGGAATTAGGCAGGTCAAACACATTAGTCCTAATAATATTATGCCCACCATGAATAATGCTTGTTTCCAATTGCGAAAGATTCCTCCCAAAAATCCGCCTTCATCTAAAAGACCAGTCCAAGTCTGGACTGGAACATGTACAAGTTGTCTCATTTCAGTGCTTAATTGCTTCACTTCTGCACCTGTTTCATCTATTTGTAAGCAAAAATTCGTTAAATTAAACTTCCCACATACCCCTCCTTCCTTAGCTAATATATCTTTTCTTTCTTTATAGTGATATAAGTTAATGGATCTGTTCCTGTTCCGTCTATCCCAAATCCATAACTTACTATATCAAAATGGTTCTTAGTGATTTCCAACTTCATCATATTAGTTCCATATATTCTTTTAAATTTGGTAATACCATTACATCCTGGATAACCTCCTCCAGTGTAATCACACACACAACTCCACCCTGAACATTTAATAGATCCCCCACAAAGTAACCATTGATTGGGGTTTCCATGTGCAAAGTTCAAATTAGTGGAACAAATATATTTATGATTTTGTTTATAGGCTGAGATCCAACTAGAGTCTCCACACTTTGTGGCGAGATAAGATAAACTTAATACTGTGCATGCATCAAATTGTATCAAAGCTTTTTCTGTCCCCTTTTTCTAATATTTTAGTAGAATTAACGTGTATTAATCTTTCTTCACCTTCAGGTCTCAGTCTCACTCCTACTTCAGCTAAACCCACATATATACTGAAATTCAAATATGTTGGCATTGATGGATCATAGCATTGTATCTTTTTGTCTCTTCCCTTACAAACTGAATATTGTGTTTTATTTAATTGACATATAGATTGAAATATACACCCCTTTGGTGGCATTGGTAATGCAGGCTTCACATCCTTCTGCTTCTGTTGCTCTTCTATATCACTCCCTAGAGAGGGAGAGGTATACAGCCAGGGACAAATATACAGCACTAGGGATTCGCATTTTATATTAATTTATATTAATTATATTTTATATTAATCTTCTTCTAAACTGTGATATTTTATGAAGGCTTCTCGTTGTTCTTCCTGGACTAATTGGATTGAAGGAGTATCTTTTAGAGTATATCTTACCACTCCAGTCAATGTCTCAGTATATTCCTCAAAAGGTTTCAATTTCTTTTCAATGAGTACTATATCGTATGGTCCAAAATATTCTTCACATCCAGTACATCTTACACAGTCAATACAATGGAAACAACAACAATCAACATGGCATTTACAGCACAGTACCAACATATTTAAACAGGAATTTTTCAAAGTATCAATTTAAACGAGTTGTCACCCGGAACACAGGTCCACTGTCCTTTTGGTTCAGCTACTGGTTCCTTCACTCGTGTATAATGAGCCCACCCTTTTTCTTTCATCCGAACTGCAGTTTCAGAGGTCAGCAACACATGGAATAGTTCTTCCCACTTAGGTTGCAATTTCTCCTCCTTCCACATTCGGATCAGGATCCACTGTCCCACCTCAAACTTGTGGACAGGAAATTCCAAAGGGGGTGTTTGGATCAGCAAGCCTTGTTTCCTGCAATGATCAAGATACTGCGACAGTTTATGCACATAATGTCTTATTACTTTATCCCTTGTTACTAAAGAGTCCATGGAAATGTTTCCAGGCATAAATGACACACCATACAACTCATAAGGAGACAATCCTAAATCTTTCTGTGGTTGTGTTCTTATTCGCAACAATACTAAAGGTAAACATTTTATCCAAGTCATTTGAGTTTCATATTGTGGAATTTCCCACTTGAGGTAATTTAAAATCAACTTGAATGCATTGAAATAACCTCACCATTAGATGTTATAGAACATTTTATATATTTGTCTACATATCATACTTATTGTATAACCAACCATATATTAATCATAGAAAAGTATCAATTATCGCTCTCTAGCCATTCCTTTGTCCGTATGTATTTACAAACAGATTACTTAGTAAAGAGCCAACAAAGGAGCGCTCACCAAACTCTGCTTGAGTTTGTTTGCATACAAATCTTTATTCAAAACAACATAGCTCATTTATAATCCCAAAATTTTTTTTTCCTCAACTCCTTCATTTTAAACAAGGGTTGAATTATAATTCCTTCAATTCTCTTAGGTATTATTATTTATTTTTTTATCAGTGTGTCCTGCACAGAGATAAAAACATAAAAAAAAATAAAACAACAACAAAAAGCAACTCCACAAAATAAATAAATAAACAAGCTTAATAAAATATTCTGAGTTACTGAAATAGTTTTGTATCAAACTCTAGTATCAACTCTTTGATTTTAATATAAAGTTAGTCAAATTCCAATTTAATCAGATTCCATTCAGATGAAAACAAATTTCCATTAAATATGTTAAATCATTTACAAATCTAAACAAATCAATTCAAAGTCATTTCTATTGGTTAATGGTTATATAGGTGTATTCCAGTTCTTCTCATATTTCATTTATTTTTTTAAAAAATAACCTTATTTCTTACTGCAAGAATGGATATTAAATTTCACATCCAGCTCACCTTCCTCAAACCAAAATTCTAAGCAGAAAAAAAAGTTAAAAAGATCAGACCCCCCCTTTTCTTTTCTGTCTTTCTCGCTCTTAAAGCAACACAGCCGGCTGGGGGTGGGGGGAAAGAGACAGGAAAAGAAGAAATTATGCAACAATTTCACCACTAACAAAATAGTTTTCTCTTCACATGCATTTTCCATTTCACTTTTACAGTAACAAAAAAAATCTTCAGTTTACTGTTTCTTTCACAGTCTGGGATGGGGGAGAAATTCACACACACACACACACACACACACACACACAGGATCAGCATATCCACACATTCACTTCCATTCAAACTGCTTGTATAAACACTTTCACATACAGATATTTCATTTCACACTTTCTCCTGGCAAACAAATAACTATTATTGTAATTTTAAGGAACTGTTCAAAAGCCAATGAGCTCCTTTCCTCTCCCAATTTCCTTTGCTCTTAGAGCTTGCCTATTAACTTTCTTGCAAAATGAGACATCCGGCCGTTATCTGTTTCCCAACAGTGAAAACTCTCCTGTAGTCATACCTTTCAGAAACACGTCTTCTAAAACCCTCATGGAGTGTTTGGATTACTTCACGTGTTACGGCTTTATTCAACACCTGCTATCCAACACCTTTACTTTTTATTCTAAAATTTTATTCCTAACAATGTCTTCCAAAGACAGATAATTCTGTGCAACAAATGTGAATCAGTATAATTTGACCACATTAGATACAGCAATGTAGATTCATCCAGTCAAAGCTCACAAACAATAAGCCAATAGAGATGTACTCAAAAAACTTCTCAGAAGCAGGATCCCACTCGTAATGTTCCCGAGATTAATCACATCTCTCAGGACAGATTATTTTCTTTCTTTTTCTTTCTCTCCTTCTTCCTTCCCTCTTTCCTTCTTCCTTCCCTCCATCCATCCCTTCCTCTTTCCTTCCTTTCTTTTTCTGAAAAAGGACCTGTCCTTTCAGAGAAGCATAGGCCCCAAGAGGTACAGTTTAGAAAAAAAGCCTCTGCCCAGGCCTAAGCTGTGAAATGGACCATTACTGTGAAATATTGCCATTACTTGTGTATCGGATGTGAATAAGAGCCCCTTATTGTGTACCATAATGATAGAGAAATCCCAATTATCCCAGGCCCTTTCCTACCAGGGAAGAACTTGATGGCCTTACTTCATGTCAAAATTCAGTCAACTAGAGTTTGTGGCAACCATATCACAGTCATAAAGAGACATGACAACTAGGCACTATCTTGGTCCACCCACACATGAAGGATGTTCTTTGCTATAAGAAATGTAATTGAGGAAAAGATGCCAATTTATCAACTCACTTAGATCTGAGCTTGTGACTAATTCTTTCAACTACAGCTTTAAATGTAAATGTGCAAAAGTAATACTTGCAGATAGAATATTAAGATTTTATATTTCTCAATCTCAACTATGCGTTTTTACAACATTTTTAGCATTGCTAGTATAGGAATAAGTTAATTTAAAGAGTTAATACGCTGAATAGGATCACTACACTGTCTTTATCAATATCCTCATGAGATATTTATACATTAATATCAATAATAAAAAAGGATTAATCAATCACATTTTGTATGCAGTTCAATAAAACCTGACTGTATTTCTACTGACTTCAGATCTTTTCAATTTACATATACTTTGGCTTATATATATACTTTGACTTGCAATTAAGTAGATGCTAACACCCATAGTGTTAAGTCCCACAGCCTGAAATAACACGTCATTTGGGAATCTTCTTTCACTTTACTAAAATTTAACAGAAGTATTTCTGATTTATTCACAAAATAACAGCAGCTGCTTAATCTTTGAAGAAAACTGGTTCATCAAAACATATGCCACAATGACATGATTAATCTTCATTACCCAATGTTATCTTTAAAACTTCTGCTATACAGAATAATTTGTGATCTGCATAAATTCCCGTTTCCCCTTAAACTGTAGTCATTCCTGACAGAACTCTAGATATGTTCAGAGACACTCACCAAAACTCAGGCATCAGAACGAGATTCCTGGGTTAAGCCCCAGAATTATTTCATCATTTATAAGAAGCCATACACACATGCAATGATCCCACCTGGGATGCATCTGCCGTCGAGGCCGGACCTACGAGGGCCCCAGTGGCGACAGCCGTCTTGTCCTCCACATCTGGTTCTCCTTTTCCAGCTTTTGTCCTCCAGCACCTTCCACCGCCGCGCTCCAAGAAAGCCAGCATCAGTCTAAGGCGGACCCAGGCACCTCCCGCAGCACCTGAGCCCAGGCCCCGGACACGCCACCGCCCATCGCCGCAACCAGAACCGCCTTACGAACTACCCGTCGGCCCTCGGAAAAAGGAGAGCGGGGGGAGCAGAAAGAATTGGCGCACCAATCGTGCAGGGCGCCCCCCTCTGGAAAGGGCGGTTTTGCAGCAGTGGACGAGCTCCTCCTCTGAGAGGAAGGGGGCAGGGCTAAAAACGGTGCGGAGATTACTTCCGGTTTGTGCCATACCCTGAAAAAGCCCCCCTCCCGCTCTTTCCGCCAGTAGCCTATCCTCCCTTTGGTAGTCTAAACGCAGACATTACGTTCCGGCCGCCGCGCGCGCGAACTCTGTGTAAACGTCTGACCGGCTACTTTCTGCAGGGTTTTCTCCTTCGTTCAACGTGCTCCGCGCTTTCTAGAATAGAAAAAACGTTTTCTGATGCAATTTGCGCAATGTAGTACTATGGTTTAAATTCCACTGAAGTTTACTGGGATTTAAAGCGGCAGTCTGGTGTGTACTTTAAGACAAGAAAGGCTTAGCTATATGACAGATAATGTAATGAGAATAATTTTTCTGACATAAAACCTCAAGACACCTTAGCTAAATTTCGTTTAGTTTATTTACATGCTATGTTGGTTGTTAGAGCAAAGGCTGATTGCAATTAAAAAGAGTCCTTTTTAAAATTTTGCTGTTTTTCTACCATTTTTAATTATAATAACAAAGGATGGCTTCAACTTAAAACGAATTGAATTTTTTTATAAAACCATTTTTTGCATTTTACAAGACATTTAGGCAAATGCATTCGTAATGCATTTCAGAAAAATATTCATATTGGATATGTATTATTATGCTACCGTGTTCTGACATAGAACTGGGAAAATCAGGTGCTGAATGTGCTTTTTAGATCCAGAATGCAGCCAAACTAAAAGGTCAGATCAGAAAGCCATGACCCAATGGTTTCTTGCAGAAATATTTTCCAAAGATTACAATAGTATATTTACCTACCTTGATCACTGAACTGAAATCACCACATAGGAAAGGAAAAACAGTTCCCTTCTTCCTTCAAGAAGAGTGTGGTTTCAGAAAACCCACTACAAGAGGGCATGATAAAACATAACAGCTGTATCTCTCTCCTCTGACAGCTGAAAGAATAATGGATTTCTCATAGCAATGTATAACTAGGCAGCCAGCCTTCCTGGAGTTAAGTTTGTATGTATTATGATCAATTATCTCACATGCATACAAGCTGTATGCTTTATTTTAAAAAATCTGCACATTTCATTCAGAATCAAACAGCAGTTTCTCCCTAAACGTGGTTTTGTCATATTGTAATCTGGTCCTGCTTGTCGTTGAAGTTTCAAAGGCAAATGCCAGAAAAAAATGTTTTTGCAGGAAGAGACTAGCAAGCATTGACTTCTGGTACCAATTCTGGTACCAATTCCTTCAAAGAGATTCATCTTAAAAATTCAATGTTTTTTTCATTCCTAAATGATCAGTTTCTTTTGAAGTACATGAGTTCTTCATGGTAAACTGCCCAGTGTAGAACTGTATTTTTTTTTTTACTGTACTGCTGAATAGCAGATGGTTCAGGAAATCAACACCTGTTTACAAATTTCAAACATGGTCAGCTCTACCGTTTCCTTCTTATATAAAGGACAATATCTAAACACTATGAAAAATGGGTAAATAATATAAAGGTATCCATGAGCATAAAAATGAGAAACACAATGCTATTGTAAAGAACTTTTTAAATGTTTTCTTGGGGCAAATAAAGCTGTACCCCAAATATTCCAAAGGACAAGTGATAATCTACATGGAGAAGAAGAAACCACAAGGTACATTAAATATACTCAGTATTATTAACTTTGTAGTTAGCGACATCTGCATAAAATGATGACACCAAAATGATGGCATATACAGTGATGTTTTATTCAGATCCTGTTTTCATGATAATTTAACCATTACCTTCTGTGGCCACCATGCCTCTTCTGTAGATCCAAGTAGCAGAAATTTCACTTTGGTTCATAAAAAGACACTCTTTTTTTTTTTGTTAAACACTACAAGAATTTCATCAAAAAAGAAAAAAAAATAGAATGATCTATTAAAAAAACTGAGTGACGAGCCAAGAGTCAGTGTTGGCTGCATTGAAACAAGGAAATAAAAAATTTCTTCTTGCAGTTCTATATTATTTCCATGTGGAGAAAAGGAAAATAGGAATGGCTTGTGGGGAACCTAAAGAGCTAAGGATATCTTTAAAAAGGAAAAATTACTTACCTAGAAACTGAGTCAACTTGCTTAGATTAGTATCTAACCCAATTACCTTTATCATATTTTTTATATTACAGTTTGAAGAACAATTCCTATCCCTTTTTGATAAGCAAGACAGGACATGCTCAATAGGATATGTTATTCTGTGATATACATTTGTTTTGAAGTGGAAAATGTTTATATTTCCTTTTGTTTCATGAACAATACCATTTTTAAAGTCTCCCAGATTACAACATTTTCAAACAATTCATTTCTTTTCCTGAAAAAAATGAAATCGCTTAAAAAAATAGGAAAAATGTATTTTTAAGTGTGGGCTAGAACTCTGCATTAAGAGATGCATATAAAACAAGGAATAATTATAGTGGAACCAAAATGATTGATTTAATAGTGACAATGATGCACATAATTTATATAGTAGATTTTGAAGTACAGATGATTGCTCCAAAACTCATTACATCTACAATTCATCAGAGAGAACAAGGGAAAAAGGGTTGCAAAATGGGTAAATGGAAGAAGAATCAGATGCCCTTATTGCAGTTGTATATATTGAATTTAGCAAATACCTTCTTTTGCTGCATTTTAAAGAATGCTAGACAATTCCTACCAATCATGTTTGCAAATATGCCTCATGTGTCAAACTCTCAACCACAAGGGAGCACTCTTTCCCTTAATACTCTATATATCACATTTCTGCACACATTCACACACATAGGGACATACACATCACATCACAACTTGTCAGATGCAGTTTAAATCTGCAAACTTCTGATGCCATTATTTTAAAACAGCGGAAGATGCAAATCTGCCCCTGTGTTTTGGATTTCAACAAAGAAAGCCCTTGGCTAATTTTTTCAACTGACAGGAGATCCTCGATTCTTGAGGAAAAAGAGGTGGAGCTTTGGCAACTCTTGGCAAATGCCTGGAAACTTTTCAAGTTATCCATCCTTTTAGAGGCAGGTAATATCAAAGGGCACTGTGGATTACAATATGTGAGGAGTGTTTACAGCCTAGAAGATTATTTATGTTTGGTTTTATCTCTATAGTCACACATCCAAGCTTGAAGAAAAGAAACACAGGAACCCTCTCATTATCTTTTGAAATATGAAGATCAGAGGAAAACCTGGGTTTAGAGTGTGGAGTGATGCTCCTAGAAGCCTGCATATAAATTAGAAGGCATCCCGATTCACTAATAACAGACTAAGGAACAGAACTGATACTTGAATAGAAGAGCAGAATTTCAGGGTCATTTTTACTGCCATGGACCTTAAGCCAATGCCTACTTCTCTGATCACAAATTGTGGAGCAAAACATCTGGTGTATTTAACCTTTCCTTCAATGGATAAATTCCAAAAAGCCTATTCTGGAATTTGACCTCTGAATTGCTTCAAGATGGGAAGTAAGAAAGATGATGGGCTCTTGAACAGGATCTCATGTTCAGGACAGGCATCCTTTGGAAGCAGCCATGTTACCGGTTCTCATGATTTACCACTTAGAGAACCATTTGGCATCCCTCTTCCTTTTGGACAAACATATTGGGACCATCAACCTTACAATGCGTATTCAGGAAGATTCTCTTATTTACCCTTTTCTGGGTATGTGGGAGTTTATGACTACTCGTTTGAGCCTGCTTTCATTCGGAAAAGGAATGAGAGGGAAAGGCAGAGGGTTCGTTGTGTAAATGAAGGCTATGCACGCCTCAGAGACCATCTTCCCAAAGAGCTTGCTGAGAAGCGTCTCAGCAAAGTGGAGACTTTGAGAGCTGCCATCACTTACATCAAACACCTTCAGAATTTGCTGGAATATCATCCTCTAGGAACAAATAATAAGGTAGCCATTCCAGCTACAGATGCACCAGGAGTTTCTGGTCCTAGTTTAAGAAGAGAATGCAACAGTGATGGAGAATCTAAAACTTCATTAGCTTCATCCCCTTACAGTGAATTTGAGGAAGTTTGTAGTTAGGAAAACAGTCTATAGAAAGAAACAACCTCAAGACCATCAATCTCTTTCAAAAAAAAAAAAAAAAAGCCAAAGAATTTCCAATTTTGGGTGGATCACCTAGAGGACAAAAATTCATCTCTAGCAAAAGGGTGGAAAAAGATATTGAGAAGACTGTTTCCAGTATAATTCATTCTTGGCAATCTTCAGGTGTTTATGTAAGAAAAATATAACATTGTTCCTAATATTTCCTTATTTATATTATTGAATATTTTATGACTGAACTATCTTTTCTAAAATTGGAAACATTATTGATTTGTGATCTTTGTTTTGTTTTGGTTTAGTTAAAGACAACAATAAAGCCAGATGTGTTTTTCCACCTCTCTTGTAATAACACTCTGCTTATTAAGACACTCTGCTCAGGTTTAGTGGACACTGGACAATAATGCTGTAATTATGAATAATAATTAGCAGAGGATTATCTCTAAATAAAGTGAATTATATTTACACCCCAGGGAAAGTTTTGAAACGGGATTAAGTCACCATTATATTGACTTTAATGGGGTTTAAACTAAATTGTGCTGAAATTGTTTAACTGCTTACAATGGGATTACTGTCTTCATATTTTAAGGTTTGCATTTAGGATGTGCTAGGATTAAAAATGTGAACAAAACTTTTTTTTGTCAATATGTGATTTTAATGTGTCAGATAATAATTAAAATTAATAAAATGTGTTTAGCTGTAATTTCATTTTAGATAGCGCTAATATAAGAATGAAATACATTTTTTCTTGCGTATTAATAACCAACTTATATGTGCATATAAACTCAATTACTATGGCATTTGGGTGATGACCTGTATATATGTAGGTTTCATGTGTATACATACTAATGTGTCAAAATGGAGGGAGCAAAATGAATACAGGCACATAATAATGGATAATCTTCAAAATGCCAAAATGATGAAAAATATGGATAAAAAAAGCTACTGATACATGGTTTCAGTGTGATGAGGAAGGGAATGAAATCTAAAAACCAAGATTTGGATGGTAATGTTTACACTTATGCCCAGATTTCAAACAGCATGTTTGATTTGATTTGGTGAACAGGCAGAAAACTTAGTTGTACTTACTAAGTGAGAAGAATCTGAGTGTGTCTTAAAAAGGGAGGGAGGATTCCCGTTACTGTGAATTAATTATTTTGCAAACCTAGCCAAATGGCATCATAACAAAGGAAGCTAATTTAAAATAAGCCAAATTATTAGTCTATCAAGTCTTTGTATTTATCATGATAATTCCCCCATCCCCATTCATGTCTTACTTTGCTTATAGAACACTATGTGACACTAAAGGAAGAGTAGCCCTAATATCACATCTTTGGACGGATCATACTCCACCAAACTGCTGGTAAAGAAAACATGAACATGAGAACAACAGTCTCTTGCACACAAATCTACCAAAATGTGCTTTTCAAAAAGCAACTGGACTTTGGAAAAAGCACCTTTGGGACAACCATGACCTGATGACTGAGAATCTCCATAGACCTTGCACATAGGTATAACTTTTGAAATCCTTGCATTCTATATGCATGCTGAAAATAGGACTTATCAAGGGGTGTGGTCTAAGGGATGGAGCCAAGAGCATGAAGCTACAGCTCCTTGTCTACCCATGACTCAAAGGGATGGATTTGCTTTCAGGGAAAATATTCTGATCCAACAAATTTTAACTCCAGTGATGTGGAATTTTGAGAAAAGAGTGCCAAATTAAATCAAATCAAGTGGTTGCATTTACCTTCTAAATTTTGTGAAGTGGTTTGGAAGTTTGTTCTTTGTATACAGAGTATACATTCTATGATATGTGTGGGTTTTCAAATTTTCAGAAACTCGACTTATATTGATCTTGGGCTTTTGGAAGAGAACAAAATGCTTTTACATTCTTGATACATTTTAAGCTGGTTGTGTAATATTTTCCAGTGATTTGTCCAGTCCTGGAATAGTTAGTATCTTTGAAAGAGCTCCACGTGGTAGCAAAAATGCTCTTTTATTTTTAGTTTAAAAAAACGTAGATTTCAGTAACATTGTAATGTTTTGCCTTGGTAGGTGTTTCTGACACATATGTAGTAGTAGTAGTTTTGAAAACACCTTCACCCCCAGTCACCCCCACCACAGATTCTTTACATGTAAGGATGAAAGCTAACTGAATATTATTTTGGCTAATGTCCGGCCATAAAATGATTGCAGCAAAATCCCCAACTTCATTTCCAGCAGGCTTCATGCTGGATTTATTTTTAATCCTTATAATAAGTAGCAAGTGACTAGGGTTCTTGTTACAGAAAACAGATAATAATCCAAATTTACACTCTTTGAATTAATGTTTGAATTAAAAACAAGAGCAGAAGATGTCTCCCTATATGATGTGATTACCGTTTGCCACAAAAATACTTCACAGATACCCTTAGATACATGCTTAATTTTATCAGTAATTAATTAGCAACCCTAGAATAAATGTTGATCATTATCCACATGTGTTATGTCTCAAAGATGGATTCTTACTTATGTTCATGATTATATAGTTGCTATTAAGAGTAATATGGTCTACATGGCAGGAAGCTTGTGTGTGTAATATGAGTTGCTTTTTCATTTAAAAGCAGTGTTCAAAAAAGTATTATCTTTGACTAATGTATATAAATACAGAAACATAACAGGAGTGCTGTGAAATGAAATTGGTAGTAAAGTACCATGAAGATAAAAAGCTTTAAACAAGTATAATTATAATATATATTACTATTAACAGTAAAAGAGACTAGAGCAAACTGCTAAATATAATTAGATGGATCCAGATTTATGTATGTGAAACTGAGCAAGCTAGAGCAGATTACTTTGATCTTTCCCCCCAACATTGTATTTTAAAGATTCTATTAAGAATGGACTATCGTTTTGGCAGAAGCTGAATTCTTCTGAAACAAGTGTAGGCATTTGTTTGGTCCAGAGCTTTGCTAAATGAATAATGTAGCCACCTAATTACTGGGATCTCCCTTTGCTTACATTTAATAATGTAGTCCATTTGCAGAACCTCTGACTCTTTGGCATATTCTCTGGAGAGGTGGAGGCAGAGTGAAGCTACCATGAGAATATATAACTTGTTTATACTGAATCCATTTTAATGGCTGTGAATGTTCTTTAAAATCAGTTTAAGAGGAGATATCACACAGAGTTCAGTCTATATTACTTGTACTTGAACATATGAAGCTAACTCTTTGGCCCTTCTATAAACTTAAAACACAATAATTAAAGTTTGGTGGAACCAGCACTTTGCCTTAGGGATACTTTCAATCTCCCCCCTCCAATTATTAGTTATTTTCCTCCAGCCCACCGCTTGGAAGAGAAAGAGGGTGGTAGAAAGAGAGAAGATATGAAAAAAATGGAATTATTACCCACTTTTGGTTGTAGTCTCTCACAGTGCTTTTTCCATCACCATGAAACCTCTCACACATGGGTGTCAAACCTGTCGTGCCGCGGCTGATGAAATTCAGTTTTCTTTTAGGCATTTACATCTAGCAAGAAGACAACAATAGAACCAATACAGATATCAGGCAAATGTGTATGTTTCCCAAATATATCTTCCGTAGCTTACTTAATGGAAAACTATATAATTCAGGCAAGATGAATGAAATTTTTAAATGGGTAAGGTAAGATAAGATGGACAAGTTTTGTTCTGGATTCTAAGATTCTGGATTCATTTTAATATTTTCTGGAACTAAAATTTCACATACAATGTTACAAATTTTCCAAACATTGCTATCTCCCTTCTATCTGGATGCCAGAATTATCTGCTAGGTCCAACCTGGCTAGGAAATTCTGGGAATTCCACACATGTGGAGCACATCTAATTTGGGAATCTGCTATAGCATTGGGAGTCATCACTTAAACCTACTGAACACAGCTACAACTTAATCATGGCAAAATCCCATCCTATTATTTTCAAACAGATGTTTGTTGACTAGTTATTGCTAATTTGTGTGATATGTCTATTTTTTGTTATTTGAAATACTAAACCTGAATAAAAACTTAAAATTTCAATGACGGAAGATACCGAGACCATGTGACTGTTTGGTGACAAAGTTAGCAAGTTTCAAATAAAGCAATATATTTCTGAGTCTTTGCCTATATTCTCTTTTGTCTAGACAAATGTTTATTTCAACTTAGTGTGAAGTATATTATTATTAAACTTTGGCGAAGATAATGATCCAACCTTACATATTTTTAATTAATGTTTGAATAAATACAAGACTAGGAGATGTCTCCCCATAAGACATGATTACTGATTGCCATAAAAATACTTCACAGATATCTTTTCATACATGCTCAACAATTTTATCAGTTTGCTGCATGCTTTAATCTTATCAAACATTGGCAAAGAAAAATTTCCATTAAATTACAAATCTATAAGCACTTTGATACTATCACTACTCTTAAAATATATAATCCAAGTCATATGATTGTTTGGAAATTCCAAATAGCTTATTTAGTTGATTTTCCCCAGCCTTCCAGTAATAGCTTCACTATGTTCCTTTCAAGTTAAAGTAATCCATGTGAATAAATGGCCAAAGAAAAACAGAAGGAGCCATAATAAAATACACAAAACCAGTGGTTGGATTCAAATATGTGAACAACCGGTTCTCTGTGTGGATGCCGCTTCCAGAAGTCCGTTCTGGGGCTGGGCAACAAAAAATTAGCTACCGGTTCTGCCGAACTGGTGCAAACTGGCTGAATCCCACCACTGCACACAACTTGATATCTCCTTAGAATTAAGGAACCAGGGCTGGAACAAGAAAATGGAAGGAACATCTGTCTCTGAATAACTACAAGTCCTGAAGCATCACAATTCGAATAATGTGTCACAATATTATATCTGAAGTATCATAATTCCTGTAATTCAGGAATTTCATGAGAGCAACTTTCTCCCAACAACAATTTTCCATCAAAAAGATAACAGGTTATAGCTGAGAACATGCTATTTAAAATATGTGGCTAATTATAAAAACAAACTACTTCAAATTCCCAGGTATAAAGAAAATGTACATATTTACATTTAAGGATTAAATCAGAACTCTGAGCAAGAGAGCAAGAAAAAGAATAAATGTATTACCTTAACCAGAACAGATTAATAATATATACTGTACATTAATACTTCCCTAGGGGAAAGATTATGGTATCCTCTTACTTATACAGAGAACAATCAGTTTTCTAAATATGGCTCCTATGCAGCCAAAACAACCAACAGCCATGGGCAATGGGCAGGTATAACATAGACTGTCAAATGCCACAATTTACAGAAAATTTTGTACTACAAAACATTTAGAACCAACATCCATCTTAAAAAAATCATGTATTAAACAAAACATCACAATGCTCAATAGTATGCTTGATAGCCATAAAAAGTAAAATACTATTAGAAAACAGAAATGATATAATTTATTCAATTTAGAACATAGAACATAGAATAACAAGGCTGGACAGGACCTTGGAGGTCTTTTAGTCTAGCCCCCTAATGAAGCATGATACCTTATAGCATTCTGGTTGTCCAATCTCTTCTTGAAAACCTCCAGTGATGGAGTACTCACAATTTCTGGAGGCAAGCCCTTTCACTCTTTAATTGTTCTCGTTGTCAGGAAATTTCTCCTTAGTTCTAGGTTGGATCACATTTAATGATCTTTCACCCCATTACTTCTTGTCCTGCCCTCAGGTGCTTTGGAGAATAGGTTGGTCCACTCTTCTTTCTGAGAGCTCCTCAAGTACTGGAAGACTAGTATCATGTCACCCCTAGTCTTTTTCTTAGTTAGACAAGACATACCTGGTTCTCTCAACCATTCATTGCACCCCTTCTCATCTTTGTTGCTTTTCTCTACACTCTTTTTAGGGTCTCAGCATCTTTTTTGTGTCATGGTGACCAGGACTTCCCTATTTTTAAGAAATGAAACCAAAATGTTTGTTGAGATTATATTGGAATTTAGAGAATATATCTATGGTGACATGGAATACACAACAATCAAGAGAAAATAAAAATGTTGTCTTTCATAAGCAAAACAGAATAGCATCAAGAAATCCCTAACTTCATTCAGATATAACCAAGTCCAGCTCTACTTAGACACTATATTATATAATAACATTATTCTCATACATTCATATGCTTACCACAAACTCAAACCAACGTTTAAAAAGTATTTCCAATATAAACTTCAAAACTAAAGTAGGAACAGCTAGGAACAATGATTGAAGTGAGATAGTATAACAAGAACACTGGAACGTGAGTTTAAATCTTTTTTCATTTGGCCAGATCAGGTCCATTATTACCTTTGAAACTTGCCTAGAATTATCCCACAATGTTATTTTTTGTAACAGTCTGTTCTTCTCTGTTTACCGTGAGCTTTTCCAATACATCTTTCTAGTTGTTTTGAATTATAACTTACATTAATCCTAATCGATAAGGCCAATGGGCAGAAATAATAGGTATATAGTCTAGGATATACGGAGGAATGAAAGTTTTAGAAGGATGGAATGCTGATTTAGCCAAATTATTAATGACAACAAAATAGATAAGATGGTTGTTCGATGTATGTTAAATAATGCATTATGAGATGTGTTACTCATGAGAATTTTGAGGCAACGCCCACAAGAGAAAAATCAAACCCATTGTCTACGGTTTCTCATTGGGAGGGATTTATTCCCTCATGAAAGAGTTGGCAATTCCTCTTAAGACCTGAACCTCATCCAAGTCATAATTACATCCGTTTGAAATTCCATAAACTGGGAACTAGCCTTCAGCTATTCAACAAAGGTTCCTGTATACCACATGCTTTAGCAACATGCCTTTGGCAAATATAGAGCTGCTCCAAACAGCCAGCCATTCCTCACTGGACACACCATGAGATGACTGACCTGAGTTCTTCAGTGTGAGCTGAGGATTCAGAGAAAATATCTGCTTAGCATTGGTTGCTGGAACCATGCAAAAGCAATTAAAGTTCTTATATTACATTTATTGAAAGGGAGGCTTCTCTGTATTTCTTGAAAAGGATCATCTCACGGGTCAAAAAAACATTTTGAGAATTCCCTTATGTACACAACTGGTAATAGTACAAGAATTCTGATGCATTGATCACCACAGCAGCTCAATCATTGCATTTTCTGTTTCAGCAAATTAGTATTTTTCAAAATCTATTAAACCATTTCTATCTAAAGTTCATTTCAATCTCATGATCAACAAGAATAAAAGCTAAAACATAGCTACTAGTCCCTCCATTTTAGGATCTTATCTTGTCTGCTGCCTCCCTGTTTTCAAACAAATTAACTATCTTTCATATTTTCAGACAAAAACTTAGCAATCTTTTAGCTTTCTGGTTGCTGAACTAAAGCAGCATTAAACTGGAAAAGGAGAAAGAAAAGGTGATCCTTAATATGGTCTTCTCAGAACCAGGATTGGTTTTCCACAGTGTCAGGGAGCATGGTGAAGACTATTCCTTATTTCTCTTAATTTTATATCAGCTATTTCTAATGAAGCACTCTCCAAATCTCTTGGCTTTGCAACTACCAGAATTCTCAAATATTATGATATGGGATTTACACACATGATCAGCGAAGACAGTCTGGGCCAGTCTGGACCCTTGGTGCATCTACTTGTAAAGACTTCCCTTATGTCCTTTGGTCCCCCAACCTCATCTTTAGATACATTTGGAATACAGCCATTTACTATACTGGGAAAATTATCTCCGTATAACTATGGAACCATTATGGAACAGCCAGATTGATACACTCCAAAAAAGATTATTCTAGAATTTCCCAGATAAAAAGTTTATCCTTGAAATGGTGTATTTTGCACTTTTCTAACCTACAACGTGTCCAAACTGTTGAACAAATGACAATATAATAGAGATAATTTGCATATTGTCATAATTTATTAAAACCATCTGAAAACTGATGCTAACACAGACACATATGCATTCTGTGTTATTGTTGTTGTTCACTTGCTAAGTTGTGTCTGATTCTTTGCAACCCCAAGGACCATAGCACATCAGGCCTCCCTGTCCTCTATTGCCGAAACTCATGTCCATTGCGTCAATGACACTATCTAATCATCTCATCCTCTACTATCCCCTTCTCCTTTTGCCTTCAATCTTTCTCAACATCAGGGACTTTTCCAATGACTGCGTACATTGACAGAATTTAAACACTAATGATGAGGAGAGAGCAAGGGAAAGAGCAAAGTCCAACATAGGCAAATAGCATTTAAATTGGATTAGAAACTATCATGAGAACATTGTAAAAGTTCAAAAACAGTGGTGGCCTACCACAAACATACCATTTGAAGAAGTGGAGAACAACCTCTGCCAACTCCAGACAGTAAACAGTAACAGATCATTTACACACAAATGAAAGTGAACTTAGTTCTTGGGATTTCCCCCCCCCCTTCTTTCTGAAGGGAAGATAAAAAGAAAATTCACTTCAAAAAAGAAAATTTCCATTTGATCTATTGAGAACTCAAAGCAAAGGTGAAGTATCTACTCAGCAGCAGGTCTTTCTCCCAAAGCACATCAAATCATCCCCCCCACCCCCCTGAGTTTTCATATTTTTGGCTTTCAGATAATAAAAGCCACTGCATTGGTAGTATAATGTATTTATCTATAATCATAAGTGATGAAGGAAAATTGTTAAGAAAAAAAAAAGAATTGGACCTTTTTGGGCAAGATTTTCAGAAGCAGCTTGTCCTTGCTTGCTTTCTAGGGCTGAGAGAGAATGATTAACTAAAGGTCACTTTGTAAGGTGGTATTCGAACTGACAGTTTCCTGCTTTCTCACCTGGGGCCTTATCCACTATACAAAACTAATCCTCAGATGGTTAAAAACAATGTTTGTAATGAGAAAGTAAACCAGGGCATACCTTAGTAGGCCAAGAGTCACATTTATCCTGGGGCTGTGGACCAATGGATACCAGCCAAAAAGGGAACCAAAAATAAACCCCAGGATGGGGTGATGATACAAAATGATGGACCCATGTTACAAACATAGCTGGGCTAGGGTTTTTATTGCTCCATCACCTGTATTTCTATAGGTTACTGAAAACTACCTGTTCCTATATTTAAACAATGATAGGTTTGCTTTACTATTTTATTTATATCCTGCCACAGTTCAGAATGGACATGGCTTCTTTAGGATGTTTATCACAGTATTTCTTGACTTGAAAAACTGAGAAACCACATCACTGATTTCAACCATCATGGCTGGAGTAGGTTTCAGGAGCTGAGTTTATAGTGTGCTCCATTTTGTATTATTGAATAGGAAGGAGATGACCAAACATATGAATTTTATAAAATATTTGTCTGTTTTTGTATTCCTTGAATTTTTGCTGATTGCTAACACTGATTATTGTAAGCGCATCAAGTGAATCCTACTGAGTGAACAAATATCACCAAGTATGATGATTGCCTAGTTTATTATATAAAGTCATTAACATGTAATATGCCATAGTATAAATGCAATTGCCTTTTAATACCGCTAAAGACTTCTTGTAATTATTTCTCAGTCTCTTATATTGCAGTGGAGAAATTCTGGCCAATTCCTCCATGGTGAACTGCTTCAGCTCAATAAGGTTGGAGCAATTTCTTGCACAAACTGCTGATTTCAGGTCCTGCCACATTTTTAGATATCTGGATCTTGACTTGATTGATTCAAAACATTGGATTTCTTCTTCATCATTCAGTCTCTTGTAGACATCATTGCCTTGTTACACCATGCAGACACACTTTAGTTTTAGGCGACAGACAAGTAACCTGCATAGTTTATTGATACGAAACAGAAGTCAGGCTTCCTTTGATTGCAATTCTCTTAATCCTAAAACACCAAAGCAAACTCCAATTGTGTATTTCAACCTTGGTGCTTGACAGTTGTTAAGAGGTTTTCTTGTGGAATGCAGTGTTTGATTTCAGCCAGTCATAACAACTTGCAGATAGCTTCAAAAAAACAAACTTTTGACTCATTGTCACAGAATATGGCATGAGAAGCTGGAGAGTCATCCAGGTGCTTTTTGGCAAACTTGAGATAAATGTTGACATATTTCTTAGTAAGCCATGGCTTCTGCCTTGCTATTCTCCCATGAAACACATTTTCTCCAGTGCTTTCCTAATGGTGGGATCATGAATATTGACTTCAGCCAAAGCAAGAGAAGTCTGAAGGTTCCTGGGATGGTTCTGCAGTTCTTTGTAACTTCATGAATGATTTTATGCTGTGTTGGTGGATTGAATTTTATAGTAGCCCATTAGAGAAAATTCAGCCTTGTCCAAAATCTTCACTTCAAAACTGTATCTCCAGATCTGTGAGGCCCCAAAGGTTTACAGACCTTTTTGAACTTGCCTAGGATCAATTACTTTTCTACAGAGATCTTTAGAAATTAATTTTGAATGCGGTATCTTCTAGAATCTGAGAAGCTAAAGTTTATGAGCCTCAAACAGAGCTGAGCCAAATCAGCCCTGATTGTTTAAAGAAATGCTTACATAACTGGTCTTAGTTATCTTTCAATTGAATTCACTGAATTAGGGGATTGATTACTTTTTTCACACAAGCACAATGAGAAGGGTTATTTATTTATAAAATAAACACAATCAGCCTCAAACTTTTTCAGATTGATGCACTCAGAATTCCTTTATGTATCAGTAGAATCTTTGTGCAAATTGGTTCATGGCAAATTTATGTGGCATAGATATGGTAACATTTAGAAAATCTGCAAGCGGGCAAATAATTTTGACAGAATTGCAAATTCAAAAGTAGATAGATGCTTTTACTGAGTGCTGGTTTACTGAAATATATACAGTTTGCTGGAATCAGTTTGTGCACACTACTGCAGATTGGAAAGAAACTCTTGCCTACAGCAGAATTGGGAATTTTCCAAGTCTCACTTGAAATCATGCCAGATCTTGTGTGCAATTACTAAGGCCTCACAATTTCATCTTCTTACATGAAAAATTAATTTTATTCAAGAGGACAAGAGTGATTTTCTGGAATCCAGGAAGTGCATCTTGATGTTTCTTAAGTATAAGCTTATTGTTAAAGTCTGACTGGTTGTTGATTTGGAAATCTGACTAGAAGGACAGGACTCCTGCTAAGGACGCAAGTTTTCCATCCTTATTACGAACAAGATCTGACTCTAATTTAAGTGTGGCAACTTTCATAAATACATTCCAGTTGCTGAATGCCCAAATTTTGATTATGTAACTGTGGGGATGCTGTGACATTGTAAGGGTGAGGATCGGTCAGAAGTCATTTTTAAAAGTGCCATTTTAACTTTGAATGATTGTTAAACAAATGGTTGTAAATTGAGGACTATTGTAGTAACTGTATAGTTTCATTAACTGTTCCTCACTTCCAAATTAAATTTTTTTAAAAAATTAAATGGGATCTATGTCTATGCCTCATATGCTTTTTCCCTATAAATTGTATCTGTAATCAGCAAAGATCAATTTTCCTCTGATTAAAATTGGAAAGACAGTTTACTTGCCCAGCACAATACTATACTCAGAAAACAGAAGTTTTCAAATTCAAATAGAAAGTTCCTCTGGAAAAAATAACAAAATAAAAAACCGAGTGACAAGACTAATTTAGTAAAAAGATGAAATTCGTTTCCATGGGCATGTTGTGCCAGGCTGCAGTCAATAGATTACTGATTCATTGTTGTGAGGCTACTCTAATTTCAGCCATTAGCAGTTAAGATGATAGACTCTTCATCTTATTTGAAAATCAATGCCAGTTTAGGCCTTGGTTGAAAATAAATGAACTTTTAAGCATTTAAAGCTAGGATGGGCCAGCCATGTGTTTTACTTCACTGAAATCAGCTTCCCATTTAGTCCTTCTGCTTTGGTTACATGTTTTCAGAATAAGTTTTTTAATAAACTTATTTAAGCTCTGGACTAATAAGGCTTTCCTATCAAAAAAATTTTTTTCTAGAAAGAGTTTTTTTTTTACAACTTTTGTTACTGTTGAGTTATCAGATAGTCCTTTGCTTGCCTTAGATGATCGTGTATATATTATGTTGTTTTTTTCCAGAGAAGACAGGCCATGTGCTTGTTGATAAAGATCTGACTTTTTTCTTCTCTGGTAACATTAGTGGAAGAGCTTTGGCTCCAGCCTGAGGATTCACAAAATGATGTATGTTTTCAAAACATGAATGCTTTGACTTCTGCCTTAACTTTATTTGATGTTTTCTGAAACCAGAAAACAATTGAAAATAATTCTAATCCAGTTCAGGCTGTAATGGGATCAGAGTCATTTTTGCTCTGATCTCTGATCAAGGGCTTTTCAGCTCTTCAATCTTCCAACTTCCTTGATCTACACTTACTTATCTGAATCTCAAGTTGCAGTGAACATTATGGTCCTGATCTACCTTTGTTTATCATCAATAATTGTATTCCCCCTCCCTTTCTACTGCTTTACTGGTGTAAGAATTAAAATTAGTCAGCTACTTTTAGCATATACTGAATTTTATAAATAGTCTCCAGATTGTGTATGATAGTCATAGAGCAGGACTAAGAGTGATGCACCCAATGGATTATACAGTATTGAGGGTAGCATATAGTTTATAGAATTTCTCCAAACTATTTCCAAATGCATTAGGACCGCAGCTCCTAGAATTTCAAATCTAAATCTGGTTTAAAGATCAGGGATATAAAAAAAAATCTAGTACCTGGTCAACAACTTAGTCATTTTAAAAAGTTAGTTGTATCTCAGTAGTTATTTTAAAATATTTTAAAAATAGGAGTGTGATGGCTCAACAGTTAAAGATATCTAGTTTGAGACCTGAGTGCTGCATGACGGGATGAGCTCCCATTACTCACCCCAGCTCCTCCCCACCTAGCAGTGGAAAAGCATACAAATGTGAGTAGATAAATAGGTACCACTTTCACTGTGACAGAAAGAAGTGGACAGGAGAAACCTTTACTTTTTTAAAAAAAATATGCATCTTGACAAGTTCTTCCCAAATGTATTCATTCCAGATATGAACTGAGTATCCCAACATCCTTGACATATGTGACTGAAAATTTTAATCCAGTATATGGGAGGTCACTATCTTGGAAGATGCTGATATTTGGACTTGGAAACTAATACAATCTAATATAAGCTCAGAGGGCTCTAGCAATGACTACCCTAGGAAGAAAGTTGGAACAGGGCCATGTCTGGAGTAGGAAGAATCATAAGCAGCAATGACACATAATGTGCTGAATGGGTCTTTGGATCAACTGATTACAAGGTAGCCAAGTTCCTTCTGTTCCTGTTTCTGAAAAGGGATTTCTTTAGGATGAAAAGACTTCTCTGTGAATGTTATTATAGCGTCTCAGTTTTAGGAAAGCACAAACCATTTTTTCTGCACAATAAAAACCAAAAGCAACTGTTTGGCTGCTTTAACTAATCCTTCATAATAATCAGTGGCAGGTAACATGCTGCTTTCAAAATGACAATTATAACATTCAAAATTATTACTTTTATGTTCCTCTCAAGGAAGAGACAAAATGTACTGTTTGTGGGTGGCAAAACCTTGTAATAAAAATATAGGCAACTTATATTTGACTTTATTTTGCAGGGGAACAAAGGGAGAAAAAATAATGGCACTCTTTTATTTCTATGTACATAGATCAAGATACTTCTTGGTAATGTATGATTGAAATGTAGGACCCTTTTGATGCTTACAACAAATTTATATATAAGAGAAAACTGTGGCCAGTTGAAGTTTGGTCTTAATTCATTGGAAAAAGCAGAGATGAAAGCCAGCTGAAAAGATGAATAGGATTTATATTTCAATAAGAAACAGACACATGCTTGATGTGTGAATTTGTGCAAATCTATTTTACTATTAATTTTCCAATCCATCATTTTTCTCCAACAAAGTAGGAAATTGTTTCAGAGAGTAGACAACATAGTACTAGGAAAAAAGCATATAATGTCCCATTTTAAGTCTGCAATATAATTTTGAGATTCTGATTTTCCTAAGCCTTCAGAATCTTAAAAGCATTTCATTAAACACACAATTTTAAGAGGATATAAAATCACAACTCTCTTGAAGAGATTACTGTGAAGGGCATGAATTCAGACTCAACCCATGAGGTAGACAGATAGACAGATATAAAAAAAATAGGTAGGTCAATCATCCCAATAATAAATTTTCTTATCCCTTTGGATTATATTACAGAATGTAATTTGTAGAACTGTTTTATGGATTCAGTAGGAAGAGATAAACAGTTTTTTTTTGTTCATGGGATTGTTTAAATGTTACTTTTGCATATTTCTTTACAAGGTTTGCTTATTATCCACAACAATTACTATTTTTACTATCATTTAATGCAATAATGCTTTCCATCCTTTTTTATGTTTCAGACATGATTATATTACAATCAATTTATATATTTTACACACACACAAACTTTTTTAAATAACAAACATATTAGAAGTAACATGTAAGATTAAAATAGTGTATTTATTTTAAAATAAAGTGTGCACCTTTATTTTAAAGTTTTCAAGAGTTTATTCTCTAAATTAATTTATCCTCTAAATCAATTACTCAACATTTTTTAATGTTTGTCTTCAATACATATTCATATCGTCTAATACTGCACTGATGCTGAAGCTGAATTTTGATCAGCACTGTTTCATACACTTTTTGGTTTCTTCAAATAATGTCAGCAACTTTGGGCTCATGCCATGTAATAATCCCCTACCGGAAAGAGACAAAGCAAAGTACCAGCTACAAACTGGTCTCTTTTTTTCTCTCTGCAGCAGAAGGCTCCCATCTGAAGTTTAATGCACATGCCAGTACATGCTTGACGAAGAGTATTGCTTTGAAGAGAACAGGGAGCTTGTTATGCATGTTTATATGAGAAAGAACAAAGGTAATAGCTCAGCTGTCTTTGCCAAGATGGAGTATGAGACTATACATTGCCACTCAAGTGAACAACAAAACCACCAGTTGTGGGATAGGTCATATAGGAATAGAAAATAAAAATATAGGATTCGGACATTCTTGCCTGTTATGGCCTAAATGCGCGTTGGGTATAGTCGGTAGAATTTATGAGGACTACAGTTAAGAAACACTTAGAACAGGGGTCTTCAAACTTGGTTCTTTTATGACTTGTGGACTTCCAGAATTCCTCAGCCAGGTACGCTGGCTGAGGAATTCTGGGAGTTGAAGTCCACAAGTCATAAAAGGGCTATGTTTGAAGACCCCTGACTTAGAAGATACCATATTATGAGAGACTGTATCGTTCTTGAACTAATTCTAGTTCTTAGTTCTCCAAGCAAAAGTTATGGTAAAACAAGAAGTAGCAGGCATACAGAGAATACTACAAAACTCAAATTTCTGAAATTTCTTGTGTTAACCCATTACATTGGATTTGCTTGAGGGTTTGCACATAGATTAGTAATGATTTCCAGCTCTATGTTAATTAATAATTTTAGAATTACAGTATTAGCTTCAGTACTTCATTACTCAGTTGTTCCATTTTCCCCATTATTCATGATCTGAGTTTATTGCAAAAAGGGAAGTTAGCAAACTTACTCTGGGATCCTCAACACAGCATCCGTGGACCTCTTTCTTGTTAACGTCCATGCCCCAGATGATCTTACTGCTTTTGGGGTCAGGCAGCACGTCTCCCCAAGGGTTACCATGATATTTGCATCAAGCTCATACTGGGCCTTTCAGGCTTTAAATACACCTTTGTGCAACTGGATGCTTGATTTTCTTATTGATAGGCCCCAGTATGTGCGAGTTGGGACTAATATTTCTAATACCATTTTCTTGAGCACAGGTTCTCTTCAGGGCTGTGTCCTAAGTCTGCTGTTGTTCACCATTGACCCATGACTGTTGTGCTAGGTTTGCCATCAACCATATTCTGAAGTATGCAGATGATACAACAATAGTGGTCCTTATTCAGAATGACAATGAGGATGATTACCTCAAGAAGGCAGAGGTTTGGTGAATTGGTATAATTAAAACAACCTTGTTTTAAATGTTGGAAAAATGAGAGATAATGCCACACACCTATATATTAATGATTCACCTGTCAAGGTGGTTAACGTCAGGTTTCTGAGTGTGCAGCTAATGAATAGGCTAGCTTGATCACTCAACAGTGAGACACTAGTGAAGCAGAAACAGCAGCACCTGCATTTTCTGCATCGCATGAGAAAAATAATCTTCCTTCCCATCCTTACCACTTTCTACAGAAGGCCGATCGAGAGCATCCTGTCATATTGCATTACAGTCTGGTCTGAAAGCATTACTGCTTCAGATATGAAGGAGGTGCAGAGAGGTGAGGATGGCAGAGATTATCAGCAGTGCACTCCCTTCTATTCAGGACATAGCATATAAGTGATGCTTGAGCAGGGTCTACAATGTTGTCTGGGATACTACACATCCTCTTCACGACCTGTTTTCCTTGTTGCCTTCTGGAAGGAGGCTTTGTGGTATCTTTGTGGTATCTGAAGCAGAACAGATATATATGTATGTAGCATGTGTATGTGTGTTATTTATGTGTAAAAATAATAATAAACTCTTTATTATCAAAGTATAACGTGTATACAATGAAATTGGCTGAGCCTCCCTCTGTGCCCTCCCACCACCACAAACTCGTGGTGACTACAAACCCCCAACTTATTTCACCCTGTAAATTAATTGCACATCGCGCCGGCCTCACAAGTGTGTCATGCATAAAGTTATAAAGTTATGTCCCATTCAGAAGCCTGACAGCCCATGGATAAAAGCTGTTCTTCAGCCTGTTGGTACGGCTGGCTATGTTTCTGTATCTCCTACCTGATGGTAGAAGAGTAAAAAGGTACCAACCAGGGTGTGAGTCATCCCTGAGAATTTTCCTCACTCTGCCAAGGCAACGAGCCCTGGTGATGTCATCCAGTGGTCAGGGAACAGCCCACAATGTCTTGTGCCGTGTTCATCACCCTCTGCAATACCTTTCTGTCCGTGGCTGTCAGGCCAACATATCAAACCACAATACGTGAGAACGCTTTCAATAGTAGACCGGTAGAAGAAGGTCATGGGTCATCGTTCTACCCTGTTCTTCCACAAAACCCTGAGGAAGTGGAGTCTCTGTTGGGCCTTTCTGGCCACCTGGGCTGTATTAGTTTTCCAGGTAAGATCTTCAGAGGTAGACTCCCAGGAATTTGAAGGAGGAAACTCTCTCCACACAGTCCCTTCTGATGTAAAGTGGGGCAGGTTCCTTTCTTTTCCTCCGGAAGTCTAGCACCATCTCCTTCATCTTGCCAATGTTCAGGTGCAGGTTGTTCTCTAGGCACCATGAGGATAGTTTTTGTACCTCACCCCTGTACGCTGTCTCATCTCCACCTGTAATGAGACCCACCACAGTGGTGTCATCTGCGAACTTGATGATCGCAGTGGATGGGTCAGATGATACACAATCATATGTGTACAATGAGTACAGGTAGGGGCTAAGCACACAGGCCTGTGGCGAGCCAGTGCAAGCTTCAGGGGGTGGATAAGACAGACCCAACCCTCACTGTTTGTAGCTGGTCCCTCAGAAAGTCATTAATCCAATCACAGATAGAGGGATGAAACTTCAAGTCAGTCAGCTTTTCAATAAGAATAGCTGGCAGAATAGTATTAAAAGCCGAACTATAATCAATGAAAAGCATCCTGACATAACTTCCAGGTTTCTCCAGATGACTTGTTACCGAATGTGTTTGTGTGTGTATGTATTTTTGAGAGCAGGCAACAGAATTTCATTTAATGTGTGCCAGTAAAAAATGACAATAAAGATTATCTTATCTAACTGTATTAACTAGCTAATGATATTTTGTTTTCTTTGATGTGGGAACCAGAATCATACATTATTCCAGTTAGAAATTTTTTTTAAAAAAGAATATAGTATGTATGAAGTCTCAACATGGGATGAAAGAATATATAGTCTTTAGTAAAACACACACACAACCAAGTGAATTCACTAACAAAACCCACTTTATTCATACTCAGTTCTCCTTCAGTGGTACAAATACCCCTAATATACTGTAAGCCATATACTGTAATTCATCTTTTCTGATGCAGTATTAGGTAAGCAAACTGGATGGCTAAATCAATATTTTGTCTTTAGATATACCTGATGGCACACATAAACGAGTTCACAAAAATGTAAGAGAGCACTTTTTTTTGTTAGTAATTAGAATGTCACGTTTATTAGCTTTCTGTTTTTGTACTAATGACCATGTGATCTTGTTTGCAATAGTGCCAAAACAATATAAAGACACACAGTGATTCAACAGACATAAGTCATGCTATTAGACTGAAGGGTAGATTTTATGTAGCTTTTACAAACTATTTTCTTTCTTTTTTATCCCAGGTTTAAGCTTTATTTTATTAGGCTTGTTAAGTTAATTCCAAACTACTAGTGACATCAGTGAGTATGAATTTACCAATCTTTTTCAAAAAAATACATAAAGGCCAGGCTGCATTCTTTATCCAGGGTTTCTTTCAAAATTTCTCTAGTAGTGGCATTTTTTTCAGTTTATCTTTATTAAGCTGCCCTCTACTGATGGCACTCTGATATACACTGTACACATTTTACACTGAAGAAGAAGAACTCATGATGAGTTCTGTAAAATCAACAAAGATTAGTCCAAACAAACAGAATTCAGAATTGCAGCACCAAACAACTAGTGATTATTTGTAAAGTTCAAATTAAATTACTTATACTACAGAGTAGCAGCAATATCATCTTATCACAGTATTTCAGAACATCTGTTTTACTCCTAAATTACAAATAAATCTGATTATCTTTAAATGAAAGGTAACTTTTGCAATTACTTCCTTGCAGTTTTAAATATTTAGAAAGTTTCAAGATCTGGAAGATCTTGAAGAAAAAGATTTGGAGAATTTCAAAAAAGTGTAAATAAGCAGCCATTTAAATGTATATAATTTCCAGTTTGCCATTTTAAGAAGTAAACTCTCTCTACACGTTCTGTTTAGCCAGTGGGAGTAAGAAGATGCAACAAAACACCATGTTTTTTGTATTTTTAATGACAGTTTGGAGGATAGCAACAGCAATAGCACTTAGACTTATATACTGCTTCTCAGCTCTGTCTAAGAGGTTTACGGAGTCAGCATATTGTCCCCAACAATCTGGAGGCAATTTTACTGATCTCGGAAGGATGGAAAACTGAGTCAACCTCGAGCCGGTGAGAACTGAACTCCTGGCAGTGTGCAGTTAGTCTGCAATACTGCATTCTAACCACTGTGCTACCATGGCTCTTTATCAATATAGCTATTATGTCTGTTCTAGACATGAATGGCTTAAAGCATTACTGAAAGCTATATAGATCTTGAATGGAAAGCTGGTTTCTTTTCAAGAAAGTAGTATTGTTCCTCTACTAAAGTTCAAGTAAAGCTTCAGATCAGGGATACTACTGGCATGTGAGGTACACAGAATCATCTGCTCCCAAAGTACCCACTGTCATGTAGTGGGGATGCAACAGAAACTGCTGAGTCATGGACTTCTCTAGTAAAAATATTTCCAAATTTTCCTACATCCTACAGATTGCTATCTTAGTCAGTCTTAATGTATTGGTCAAAACAAAAACCTGTTTGCCATGTTATATATTATTACTCAAGAGTCTACATGTTTATTAGACAGAAACAACTGAAGTTAGGGGGGAAAACCCCCTTCAAAAACAATGTTCTTGAAAAAAAAGGTGGCTATTAAATTAGCACTGGTCAGAACAGACTGTTTATTAGGATCAAATAATCGTCTGAAAAACTGTTTCACTCCTTTCTCTCAAAGAAACTGTCAGCTTCACACAACTTACCATCAAATCAAAACAGCAACACATCTTGATTTATCCTTTCTTGTACCACATTTTTTAAGTCCAAGAGTTCTAACAAACAGTTTGTCAGAGTTTCCATCTGAATGGAAACATAATTAATGAGTAATCTGAGTAAGAAGAGGTTCTGTCAAATTCTGTGAATGGCTTCTTTACCCTTTGATTACTGCAATGGGCCTCAGTTTAATCGCTTTCTTGCTGATGCCAGCTGCATGGCAGGTGTTAACCACATCTGTCACATTCTTATAAGATTCAGGTGCCTAGGAAAAAAAGAGATTAAAAAAGGAAATGATATGCTTTGAGGTGTTAAGAGAAACAATTTATCCCAAATTAGAGAAGGAAAAGGGAGCCCTTTTCAGGCAGAAATTAGAGCATTTAATTTGGTAGATTCTCATCAACTCTATTTTTTCTTCTGATAATAGATGCTAATACTTTGCTGTGAAAAGAAATCCACCCCAGAAATAAAATTGTCCAAAGAAAGATTAAAGAACTCTCACTTCTTCCATGACTAGTTTGGGAGATGCAACACGGATTGCAATCCCCATATCTGCCAACTTGTCCAACACATCCTGGAAATCCAAGTTACGTCGTGATTTGGCACGGGACAATGCACGGCCCTGTAGGATAATATATTTCTTTAAGTACCAGTCTTCAAATTGAAGCAAACATTAATAACATGAATGAAGAAAGCAGTTATATGTGGCCTTGGCCATATATTAAAATAAACAGAACAGACTGTTTAAGATTCCTAAATTTCTTAAGGGTTTCTAATATACACACATATAAGGACAGTTCCTTAGATATGTTCCATCTTGGACTTTGACTGGCCAGGTCCAACCAAGGTGAAAGGACTCAGTCTTGTGTTGCATTATGAGTTTGAGTCAGTAAATCTTGAGAAAGTGGGCAGGTTCTCAATGCAGTTACTTTCAGCCACCTCATTGTTGAATTCTAATTAAAACAGCCAGGAAATCAATTTGTAATTGAGTCACTCATGCTCTAGTTACTTTGTGGATCAATACTGCAATGTGCTCTACATTGGGCTGACTTTGAAGATCACTTGGAATTTAACTGGTCAAAAATGTAGCAGTCCGGGCAGTTATGGGCACGCCTTGGTGTGCCTATTTAATACTTGTAAGTATTTGTTACCAGTATTTTTCTGGGTGCAACTGAAGATAGTAGCTCTGACCTATAAAATGTTAATAGGGCACAGAGCCTGGTTATATGAAGGACCAGCTATTTTCTATGATATCAGACTGGCTTGCTTGATCTAAGAGGATTAGCATGCTCAGGGTTCCTTTATTAAATGATGTCATTTATCAGGATCCAGGAAGCATACCTTCCCCTGCCTTCTGGCATGAAATCTCCTCTGCTATTTGTGTGGGTCACACCTTGATAGTATTCCGAAACACTTGTACATCTGGCTGTTCTTCCAGGCCTTTGGTTAGGTTAGCAGGGGTCCCTGCCAGATTTTATGCAGAGTGTGGATGTAGTTAGACTGTTCCTCCCTTTGGTTTTATTGTACATTATCCAGAGTCAGTTTAGAGTTGGGACTGAATAAGTTAAATACATACACTATCTAAATCATCCTGGACATTCTAATACTATATTGCCTACATTTCTAAGTTACTATAATCTCTCCGCATCTTCATTTGATCCCACAGCAATCATGGATTGCTGACCCCATTCCTCTTGCCAGAATAACTGAAGCTTTATTTTGGCTGGTATGTTATCCAGATGTACAGAAATATGAAGCAAAACACCATGATTTAGAATAAAGCAAGTGGCCTCCTACTCACTGCTCCATGGCAGGTGGTTCCAAAGGTTTCAGTCATGCCTTGATTAGTACCAGTAAGGACGTAACTGCACGTTCCCATTGTTCCACCAATCAATACTGGCTGGCCGGTCAGCTGGAGACACACATACAATGAGTGTTAGAGTTATGCTGGAATGGCTGCAAATTATTATCAACCAATAAAAAAAATGTTGATGAAATACAGTTGATATATATTTTTTATTAGAATCAGCTAATTTACACTGTCTACTCTAAACTAACTTGCAAAAGAGGATGCAATATATCTGTGAAGAAATTAGACTAGGTTGTGCAGCCAATTAAGTGAAAAACTCCACCAAGGATGCAAAGGGAAATGAAAGCTCATGAATGCTAACAAGAGAGAAATCTCAGAAGTTCCTACTTGGTAATCGACAGCTATAAGAGGGTGGTGAGGAGGGAATGCTCTGGTTGATCCTTTCCTATGCACCAACAGGGTCCGTTCTTTGCCATCTACCACGTGCTGTTCTACTTTTGCAATGTTGTGAGACACATCGTAGATTACATGCATGTCCAGATCATCAGGAGTGGTGTTGAAGACTTTAGCAAATGCCTAGAAAACAATACAGGTACACAAGATAATTCTAATATGTTTTGGGGGATTGGTATATACAGAAACTGGCATTTTAGTTATAATTATCTTAAATTCTTCCTCCAACGATCAGTTTATCTCAAGCTTCCTACATTCTAACTACAGATTTTAACAGCAATTCTTGAGTAAACGTACTTGGGAGACATTCTCTAAACTGACTGATAGTGAATGTGAAAAGACAATTATAATTTTATTGGTAAAATGTACTTCAGACTATGGCTGGAATGGAACATATAGTTCAGCGGAATCATTAACAAAACCTTTTCTGAACGCTGCCCTGCTGCTCAAATTGTAAATTCCTTCAATTTGAAAAACAGGCCAAGTCTGCTTTCTTCAAGACAGAAAATGGCCATTATTTATGCAAAACTATTCATATACACTGTGAGCAAACATTTGAAGTATTGCTCTATCCATGCACAAAATAGGCACAATCTATATCTAAAATCTTAATGAACTAAAGTGAATTGGCTTTCAACCCTAAATATCTAGACAATATGACCCAAATTTAGGGCAAGTCAGTTTTGGAGAAAAGGGCTATAATTAAATAAAAACTCAGTTGACACTTCATGTTTAGAAAAGAAAGCCAAATGTATTCATACAACTGAGTTTGTATACAATGATATACAAGTAGCACCAGTCCCAATTGGGATTAGCAACATGGTTTGCTAAGCAATGAATCAACTAACTGTGGGTTATGATTTTACTTCTACCTTCTGTATTCTGCTTGGAACAAGCCAGTTAAGAAGCACACAAATGGCAATAACGTGAGTGCAGGATGCCACAACAGTTGTAAATGTGCACCAGTTGCAAAGCACCAAATGCTATAATTGTTGTGAATGCAAGAATTGATTGCAAAGCTATTTTTGGCACCATTATAACTTTGAATGGTCACTAAACAAGGCAGTCAGTAAGGACTACCTGTACTTCTTTCAAGATAGATATATCACAGACCAACTTCACGAATCCACACTTTCCAGTTATTCTGGGACTGAAGTCCATGTCATTCACCATCAAAACACATCTGGAGAACACCAGATTGGGAAGAATATCTTAGCTAGAGCTCAATTTCCCCATCTTAGCCAGTTACACCTGATTATTTTTAAAGAGTGAGAAGCGATGAGCTATTGCTGTCCCCTCTTACCTGTCTAGTAAGAAAAGTCATGGAGGAACGATTGACCCATGCATAGTTTCCAGCTGCTGCCATCCCTTTCAAATAATCTTGGCCCTCCTGAGAAGCTATCCTAGCACATGCCAACTGGCGGTCATTCACTATAATCTTGTCCCGTTTCATTGCTTTTTCCATAGCTACTAAGGCATCTGAAAAATAGGACCAAATAAATTCAGAAATTGTGATCTGGACCAGCAGGCTTAGAATTTAAAATATAGTTTTAGATTCCATACATATAAGCTAATTGCATAAAGATGGTATATTTTTCCCACATAAAGATTGTGCCGTAGAAACTAGCTCTAATATTATATTAGATAGTCACATTTCATTTCCAGAACAAAAAAGAACATTAGCCAAATACCTGTAGCTACTTGGTGGCCAAGGCCTCTGCTTCCACTGTGGATCATCACACATATTTGTCCCTTATGGTCTATACCCATCTTTCGGGCTGCATATTCATTATAAATGTCATCCACAACTTGTATCTCAGCATAGTGGTTTCCTGCTCCCAAAGTCCCCAGCTGTTAAACCGAAGAGGAGAACTTAGCTTTTCCCAACATGAAAAATGAAATATTTGTGATTTTTACTAGAAACCCTGGAAAATTAATGCAATTTAACATCCATTAGTCTTACTGATGGACACTGAGTTTTTCCACATTCCAGATGTTAAGGGAAAAGATTCTCTTTATTTTCTGAACTGTTAAGCTTCTTTTAAACTGTATGTTTCCTAAAAAATATTAGACTAAAATCAAAACATTAGATAAGATGTAAATTGAAAAATCAATAATACTGAATCACCAAATCAAACATATATAAAAGATAATATTTAAGGCTAATCAATCAAAAGGTGAAATTTCATTACAACAAAGTGAAGTCCTCATTAATCAATGCAAGAACCAGTGTGGTGCTATAGTTACAGACTGCTAGACTACAGCCGCAGAGAGCCAAGTCTAATTCCACACTCAGCCATGGAAACTTATTGAGTGAGTCACCCAGAGTATGACACATGAAAACCAAAAGTGAATGGGTAACCTTTTGTAACCATGACATCAGCTAATCAAATCTCTGATCATTGTTCTGATGTCCTATAATGCTATTAAAATCAACCTGATTAAATTAAAATTAAATTAAAATTCATTAAATTAAAATCAGCATTAAATGACCATCCAAAATTATATCTACAGTCTGATTACCTGAGGTAAACCTCTTTTCTTAGCTCTTGCTGACACTTTATTTGGATCTGCCTGCAACATCCTCCCATATTCTTCACAATGCTCTTTATCCTCAGCCCAGGCATAGCCCTCTCGTAAGGACCAGTCTACTCCCATCTCTAAAGCTTCCTCCAGGTCCCTGGGTATGAAAGACACTCCAATTAGGAGACCACAGACAATTACAGAATGAAAGTTAGCACAGATTCATTCCTACATCTTAGTTCACAATTATCAGATCATTCCGAGTATAAATACTTTCCAAGTTCCGTTGCTGCATTGCTCAAGTGTTGTCATCTAGTGGGAAGTAGAAAGTGTCCCTTTTCCATAGAAAATCCTGCCCTGTGGAAGAACCTTTCCCTTGGGATCTGGCAGCTCCCCATCCCCAACTTTTAACTTTCCTGAAAGTTGAAAAGGGCTGAGTTTTCTCCCAGACTCTGGGATGGGGTAAAGTTGGAGCCTGAGGATGCATAGTTTGAAGCACTGATATGATGGATTAAGTGCTTAATGTTCTGTTTTTTGTTTTTGTTTTATCATTGTGACCCACCCAGAATTGTGTTCTGTAAGGTGGGTGCCCATGCAAATCTTTTAAATCAAGCATTCATTAGCAAATATTTGCACTTAGAACATAGACAACTATATAAAATGCTCTTTCAAATAAGTGAGGTTCATTTTCCTTTTCCTCTATAAAGAAAACAGTGATTAAACCCAGTTATTGTTCTCACACTGCAAACAAAATAAAATAAAGCTAGATAGGTTGGAAAGTTTCCTTTCTCCTCACCTTATAGAGGCAAAAGAACTTCAATGCAGCAAATGTTTAAAGATTTGGCCAGCATAGGAGAAAATAATGAACATTTGTATTGTATTTGTACTTAATTTTATTTATATGCCGCCCAATCCCAAAGGACTCAGGGCGGCGTACAGAGTTAAAACAATCATAAAACAATAAAATAATACAGTCATACCGCGAGTCCGATCATATCCTGCCCCCCCCGGGGACATCAGCCCCAGGCCTGCCGGAACAGGAGAGTTTTAATGGCTTTCTTAAAGGCCGGCAGGGTGGGAGTAGTTCGAACCTCGGGGGGAAGTTGATTCCACCAGGTCGGAGCCACCACAGAAAAGGCCCTTCCCAGAGGGCCCGCCAGCCGACATTGTCTGGCCGACGGGACCTGAAGGAGGCCCAATCTATGGGACCTCACCGGTCTCTGGGAACTGTGCGGCAGAATGCGGTCCTGTAAGTAACCTGGCCCTATGCCATGAAGGGCTTTAAAGGTGATAACCAACACCTTGAATTGCGTCCGGAGACCCACAGGAAGCCAGTGCAGCTCGCGGAGGATAGGTGACACGTGGGCGTACCTTGGCGCGCCCACAATCGCTCTCGCGGCTGCGTTCTGAACCAACTGCAGCCTCCGAACGCCCTTCAAGGGTAGCCCCATGTAGAGCGCGTTACAGTAATCCAGTCTTGAGGTGACAAGGGCATGAGTGACTGTGAGTAAAGCCTCCCGGTCCAAATAAGGCCGCAACTGGTGCACTAGGCGAACCTGTGCAAAGGTCCCCCTGGCCACAGCAGATAGATGTTGTTCCAAATTTAGCTGTGAGTCCAGGAGGACACCCAAGTTGCGTGCCTGCACTGAGGGAGGTAAATTTGCCCCCCCCAGGACTAAAGATGGACCATCCAGTTGGCCTTTGGGAGGCAAGACCCAGAGCCACTCGGTCTTGTCAGGGTTGAGTCTAAGCCTGTTCACCCCCATCCAGACCCTCACATCTTCCAGGCACCGGCACATCACATCGACTGCTTCACTGAAAGGACAAGGGGTGGAGATATATAATTGGGTATCATCCGCGTACTGATGATACATCAAGATAAAACAACAGGGATGTCTCAATTTAAACATGATGGCATGTTTTGGTGGCATTAGACTAGGCTGTTCTAATTGGTTCCAATCCCCACCTATAAAAAAGTTTCCCTGATGTTTACCTATGTCAGGTCTGCCCAAACACAGATCTTTAGGAAAGAAAGACCCTCGACTCCATTTGGTTGAAGTGATAGATTCTTTTACTAAAGTTAAGTGGTTGTAGCGAAAGTAAGGGTAGATCTGAATAGTCCCATGCAAAGGTTACTTTTTCTCTTTGCATGGCCCTCTCCCCTTTGACCAGTCTATCAGTGTCCAATAGCATGCCGTTTAGATATTTTGGGAACCACTTGGTTGTTTGGCGACACTTGATGCAGTTGCACATTCTGTTCCCAGACCAGGTGTTCTTGGTGACTGGTTTACTTTGGCTTGGCACCTCTGGTTTCTATCAAGGCTGTCTCCCCCTCCCATCGTTTGTCTCCACATTCCCATGTCTTTTCTCTCCCTCCCTCCTTGCATTTTATGGCAGGATGCCAGCAAAGTGTAGAAGCTGAAGATGGTAGATCTGACATCCTATGAGAGTTCGTTCAGAGATGTCTGAACCAGCTGACCATTGCATGCATACTACGGAGTTACTCTGACAATTAAGAAGACAGATAAATATATTGTGGCAATTGTGATAATCCCAAATCTTTTCTTGATACCCCAAAATATTTGAGGACTAAGAAACATGGTTCTTAAATAAGTACAATTGTCAGTATGAGTGGTTGGTTAAAACATAGAGCCTCTTAGCAACTATTACTACCAAATTACAAGTGAGTTTACACTAAGATAACTTTTACCTATCTGGATGCCCTCCAGATGCATGGACATAAACTGCCACAATTCCCAATCAGAATGGAATTCTGGAAATAAAAGTCCTCTAGATATACGATGACTAACCTATGCAAAGCTTTCAAACAGCTCTGTATCAAAAATTGTACAATATTCTGACATTTTTACTTGTTTGCAACTCAACAGATTTGCAATGCATGTGATGTTACATTTCATTTTCTTTCTGCCTTCTTCAGAAATGAAGCAAAAATACAGACATTTGAGAAAATAAAAAATTAGTTCTTACTTGGCATTCATGGGGATGACACCCTTGGATCCCACCCCTACAGGAATGTGGTCAAACATGGATTGTGCAAGCTGCTCCTTCACTGGCTGGACATCACACTCATCAAGGTTGGTCCGCAATAATCTAACACCACAGTTAATGTCAAACCCTACACCTCCTGTATGAGTAATCAGAACATACCTTTTAAAATTCAGCTCAACAAGTCATTTTATGCAATTGCTAATATTATGAACTCAAAATACTCAATTATCAGAATATGAACTTAAAAACTCAGAACTCATCACTGCAATCATCACTGCAATCAATTTTTGTCGCAGCTATAATTATATTCAGTAAACCTTATATAGCTAGATATTCTGATAAAGAAATATATTTGTATTATATGGAAAGAACAGAACTATTCTGCACTAGTTCAAGGGTAAACATAGTGAAATGTTATACTTTATCATAGATCATCCATTTATTTATCCTCCATCACACTTCGTTAAAGTTATTTCAGCTTAACATTGAATTTTGCAGTACAAGCACTTGTTACTTTAAGATAAATCTAATATAGACACTGTCCTCAAAAGGTCAATGAGAGCATTTTGCTTTGGCCAGCATACATATACTGGAAAAATATCCACCTGTTTCTTCAAATCAGTCCAGATTAAAACTATGGCATCAGTACTATAAATTCTTTGGATAATTAAGTCTTTTTGGCCTTAGAACTAAAAACCTCCTTACAGTCGAAAATATAACATACTACAGAACATATCACCAGTCAACTGTTACTTACATAGAATGGTTAACAATATCTCTGTACAATTGTCTGAATTGGAGCCTGACACATTTAAAACGTATTTAGAGGTACCTAAGAGTTCTCTTTCCACACAAATAATAACTATAGCTGTCTATACCTGGTGAAACTACTGCTTCTGGGTCATTCATATCAAAGGCTGCCATATTGCCAATAGCAAAGCCATACCCTGAATGAACATCAGGAAGTCCAATAGATCGCTGAAATACAATTTTTGTAAAGAAAAGAAAGGCAATCAATATAACAATTATGAATGATATTCCTATGCTATGAAGTAATCCTAGCCCAGTCATATTCCCATTGCAAAGCATCCAAAAGCAGAGATTGCAACATTTATATCAAGGGGTGTACCATACTCAAAATGACAACTGAAAATAAAGAAATCATTTCATTTCAAAAATTAACGGCAAATACTCTACTTCCATCATATCCATGAATATCTGAATTTACTTTAAGAAATTGTTAGGATAAGAAAGTCTGACAGTATTCTTATTGCGAAGTTCTTGTAATTCTGAACTTGGTTGTTTGTTTGTAGATGTTTCACTAACCAACTAGGTAGCATCATCCATCCTTGCACTGATAATGGTACCTACTTGAGTAAGAAAATATCTGCAAGCAAATCACAAATTTCAGAAGCTCTAAGGCAGTTGTTCTCAACCTTTTTATACGGCGACCACGGTCATAAGCAGGTGGCACGCATGCGTGGCGGCGCCCCCTGCATGGCACGCATGCGCGGCGGCGGCCCTGCATGGCGCGCATGCGCGGTGGGCCCCCGCGTGGCACGCATGCGCGGCGGCACCCCCGTGTGGCGCGCATGCGCGGCGCTGCCCCCATGTGCCGCCCCTGCACGCTGCGCATGCACGCCGCCGCCCCCAGCGCCAGCTGACGAAAAAAATGGTGGATCGCGTTGTTTGGCGACTCCCGTGAAATGGTCGTTCGACCCCAAATGGGGTCGCGACCCACAGGTTGAGAACCGCTGCTCTAAGGGCTTTACAGTTCAACTCTGAGCTATACATATTCTTTTCTATTGGAAAGCATTCTTATTTCTATTTTACGCAATAGTTCTACTACTCTTCTAACACTTTACTACATAGAAGAATCCATACCAAAGTCCTCCTATAATGATTTTATTCTGGATTTAAAATAACAAGGACTCACATGAACAATACCAGGTAATGCAGCTACATTTCCAATTTGTTTCATGGCTGGAAGAAAGCCACCAGCACCTTAAAAAAAGGTAGAAATTAATTTCCTATTTCCTATGAACATGTAACTCAGAATTAACATTTTAAGGATAAAGAACAGTGCTATTCTCTTAACATTTACTCAGAAGAACAAATGATGGAATTAAATAAGGCTTATTCCTAGATAAGCATGTAGAGGACTATAACTATAACCACTTGCATATTTCATATGCTAGGCCTGCAGGCCGAATGCATCATAGTGAAACCGCACCCACTCCATTATTGGCAATGGCAAAAAAGTCACGATACATTGCAACACGTCATGTGATGTTGCGAGTTTGATACCCCTGTGCTAGGCCTATAGAAAATGAAAATATTGTGAAACATGAGATAAATTGGGTATAAAACATATATATTCAAAATTGGAATTTAAAGGGTACATGTCTTTACATTTAAGCAAGCAGAACTAAAGAGCAAATGGTTATTTTCTCATGCCCAACCAACAAATCTTCATAAATCAAGACCTTTTTAAAAATGTCTTTATCCAAGCAGCCTATTAACCACAACATATTTATGATAACTAAACATAGAAGAAGCTGTATTGGACTTCTAGATATATTTGTTGAATATGTGACAGATTTAAAGGAGAAAAATATTGGAGGCATTAGGAAACAAGGAGATTCAAACAGACAATTGAAAGCTCATACATACCTCCACCTCGGCATGCATTTCTTAGTTCTTCAAACATCAACTTCTCCAATGAATCATTCACATAAAACACACCCTCCACCTAGAGACAAAAAGAAGAAAATTAGAAAAAAGGACCACATATTCAAAGGTAGGATGCACCATTCAAACAAATAATTTTAAGTAACTGTATCATGAAAACTAGAATGCTTCCATAATTAGAGTTATTTTAAAAATATATTCTTCCAGTAAAGATGTAGATTTGTTGTAAATAGTTTAAAGCAGGAGTCCCCAAACTCTGGGCCGTGGAGCAGTATTTGTCCATGGCCTGTTGGGAACCGGGCCACACAAGCAGCAGGCAAGCAAGCAAAGCTTTGTCTGCTCATGTATGGGATCTATGTTCCACGTGAACCATTCCCCCCCCCCTCCAAGTCTGTGGAAAAACTGTCTTCCACAAAACCTGTCCCTGTTGCCAAAGAGGTTAGAGACCTCTGGCTTAGAGGTAGCTTCCTAAATAACCAATAGTTTGAACGAAATAAATAGTCCACTTGTAAGATGAATTATCAATATCACAATTGGTACTCTGATTAGCTACACTTACAGATCAAATTTTTCCCCACCAAGAAACTGCCAATTTTAGATGCATTATTTATAACTAACTTTTCATCATTTGAGCCAATATCATTTGACAATTATACAAAATGATAAAATGCAATCGTAGGCACTGCAGTAGGTTAAAAACTGAGCAGAACCAAGCAAGTGAACCCTCGACATTTTCTCTTCGTCGCACTGACAGAATGATCGCCCAAAGGAATGAAAGGCACTCGGGGGAGCTTTTAGCTATTATCATGCTCCAGAACGAAGTCTAGCGATGAAAACAGCAAGAATTCATTGCTCGCCCCTTCGCCTCTAATCAACTCACGTTCATGTTGGGCACAAATCCTTTCTTGATGCGCCAGCAGTTCTTATCCAGTTTATCCAAATATTGCAATTCATCGTTGTAGTTTCGGCTCATGGCGAAAATCACAGCAAACGCTCCGAAGTAACTAACAGAAGAACGTTTTTCTCAGGTGTTTCCCGGCAAGGGGCGGCCACGTCCACTTACGCCAGTACGGAAGCCGAGATGGCTCCGCCCCAATTCTCTATCAGACCGAGAGGAGCTACTACGGAAGCCGAAAAGGCTCAATTTAGGATTATTGGAGCAACGCTGCAAAAATTTGGACGACTGTTGGACGGAAATAAAGGGATACTGAGTCTTCGCTTACGTGTAGCGGTCGTTTGTAGTTTTGAAACTAGTTTTGAAACAGGAGTCAGCTAAGATTCCTCTTTTCTGCCTCTCTCGCTCTCTTTAGAAACAGCTAAAAGTTGGTGTTTTTGCGTGCTGTCTCATATCAAATGGAACAAAGGCGGACACGCTCACAAGAGTCAAATGGGGGAATACACTTTCGAGTAAGGAGAAACAGCCAAACCACGATTCTATGCGTACTTTCACTAAGAGATGGCTATCTAGAGCAGCGGTTCTCAACGTTTGTGTGACGGCGACCCCGTCACACAAACATGCGCATGCGTGGCACGCATGGGGGCGGCCCCACACACAGTAGCATGCGTGGCGCTGCCCCCCCAGGGGAGAAAATGGCAGATCACCCCCTTTGGCGACCCCCGAAAAATGGGCGATTGACCCCAAATGGGGTCGTGACCCATAGGTTGAGAACCACTGATCTAGAGATACACATTAGTTGCTGGAGAATGGCATTTAACCATATAAGATTTCATGGAATATATAAACATGATAAAAGAGACTACTGTAATCCAGGAATTCATATAAAACATTTATTAGTTTTTTTTAAAATATATTTTTTAATTTTAACAAAAAGTACTTAAGACACACCGTGGTATTTGGGTACACAAACATTCCAAAGTAAAAAAACATACATAAACAGCTCAACTTAATACATTTACTATCCTCTCTCTATTTCTCACAGATAACATAATAAATTTAATATATTCCATTTCTAGCTTAAATTTCTATTACTATTCAACCTGTTTTAAAACTTTATTAATTTAGAATTACCCTAATCCAGTTGTTCTCAACCTTTTTAATGCCGTGACCCCCAACTGGTCGTAAATCGAGGACTACTCAACTGGTGCAGCACCGTTTGCAGAATGGGACTTTTGGTGGGCTCAGCAGGGCAGAGACAGCCTGGACAATTCCTATTGGCTTTTGAAAGCCAATAAAATTAGACTCTATTCTATTGGTTTTCAAAAGCCAATAGAATAAAAGGGAGTAGCACAGCTAAGGAAAAGGAGGGAAAAATGGCGGACAGCGTTGTTTGGCGACCCCCGGGAAATGGTCGTTCGACCCCAAATTAGAACCACTGCCCTAATCAAATATTGTTTTACATCAACAAATTATTACTTCAAATATCTCTACCAGATATATTGAAGATCTTAATCTCTCTCAACCCTCTTTTTATCACCAATCTCATTCATTTCTTCTTCCGATGATAACTATCTTAATTTAAAAATAATAATAATGTTAAACCTTAATTCCTTTCAATTCATTACACAAACTTCAAATTCCATCCAATTAATTATCATACCTTATCAGATCATATTATTATACACAAAAATCACCCAATCAATTTATGCACTTCAAAAATCCATTCTCATAACTAAGCATTTTTTCAATTCCAGATATATGGTTATTCGGGTTTTCTCCCGCGTAAAATTGGAAGTGTCTTGGTGATGTTTCGATGAAGTCCCATTCGTCATCTTCAGGCTGATATTTTCAGCTTCGTGCTTCGAGGAGCAATGTGTGGTCTTAGCTGTTTCTTCCTTTTAACTGCCAGTGGGGGTATGAACTGATTGGGTAGGAGCTTAGCTGTGTTCTGATTGGGTGGAGGTGTGTTCTGATTGGTTAGGGGTTTGGCTGTGCTCTGATTGGATGGGGGGTTGGCTGTGCTCTGATTGGATGGGGGAGTGTTCTGTTTGGGTGGGGGCTTTGTTGTGCTCAGGTTAGTCTGAGTTGCAGGGGGATTTAAGATGGTGGGCTGCCTTGCTATTTTTTTGACTTCGCGTTCGTGGTTGTGCCTCATCTTCATGGTGGGTGTCAGTTTGCTTCATGTATGGATTGGAGGGGTTTAAAGTGGCTAATGATGCAACTGTGGTCTGGCTTCTGATTTGTGGTCGTGCCTCATCATCCGTCTTTTTTCCTTTTTAGTATCCAAATAAAAGTAAAAAATAGTCTTTTAGTATTTATAAAACGCCTTTCTTCCCCACAAAAAAGCAAAAGCCACCTTTCCAAGCCAGGGAAATAATTCCAAAAGCTCTTACAGATACACAAACATAAAAAAGTAGAAAAGAGAGTGTTACAAGAAAAATTTTCACCCAGATTCACCACGGGGGCACTCAGAGTTTAGATGTTGTCTGACTTATGGTCTGAAGCGGCAGGGCAATCGGCCATTTTACTGGCCGATCTTTCTTCTCCGTCGGCCCTCGGAGATCATCCGGACAGCTGGAGGAGCCGCTCCTCCTCCTCAGCCAGACAGCAGCCTCCTCAACGGAAGTCGCACCTTCAGGGCGACTTTGGACACGTCTAAGGGTCCACCGACGGAGGGAAATCTAGCCGACAAGGAGAGAAGTCTCCCCGTGCAACTAGTGACACCGTGAACCGGAACTGGAAGTCAAACATTTATTAGTCTTTAAAGTGCCATGATGCTCCAGGTTTTTGCTGCAATGTAGTACAAACTGAATATTTTTAATAGGGGATAAATATCAGCCAGTAAGATATTTGCTGAATTTGTGGTAATTAATTCTATCAAAATAAAGGAGCACCTCAGAATCAAGGATTTTTTGGTTGATGCTCATAGGTCCAGCAGTGGGAACTATTTTAGAAGATGTGGCTTGCCTGTGTTCTTATACCCCCTAGACTACACCTCTTATCATTCCCAAATATTGGGGTGAATGTGAATGAAAACATGAGATACCCGCATTAGCTCTCCTTTGATATTTGAAAATTAAAGAGTGGTTTGGGTCTGCAATACAAATCACTATTTCATGATAAAGTTGGCTCAATTTTTGGGATTTTTTTTTAAAGGAACATGTCCTCTTTTCCTTAAGATAAAGTGTCCATTTTCATGCCATAATTCAAGAAAAACAAGAGAAACTAAGCAGTTTTACTAAATCATATAATTAAGTTTGTGCGTTAATTCCAAGGCATATTTTGAAGATATGCAGTAGAATCTTTGCTGATGTTAGGCTGTTCTGTTTCTGGTCCACATCTGGTCATGACAGTCCATCTTGACTCTTCTGTATGTTGGTGTGAATCCATATGAAGGAAGACAGGATAGAGGTGCTGATCTGAAATTGCAGCTCCCAAATTTAAAACCAGAATTCTCTGCTCATTTGGTGAATATCATTACCAAAGGCTACATGTAAGACATGACCAATCCAATTTTACATTTTTATGATGGTTATTAAATGAACATTACTGCCTTTCAGCAGTCATTAAGCAGTGAACCCATTGTTCACTATGGCACAGTTTTGCTGAAAACTGGAAGTGAGAACTGGTTTTCAGCAACACTGTCATAAAAATCCAATCATGTGACTACCAGACACTGCAAATGGATATAAAAATGGCTGTCTTGCCAAGTTCCCAAAGTATGGCCTCATGAATTAAGAGGGCGATTTTCAGAACTTCAGATCTGGATTGTAAGTCCCCTTTTTCAGGTAGGTTGTAACTTTGGTTGCTAAGTTGTAAGTCAAGGACTTACAACTTATGAGCCGAGGTGGCACAGTAGTTAGAGTGCAGTACTGCAGGCCACTTTAGCTGACTGTGTTCAGCAGGTCAGCGGTTCAAATCTCACCGGCTTAAGGTTGACTCAGCCTTCCATCCTTCCGAGGTAGGTAAAATGAGGACCCAGATTGTTGGGGGCAATGTAAATATATATATACATTGCTTACTGGTGTACACTGCTTAGAGAGTGCTTGCATTTAAAGCGGTATATAAGTCTCACAAATAAATAAATAAATAAATAAGGACTACCTGTATTACAGTGTTCACTGAATACAATAAGACTTGCCAGGAAAAATTGACATTGAATTGACAGAATCTTTGTGAAAGTTCAGTGGCTCTTCAAAGAATGAGGAGTCTTATATGCAAAGTGTTGTCTATTTTTATGTAATAATTTTTAGTTGGGCAAGATCTGTAATATTGAAGTAATAATATGATGATGAAAATAGTAATTAGAGAAATGTTTTTTTTCCTATATAAGTTGGACACATTGGGCTAAACCATTATTTGTTTAACCATGGCTTATTCAATAAGTTACAGTTAGGTTGATTTATACAACACATGCAACAATAATTAGATGTAGCATTGTAAGCCAGAACCAAACAAACTAAATTGCATGAATCCATTCATAGTGTAAGTGAAAAAATAAGTAGCAAAATTCATTCTGCAGTTATATATTGTTTTATCCCAAATAGACAGTGCAGACAATTGAAGCCACTTATTTAGGTTTGTAGTAGTCCATTTTTGTCCCATAATCCACAGCCAGCTAGATTGCACTCACTTGGAATTATGGGAATCATATCCAGGGGATCTAGAGGATTCCAGTGTAGACTCTATTACAGAATCCGTTTTTGAACCAGGTCTAATATTATATGTAATGGTTGTCAAATCTCCAAATGGGTTATAATAATTTTTTTTACATATTTTTATCCCGCCTATATTATTTTTATATTTTTATAAATAACTTAAGGCAGTGAACACACCTAATAATTTTTCCTCCTCTTTTCCACACAACAACAACTCTGTGAGGTGAGTTGGGCTGAGAGTGTGACTGGCACAAAGTCATCCAGTCAGCTTTCTTGCCTAAAGTGTGATTAGAACTCAGAGTCTTCCTGTTTCTAGCCTCAAAAATCTCAGATTTGAGGTTTGCTCTAGCTTCTAGATTTGACTAAAAAAAAAAAAAAGAAAAGAAAAAGTTGTGTATCTCTTTGCTGACACCTAAATTTTTGCAGCCAGGTCTGATAGCTGTATAGTCACTGTTATTAAAGATTTCTCTTACACAGAAATTAGATTCACTGATCATGCAAAATTATAATGTGGTTTCTTTTTAATCTTGTGTGTTGTGACCATATTTAAAAAACTATGGCTTGTTTGAACCCAGATAGCAAATTTAATAAAATACTACATATGCTTACATGATCTTCTCCAATTCAGGAAGGATGAAACATGAATAAATACTGGTATTTCTAATACAAAGTTTCTAATAGCAGTGCAAAACTCTCAAATTCTTCAACTTTCCTAATTAAATTGTAATTTCATATAATATACTAGAATTATAAATCTTTTGGCCATATATAACAGGGATAGGCAATACATAGGAGTAGGACTGGGAATTACAACTCAGCTTCTTGACCTTCCACATGGTCACAAGAGGCTATCAAGTGATACTGTTATGTCCCTGAAAGGCCTGAGGAGGGAAATTGGGGAGGTTAAGATATACTTAGAAGCAGGACACTACTATCTATGCGCTTAATACCACTCCATCTCTCGGCTAAAACCACACTGGTCAAATCCACAGATTTTGCCTCCGAAGCTGAGCAGCTCCATTTTTGGCACTGGGGAAATTCATTATCCACTCCCAATATATAGTTGTTGGACCAACATTTTCAGCTTCAGTTTGTTGCTATCTTAAACCAATGTGTTATGCATTTTGGAACTTCTGGTTGAACTATTAAAAATTTCATTCACCTATTTGCTCACCCACAAATGCCTTTTGGCTCTTATGCATTTTATGCATCTATAGTAAAAAAAATAGTCAGTGTTTGCTTGGAGATCAAAGTCTTCCTCATTATTGTAGGCTTTGAATATCAGTGGAAATCAGCAAGAAACCCTAAGAACATATACAAAAACATATTTTATTGCAGGTTTATAACAGCTTGATTATTAGAAATTTCACTTCAGCTATTTTGTGAATTGAACTCTAGAAATAAGTAGCTTATGATTGACAAAAAAAGAAATAAAACTGTCATGTCATTGTATTATGGAGTCACTGTGTATGCGTTGGGTGGCTATATACATTTGTTTAATAAATAATATAAATATTGTAGTTACAGAAACAAATATTTGTGGATATGTGTCACATGTACGTTCGATTATAAAGGGGGTCTGAATAGGAGATACTGAAAACTATCTCTCTCTCTCTCTCTCTCTCTCTCTCTCTCTCTCTCTCTCTCAAATTTGGAGACCACCTATCTTCTTCACAGAATGACTCACTGTATTGGAAGCACATGATAATTTTCTAACAAATAGAAACACAGCATCCTAATCAACTAAGAACAGACATTACGAAATCTTACCTCATAAATTCTAATATTGGGCTTTATAAGAATCATTGTGTCCAAGACAGGCAGAGGAAATCCATCCTTTAGTTCAACTTAACAAAACAGGAAAAAAGAGAGAAAGAAAAGGATTTAGAGTAACTATGACTAGAATAGATTTTGCAAACACATTCTTTAATCTAAAAGCTGAATATGTTGTATATCAGTGATGGTGAACCTTTTAGAGCCTGAGTGCCCAAACTGCAACCCAAAACCCACTTATGCATCATCGAGTGCCGGGTGGGTATGGCCCGTTGGCTGGATGTAGCCCATTGGCTGGGCATGGCTGCGTTGGTAATGGCAGACTGGGTGGGACTAAAAAGTTCAATCAATCAATTCCAACTTTGCAAGATCTTTTTTTTCCCGCGAGAAGTTGAAATTGATTGATTGAACCTTTTTTTTTTTGCACATGACGGCCGAGGCCTAAAGCTAAAAGGTTTTATAAAACCCAGCTGAAGGCCTAAGACTGGGTCGACAGCGCACTTGCCCACAGAGAGGGCTCTGAGTGCCGCCTCTGGCCCCCATGCCATAGTTCGCCAGCACTGTTGTATATTATTGTTCAGATATGAACATTTTAACATTCATTTTATTTTTTATTCAGCAGAAAGTAGTTTATAATTTCTTAAAGAAGTTTATATCTCACTTTAAAGATAGAAAAGGGAGGCACTGAAATACACATTTTTTTGCAACTGTTATACTATATTTCCACTGACTTTGGTTGTGAATACAGCATGGACAATAGTAGTGATAGATAGTATAATACTGATCACATGAATGGATATAAATCTGATTAACTATTAAGCAGGAATAAAAATCTAAGCTATGCAACTGATACATTTTAACCACCAGTTTTAGAAGTTCTTTATTAGCCTCTCCACTTTATTTAACTTTATTTATGGCCATGCTGGCTGGAACTTACAGGACTGTTTACAAGTCTTTAGTATATTTGAAGCTGGCTTAGAAACAAAAGTCATTAAAGAAAGAGAAATTGAGCGAAAGAAAGATGAAGCTATGCTTACAATTGGCTGCTGGAATTATTCCAGTTCGTAAAATGTAAGACAGGAAATTATCCAAAAGTGAAGCCTGCAATGCAAAATGAAGATTGACTTTGCTTCAGTGTCTGTGTTTAAGCAGGATGTTGTTTTTGTATTGGATCTTTTAGAATTTCTGTGAATCCAACATCTCAAGAAGTTTATAATCAAAGGAGCAATAAACAAAACTAAAAAGCCAATTCCTAGATTGAGATCCAACAGATGCTGAATTTTCTATGTACGGTATCTAGAATAATATGTGGCCCTGATTGTCAGCATACAGTGTGAGGGCAAATCATTTTCCAAACTTTCAAAATAGTTGGCTTTTTTTGCCATCTCTGCAAATCTTGGTTTTTCCTTCTGTTTATCTCAGTGCCAGATTAAGTTCACATTCAAATAAATCTACATATGTGAGGATGTTTTCTTGCATTGAAGGGATTGCCTGCCACCCCTTTTATTTCCATCACTATCATGATTGACTGTCCTCAGGGAGAAATTCTTAAATGCTGCTTCTCACTGAATTGGTGCAATGGATAATATATTTCACAAGCAAAGTGACCTGATGTTTCATACAGAGGACAACTTTCTTAGTTCCCTAATAATTTTTAATTATTTAGTTTGCAAATTATTTGCTTTTCTACAGCCCTTCTCTAAATCCTATATATTGTTTATTTGCATATTTTATATATTTATATAAATATTTTATATAATATTTATCATAAATTTGGTTCTACTATTTGTTGCAATAATATGCACATTACTGAAAGAAACTATATTGAAAATGAAGCTTCAACTTCTTATAGAAGAGAATTCAAATTCCCAGTCTGAAGCATGCTGAATCTCAAGAACTGTATACAATGTCTCTGTGTGTATCTGTCTCTGTGTGTCTGTGTATGTATGTGTCTCTGTCAGAGGGATCCTAAAGGTGGAGGATGTCCCAAACAGTTCAGTGAAGAGTGAATATGCTCAATAATAATACAACAACACTAAATACCTGTAGAAAGATAGAAAATGGAAAATTGTGAACAGATATTAAATACAACAGGGGTCCCCAACCCCCAGGCTGTGGACTTGCACTGGTACGTGGCATGCCAGCAACTGGGCCATCAAACAAGCAAAGCTACATCTGCAGGATGCAGGCAGAACATGAAACCATGGCCCCTCCAGTCCATGGAAAAACCTCTCTCCCTGCAACTAGTTCCTGGTGCCCAAAAGGTTGGGGGCCACTGAAATACAAAATCTAAGAATGGTAACTGAGTGGTAGAATTCCCACCAATTCTTTGTCTCACAAATTCCTTTTTCATTTTTTAGATGAAAAACATTATATAGTGAAATAGTTCCCAAGAAAACGATACAGGAAGGGGGCAATGGTACTGAAATATTATTGGAAAGAAAGTTAAAATTAAAGGAAAGGAAAAAAAATAATGGGATCAATCATCAGGACAGCATATTTTATAGAATTTAATAGTTCTATGAAGAAAATTTAAAAGGTAAAGGAATATACTTCGTAAGCAATTCAGTTCTATCTGCTACAAGTTGCACCTGCTTATTTTTCCTAGAGGCTGAAATTTACCTCAAAGAGGCCAACATTGGAATGAGCCAAGGAGATGTGGAAACTGAAAGAAAACATAATACAGAGATTACTGTATATGACCAAAGATAGTAATATCAGTGTGGCATTGCTGATGAGTTGTTGGTCTTGAATCTGAAAAATTGGGGTTCAGTTTTTTCTCAATGACCTTAACCAGCCACACTGGGGCAATACACACTTCTTGTTTGCCCAAGTGCAAGGACAACCCACCCATTTTTTCAGGACAGCAGGCAGAGTTGATATCACCCTTAGCCCACCCCTAGGCTGCTGGTAAGGCAAGCTCACCCCATGTTTGTAACCTTCCTTTCTCCCTTCCTTCCTTCCTTCCTTCCTTCCTTCCTTCCTTCCTTCCTTCCTTCCTTCCTTCCTTCCTTCCTTCCTTCCTTCCTTCTCTTTCTCCCTCCCTCCCTCCCTCCCTCCCTCCCTCCCTCCCTCCCTCCCTCGTAACCTGTTGAAATCCTAGACTTTTTAAAATAGATTCAGCAGAGGAAGGATAGCATATTGGCCTTTTTCCCCATTTTTTTCAAACAGGGAGGTCCTTACTCCCACGTTTTTAACTGGCTAAAATTAACAACAGTTTTGCCAAGTTTCCCTTCTGAGCCCAAGCGACAAGAACTGTTTTTTTTTTTAAGGATTTGCAGTGGAATAGTGAAATGGGGGAGATTTCTTTCTGTCTATCTTAAACTGGGTGTAACTGACAAAAGTTCAGCCTTGTACAGGATGTAAACCATTATTTTTCATATATGGTAAATTTTAATTGTATATTACTGTTAAATTCACAATTGTAATATGCACTATCACAATTACTCCAGTGGTTTAATAATGATTTTTTGTATGTAATATTTCCCATCAATACAACCATACAGTCATATCCAATCATTCAGTTTTGAGCTCCTTTCTAAGCAATCAAGACTAATCTCATGTGCATTTTCTTTGATAAGAGTTAAAATAATTCTTCATGATTCAATATGAAAGAGGATGTAAAATATGCATTGGCCATAATACTCCCTTTATATTGCAAAAGTTTCTTTACTACATTTATATCTTAGATTAGTCTTCCTCCACATGATGCTCTCCATTAAATAAATTCAGTTCCATAAGACCATTTCAGCATGTCCTTTTTATATTTTATGTTGATTTTAAGCTGCCAAACTTTTAAATACTAGATTAATCAATTTAAGCAGTTTTGGGAATACAATGGATTAAAAATCTAACAAAGGTTTTTACCTGTTCAAGCACAATGTAGTTAGCAACGTCCGATCAAATATAGTCAAATCTGCATGAGTTTTAGTTGTCTATAAAAAAGAAAGGTTATTATATAATAAGTAATTATTTTACAGTTAGACAGGTGCTGTAATAGTATCCGGGAAAGAACCTGGGATCTGAGGCAGAGTGATGTTGCCTGGACTAGAGAATGGTTGCATAAGAGACAACATAGCCCCCACCCCCGGTTAAGAGGCTCTGAAGGGATCTACCCTAGTATCTTGGACTGTAAATGAAATGATGGGAGAATTGTGCTTTCAGACATGCAAGACTAAGGTCAGCCTTACCAAGTAGACCAGACAGGAAATACAATCAGATGAGCTAATTTTACTTTATTGTAAAGCTACATTAATAGAATCTTGCAACTCTGAAAATTCCTTCCTTCTCTCTAGAATTCCTGCTGGGTTCCCCAGTTACTTTGCTTACAGAATGCTTGCCGGGAGAAAATCAGCCAGCAGGAAATTGAAGTCCAAGCCTGCCAGGCAGGTAGGTGGTTGCTGTCGGGTGGAGAAGGAAATGAGGATGTGTGTGGATGTGCAAGTTAAGAGGAAGAATATATGGGAGTGCATGAGAGGTGCCACGTGCGTCAGGAAAGATATACAAGTGTGCACAAGAGATTCCAGGTGGGTTGGTTCGGGTACATGGGGGGATGACATGAGTCAGGAAATAAGCAGAGGTGCATGAGAGGTACAATTCAGGTGGGGTTGGGCA